>NC_044980.1:33412936-33712936 GCF_008728515.1 Papio anubis | reverse complement strand
CCAGACTGGGAGCTCCACTGCAATAGGGGCTGCTGTTTGTCACTGCTTGACACGATGCACAGTGCCCAGGAAACACAGTATGAGAAAGGGCGGGAGGAATAGCTGAGGGTTCAGGGAGGGAGACAGCTCATTTGTTTTTTGTTTGGTTTGGTTTGGTTTGGTTTGGTTTTTGAGATGGAGTCTCACCCTGTCACCCAGGCTGAAGTGTAGTGGTGAAATCTTGGCTCACTGCAACCTCCGCCTCCCAAGTTCAAGTGATTCTCCTGCCTCAGCCTCTCGAGTACCTGGGATTAAAGGCATGCTCCACGATGCCCGGCTAATTTTTGTAATTTTTAGAAGAGATGGGGTTTCACCATGTTGGCCAGGCTGGTCACGAACTCCTGACCTCAGGTGATCTACCCGCCTCAGCCTCCCAAAGTGCTGGGATTACAGGCATGAGCCACTGCGCCCGGTCTGAGAGAGCTTATTTAAATTTGAAGAATCTCAAAAGGGTCTATTTGTGCTCATTGCCGTGAGAAGGAAGAACTTTACCTTGGTAGCCACTGGAGGGGGGAATGGCTCCAGCAGACAGGCAATAAGAGCAAAGGCCTGGAGAGCTCAGGGAGATCCATAAGTGCAGAGGGTATAGGAGTGGGGGACAACAGGAGGTAACGGGGATCACAGCACAGAGAGCCTGGGCTACTGAGACAAGAGGCGAAGAACTGGCTAGAGAGCAAAGAGGAATGGGACCTGGGAAAACCGCCCAACAGGAGGACACGGCTGAGGTTTTAACCACCACCCAGGAAGAAGAACAATCTGGATGGTTTGGCAGTGAGAGGAGGTAATAACACACTACCACGCTAGTGAAATGTCTGCCCTTCCGTGGTAAGAAGAATGGAGATTAAGTTACGACTTACCATGCTTTGGCCTAATTTTAAAACAGCACAAGGAACTGTTTAAAGGCTTCAAAGATTCCGAAGAAAAACCAATCCATTTGCATAATCAGATATAAGATTACATTAGAGACTCGAATATCTGGTTCTTGCCCACGAGAACATCCAGCTTGTCAGGTTAATTCTTCCTTTAAATCAGAGTCAGATGCAAAGTCTGGATAGCCAAGCCAGAATGGGAATGGAGATTTCAAACATAAATCAATTACTTAAAAATTGAGGTAGGGCCAAGGATATGGAGGCAGAGCACTTGAGCAATGATTTTCACTTATCCGGAGTGTCTGGTCCCAGGAGAGGCAGGTAAGAAAAGTTCTATTTTAGTTGTCTTCAAAGGGAAGCCTCATAATACAACATCACAGACATTAATCTCTTTTTCTTGAATTTAGCTTCAAAGACCTGTTAAAGTTAAGCATTCTTGGAACTGGCAATAGCTTGCATCACGTAACGCAAGACAAGAAGCTGTGTGATCAACAGACCAGGACAAGTTGAAGAATGTGACCGCATTTCTGCATTAGAATTTCAAAACCAAATTAAAGCAAGATGCTGGGTCCCACATAGTGCTTGTTAAGGCCAAGACAACAGTTCAACAGAACAGACAGTACAAGCAAACACGTATTTTATTGCTCTATGCTGTTCCTGAAAACAGCCAGCTTGCATTTTGACTGGCAACAACTGGATGTTACCGTAGAGACGGCTGTTGGGTGTTCATTAAACATTCATCTTTAAAGATTGATGGAAGTTGTCATTTTAAGGGATCATTATAAACTTCCTGGCAAGATTATTGAACTAGGGAGTTGGCTGAAAATTATAAAGAAGAATAAAACCAAGGACTTAAACAAAACCCAAGAACTAAAGCTCATCAAGTTACATATGAGGAAATAATGGTTGAAATTTTGCTTCTCAAAGAAGAGCTGCATTCTACTGATGATTTAACAATACTAGGATACTAGAGATCCTGTGTGGTAAGGATCTCCAACAGCTTAGAAATGGATGTTTTAAAAACTTACACTATTTAGAGGGTGTGAATCCTTCAGCAAAGAAAAGGAGGAACTAAATAAAGGGGAGAAAAAGGCTAGATCCCAAAAAAGACACTCCAATTTTGATTAGATCCTCTTCTCTGCCAGTGGAGTTGCTATGGAGATAATCTCCTCCTTGGCTATCATTTCAATCATGAAGCTTCTTAGGAAACACAGGTTTGGGGACAGTATTTAAAGGAGTGGGTATGGAGGGTATGTTTGTTCTTTCACAAATACGATTATTTTTAAATTGTAAAACAGACACATGTATAATTCTAAGTTGTCACCAGCTTACCTGAAGGAGCTTCCTGATGCATTCATGGTGGCTGTTCTTGGCTGCGAGGTGTAAGGCGCTGTGTCCTAAATGGATTTTTTCAAATAATAATTCTTTTAAAAAAGGTCACACTTAAAAAAAAAAAAAACTCTTTCTTATCTGTGAGAAGACAGCTATAAGGAAATAGGTTATTCTCGAAAAAAGACAGAACTGTGGTTTTTTTTTTTGTTTTGTTTTGTTTTGTTTTTGGAGACAGGGTCTCACTCACTCTGTCACCCAGGCTGGAGTGCAGTGACATGATCATGGCTCTCTGCAGCCTCAACCTGCTGGGCTGAAGTGATCCTCCCACCTCAGCCTCCCGAGTAGCATGCCACCACACCTGGGTAATTTTTGTATTTTTTGTAGAAATGAGATTTCACCATGTTGCCCAGGCTGATCTCGAACTCCTGAGCTCAAGCAGTCCTCCTGCCTTGGCCTCCCAAAGTGCTGGGATTAGAGGCATGAGCTACTGTGCCTGGGCTGGAACTGTTTATTTTTGAGAGTGGGGAGAATCGAGCATCCCCCTTCCCACCTACTGGATGACATTCACAGGCTCCAACTGCCGTTCTCTTGGGGTACGAAGCAGCTCCAGGCTAGACGCTTGTGGTGGACTCATGATAATGCAGCTCAGCAGCTCTGCTTTCAGCTGTCTGTATGTTTGCCAAATGTCCTGTGTCCACAAGAGCCATGCCAGGCTACGCACACCACAGGCTGAGGAACCCAGTGAAGGCAACTCACGAGCCAGCAGAATACATCAAAGATCCACACACTTCAGCCCCTACTTTTGACATCTCATTTCCGCCTCCTCTCAATGTACTCCAGCCCTGAATGGAAATTACCTGGAGTTTTCTGAATTTCAAAGTTCTTATATAGAAGAAGGGAGAGAGTTGTAAAATTCTCAGTGAGGTCTTTCCTGACTTTCCCGTTTCAAATTCCAATTTCTCCCTAACTCTTTTAACCCCACTCCCTGCTTTATTTCTTTATCCTTCATAGCACTTAGCAGCTTCTATCACTCCCTTTTACCTCTTTCTCTATACAGACACACACTTACATAGATAATTGCTTTTCCCCCTACGAGAATATAAGCTTGGTGAGGACAGACACCCCTGTTGATTCCCTGCTGTATCTCTAGTATCGACAACACTGCCGCGGCAAAGTAGGCTCTCAATACATTTCTGTCCATCTGAATTAGAGGGTATGCTCATTTCAAATGTCTGGACCTGGGAAGAGGGTCAGAGCAGAGGACCTGACCACTGCCAGACAACCCAGCACACCTAGTAAACTCTTAATCCTGGATTTCCCAAACTATTTGACCCAATATAACACCTGTAGATAACTCCCATACTTTAGGACGTGCTTAAAGCACTTTCTTAACCTTAGCACCACTGACCTTATAAGCTGGATACTTATAAGCTGGATAAAATATATAATATATGTTTTATATATTATAACCATACACATTGATTAAAGGGTGTCATAGAAGAGAAGGCCACCCAAAAATCAAAACCAAAGCTAAACCAGCAACTGGAGATGCGAGGGATAGGTAAGGGCTCTCCAGTTTTCCTCCTTCTAAGGATTCATATTTTCATATCTGAGCTGCTCACTCTCCTAAATCTCTTTCCTTTTATGAGAAAAGAAGTTTTATTAGGAAAGTCAAGTGTGCAAAAGGATCAGAGAACACTCAAGATATGTGAGTGGAACAGAAACTGCAAATCATCTTTTAATCTCTGTTTTACCTCCTTCTACAGCAAAACCTTGCATTTTTATTTATTTAATAAACAAATAAAAACAGCGAATACCACTGTTTCTATGTACAAGCACATTCTGAGTTTTAAACAAATGCCTTACAAATGAAGTTTTGGAACACATCCTGATTGTAAGAAGGAGGCTGTTTATGCTGTACATACAATGCATTAACTTGTCCTTGTTATGGACTAAAGCTGTTCTGTATAAGCAGCACCCACTGGAAACAGGCACAGTTCTCCGAAGACAAGATGGTTGGGAGATGTAAACAACTTATCATAAAATAACAGGGTTTCTTTTCACTTTGAATAAGTGTTCTAGTCAAACCTGGAAGTGCCAGGTTTCTATAGAAGCAAAAATTCTTTTATTCCCCAGCCCTGTGATGTTTTTCTAATGAGCAACACAAAAGTACTTTTCACTAAAAATAGTTTCAAAATCCGAATGACGCATCATTCCCTGAACACTGTAACACTGAAGTAAGATGTCTCTCATCGCTAATATTAACACAAAATTCTCTCTCCAAATGCAAAAATTTCTGGACAAAATATTATTTTAGTGATAGAATCCAACTATGATGAGACAATGTATCTCTGACTCCCATATAGCTGTGGATCTGTCTAGAATATCAGGAAGCAATTTCCCTACAGGCAAATAACAAGGGCAACCCTAAGTGCATTCCAGCAGAATTCTGCCTGCGATAAAAGACTAATGATATTTATAAATTAAGAGTCTTGGACTATTACAGGTAGTCTAAGAACCCTATTACTTAAAGGCTGTCTGAGGAGAATGGCCCAGCTGCTCTGGCCATAGGGCACCTTTCCCTAAAACTACCTCAGACTGTGACCATGTATTCAATTCTTAAGACAGCTGGAAAAAAACAGGGAAGAATTAAGTAATATCATAGAGGAATCATTAATGGGACTATAAAAATACTTTTCAAGTATATGTGAAAAATGTTTTGTTTTGTTTTTTTTTGAGACGGAGTCTCGCTGTGTCGCCCAGGCTGGAGTGCAGTGGCGCGATCTCGGCTCACTGCAAGCTCCGCCTCCCGGGTTCACGCCATTCTCCCGCCTCAGCCTCCGAGTAGCTGGGACTACAGGCGCCCGCCACCACGCCCGGCTAGTTTTTTGTATTTTTAGTAGAGACGGGGTTTCACCATGTTAGCCAGGATGGTCTCGATCTCCTGACCTCGTGATCCACCCGCCTCGGCCTCCCAAAGTGCTGGGATTACAGGCTTGAGCCACCGCGCCCGGCCTGAAAAATGTTAAAACCAGTGAAAACATAGGATACAAAGATATGGCTAACAAATCCAAAAGGTGAATGTTTCTTAAATAGTGAGAAATAAACTATTTCTTAAATAGTTTCGGATCACAATACAGCAACATTTAAAAATAAAGATAATTAAATGACATTGAACTAGATATAAAGTTTTAAAATATTTTCTTAAAAATCAGTTTTTGAATGCAGAATATGTTTAAACAACAAAGCATAAATTGATTTGTTTTTTATTTACAATTTTAACTATATTTAACCATTATTTTTGGAATTCCTCATCTTCACATCAAATTTTTATCACTGAAGCACAAGTCCATTCACCTTGTTGTAGTTCCAGGAGAGATAAAATCTGATTGTAAAGGATTTATTTACAATAACCATTCTTACCAATAAATACTTTTATGAAATTATCCCTTAGTTTCTCCTTATTTTAAAAGTACAGTGTAGATTTGAGGCCAGGCATGGTGGCTCACACCTGTAA
Source organism: Papio anubis (assembly GCF_008728515.1). NCBI lineage: Eukaryota > Metazoa > Chordata > Mammalia > Primates > Cercopithecidae > Papio > Papio anubis. The sequence goes on along the minus strand of NC_044980.1, from coordinate 33,707,179 downwards.
TCCCAGCATTTTGGGAAACCGAGACGGTTGGATCTCTTAGCCCAGGAACTCAAGAGACCAGCCTGGGCAACATGGCGAAACCCCATCTGTACAAAGAATACAAAATCAGATGGGTGTGGTGGCATATGCCTGTAGCCCCAGCTACTCAGGAGGCTGAGAGGTGGGAGGATCACTTGAGCTCCAGCCTGGGCGACACAGCAAGACTCTGTGTCAAAAAAAAAAAAAAAAAAAAAGATTTGCACAGTGTTTTACACAGACACAAAAGATGCTTTGGGTATGTGTATCTTCCTTAAATTTTATTTTGATTTATTTATTTTAAAAATAGAGACAGAGTTTTGCCATGTTGCCCGGGCTAGTCTCGAACTCCTGGGCTCCAGTGATCCTCCCAACTCACCCTCTCAAAGTGCTGGGATTATAGGTGTAAGCCACCGTGTCTGGCCTATGGGTGTATTTAAAATATTCTCATGGCCAGTCAGGTGTGGTGGCTCACACCTGCAATCCCAGCACTCTGGGAGGCCAAGGTGGGTGGATCGCTTGAGCCCAGGAGTTTAAGATCAGCCTGGGCAACATGGTGAAACCCCATCTCTACTAATATTACAAAAATTAGCTGGGTGTGGTGGCATATGCCTGTAATCCCAGCTATTCAGGAGACTGAGGTGGGAGAATCACTTGAACCTAGGAGGCAGAGGTTGCAGTGAGCTGAGATGGCGCCAGTGCACTCCAGTCTGGGCGACTCATTTTTTTTTTTTTTTAAAGATACTGAAATATTCTCATGGCCAAGTTATGCTGATCATTATATATGGTTGGCCTTTTGACCTCTTCATACATGAGTTAATAGCAAATAAATTACCATAAATCATGAATTTATTGGGTATAATTTGCAATTATATTTGAAAACACCACATACTCTAAAGTGCCTGAGTTTCAAGGCACGCTATCTTTTGTGCCTTCACACAGTGTCAAATTTGAGTGGGATTAAAGGGTGTCATAGAAGAGAAGGCCACCCAAAAATCAAAACCAAAGCTAAACCGGCAACTGGAGATGCGAGGGATAGGTAAGGGCTCTCCAGTTTTCCTCCTTCTAAGGATTCATATTTTCATATCTGAGCTGCTCACTCTCCTAAATCTCTCTTCTTTTATGAGAAAAGAAGTTTTATTAGGAAAGTCAAGTGTGCAAAAGGATCAGAGAACACTCAAGATATGTGAGTGGAACAGAAACTGCAAATCATCCTTTAATCTCTGTTTCTACCTCCTTCTACAGCAAAACCTTGCATTTTAAATTTTATTTATTTATTTATTTATTTATTTGAGATGGAGTCTCACACTATTGCCCAGGCTGGAGTGCAGTGGCATGATCTCAGCTCACTGCAACCTACGCCTCCTGGGTCCAGGCAATTCTCCTGCCTCAGCCTCCCAAGTAGCTGGAATTAAAGGCGCCCGCCACCACGCCCAGCTAATTTTAGCAGAGAAAGGGTTTCACCATGTTGTTCAGGCTGGTCTTGAACTCCTACCTCAGATGATCCTCTTGTCTTGACCTCCCAAAGTGCTAGGATTACAGGTGTGAGCCCCCACACCCCGCCAAAACCTTGCATTTTTAACTGGTAAAATGGCTACCCAGAAGTCCCCAGCTCCCCATAAAGCCAGATGTGGCTATGGACCACATTCCCTGTGCATCAGATCTGGGTGGAAATGTGCAGGTGCAGTGTGTGGGCCACACTTGCCTTTCCCTTTCTGCTGATGGCACACAGGTTCTGGGGAGTCATCCTGGACCACTGGGACCCAGTAATACCGTAGATGGGAGAGCAACAAGGTGAAGGGGCCCAGGCAGAGCTGCCATACCAGTGTGGGACTCCCCTGAGTGGGATACAATGCTATCTTGTTTAAGCCCCACTTATTTAGAAACTCTATCACATAGTATCCAATGTATATGCTTGTTAATAAAGGGAGTCTGGAAGCTAGTGCCTGTGGTAATGCTTCTATTTAATTCTATCTCATACTGCAGGGTGCTAAATGCAAACTTAAAAAAAAAAAAAAAAAAAGACTAGGAGTCAATTTTACTATTTGCCTAGGAGAAGTGTTTTCTAAAGAAACAGATATAATTGCCTATTCTTACTGCAATGAAAAATGCCAGACAAATAATGTGAGTCTAGTTCAGAGATGGTCCAGCGAGCCTGACCGCTGACTTTCCCATCTGGTCACTATATGCCTGTGGGCTAGTTGGCAAACTAGCAATTTAGGAATGGGAGGAGGCCGTGCGTGGTGACTCACACCTGAAATCCCAGAACTTTAGGAGGCCGAGGTGGGCAGATCACTTAAGGTTAGGAGTTTGAGATCAGCTTGGCCAACACGTGAAACTCCGTCTCTACTAAAAATACAAAAAATTAGGCGAGGTGACAGACACCTGTAATCCCAGCTACTTGGGAAGCTGAGGCAGGAGAATCACTTGAACCCGGAAGGCAGAGGTTGCAGTGAGCCGAGATCAAGCCATTGCACTCCAGTCTAGGCAACAGAGCGAGACTCCATCTCAAAAAAAAAAAAAACAAACAAACAAACACAAAACAAAACAAAAAAGGGAATTTGGGGAAAACCCAAAAATCAAAAACCTAAGTCATGTTCTGGAGTCTTTCCTTTGGATTTTCTTTTTTGATTTGTAGGTGTGGTCACTGAAAACCTTTAAAAAGAAAAAAGATGTAAAACCTTTCAAAAGCCCAATGTATACAACATAATAAAGATGATCTGGCTGGAGTAGCTATAATCATGATAATACAGTAGGGAAATGCAGTGAGCACTTATGTTAGCCTGACGCTGCCAAGATGCCCACACCAACCATCTCACTTAAGCCTCAAACCTCCAAGGCTATATAAAATGACACGACTGTCGATGTTGCACCAGAACTACATCCAAGGCCTTATCTTCTGACAGCGTTTTGCTCTTAAAATTGCTTGTAAAGCATCCATAAAAATTCTCAGATTTCCAAGCATTTCATGTAGAAAAACAGCTTTTAAAAATGCTAACAGATTCTTGCTTCTATAACTTAAATTCAGTCAAAAGTTTAAAAAGTAGGAAATTATACCAATTTGACCATCCTGAAGACATTAATCACAGATAAAAAGAATAAAAAGAGCCAGTGTAATAGATTTTGAAAGATGGTTGTGTGTGTGTGTGTGTGTGTGTTTTGTGTTCTTCAAAAATTCTACAGGGCAGGATTTATGGTAACAGATCTTTGTACCAGTTCTCACTGGGTCTTGAGATTGAAGGTGACTGCATCTCAGTAATAAAGTGGCAAAACTTAAGGTAGGTTCAGTGAAAAGACAATACCTGTAAAAGTTAAGCCATTTAATTCATCCCTTAACCACCACAATACATGTTTAGGACTAGTGATGACCACTAAGCACTGTTACTCATGTAACCTCATCCTTCCCTTGTATTCAGATATGCTTTCTTGAGAGGGAGAGTGAGCAGGTGGGTATTATAGCCAACAGGTAAGACACAGGCATGGGCAATAAAAGCCATTACAATTTAACCTGTTTATTGGGACAGAAAAAAAATGAGAAGTGTTTTTCTAAATGCACTTTTTTCCATGTAGTGTTCTTCTTCTTTTGTTCCTGTGTTCTCTTTGCATGCTTTCAAGAAATCATGGGAAGAAGCTGGTACCTCATTCAGAGCAAAGTAAAACAATGAATCCCAAGGAGCGAAGTGCTGGCATCATGGCTAAAAATGTCAGGGGAGAAGGAAGTGACGGAAGCTCTGGGCCATCTTCAACCCACGGAATGTTTGGACAATGTCCTGTGACCCCAAAGTGCTGTGGATTCCACCAATTTCAATTGGTTCCCCCTGGCCAATCCCGGGAAATATCCAGGCTGTGTCTGCAGCACTCCCTCCAGTGTTGCTCTTAGAGAGTGGTTCCATCTTAGTCTGCAGGAAGTGGGCACTGCCCTGGGGCATCCAGGTCTTCCTGCCCAGCACTGTACCAGCCTCTCAGGAACTGGGTGAGGGCTCTGGTGATAAATACGAGCTCTACCCACAGGGTGTTATGAGGCCACGAAGAACTATGCTTCTTAAGAGCCTTTAATTCGGGAAATGAAACTGGTGGGATATTTGTTAAATTAAAATGCAGGATATAGAATTTATTGTATAATGTGATCTCAGGCATGTAAAAATATATTGGGAAAATCTGGAAGGAAATACAACAAAATAGAATTTTTTTTTTCTGATAGGAGTAGGAACTTGAGTTATCTTCTTCTTTATAGTTTACTGTATTTCTTAACTTTTCTACAATGAGCATGTATTAAAAATAACTTACTCTGGCTGGGTGTGGTGGCTCATGCCTATAATCCCAGCACGTTGGGAGACCGAGGTGGGTGGATCATCTGATGTCAGGAGTTCAGGACCAGCCTGGCCAAGATGGTGAAACCCCATCTCTACTAAAAATACAAAAATTAGCCGGGCATGGTGGTGGGTGCCTGTAATCCCAGCTACTCAGGAGGCTGAGGCAGGAGAGTCGCTTGAACCTGGGATGAGGAAGTTGCAGGGAGCAGAGATCGTGCCAGTGTACTCCAACCTTGGCAACAGAGCCAGATTCCATCTCAAAACAAAACACACACACACACACACACACACACAACTTATTTTTCCCTACAATAAAAAGAGGTGAGGGAAGATTTTGGTTATGCTGAAAATAACTACAGTCCTGTCTAATCTATTTCTTAACATCAAGTACAATGAAACAAAACTATGTGACAGCACCAGTTTATTCACTCTGAGCTAATGCTTTCAGATTATGGGTTTCTTAGAGGGAAACTTCCCCTACTTAAGAGGACATACATCTCATTAGGGGTATTTTAGCAAATCCTACTGCACCATGTGGTTTTATGGCATAACTTTAAGAGCAATGACAATGAACTTTAAAAGCAAACACAATGACTGAGTCTTGAGATTAAAGATCACTTTAATTGGAACAATATAAATTAGTATTTTCCTCAAGGCAGTCACTTAAGGAAACCACTTATCCCCCTATATTGATGTTGCCATTTCTCAAAATATTTTTGGAACTTTCTGTGGAACTGCTCAGAAAAATCGTTCTGTTATTTCAATCACTCCCTATTTTTGACCAAAAATGGTTTTACCAGTTTGACACATTATTTACCTGACTTGACATCAAATTTTTTTAGGCTCTTAGATTTGCCCTAAAGAAAATCCTATTCTCAAAGGATAAAGATTCCCAACCACTGAGATTCTTTTTTTTAAGTCCTCACACAACGAAAACAATTCTAAACCTGTTCCCAACCATATTTTGAGTAATAATAGCATTCCTGCAATAGCTGGCTGATCCCCCAAGATGACTAGTCTGAAGAGGCCAATTTTGGCGGTGGGAGAAAAGAAAGAGATCCATTACAGATTCATGAAAACCCGTGATAAAGGCAATGGAGTTAGGTTGATTTTGTATCCCAGTAAACACTAATAAAAACCTATTAGAAGCCAAAAATTCTTGAGTACAATAGAAAAATGAAAAACCATCAGTGGTTACTTTGGTCCTTTGGGGTGGCCAGCAGGGGCAGAATCTCAGGCTGGACACCCCAGGGGTTCCTTCTTATAGTACAAGATAAGACTAGCTACCTTTTGTCTCCATTTGCCTTGTTCATCATTTGTCAACAATGGCTTCACATTAGAATCACCCAGGGAGCTTTAAAAAAAAATACCAGTTGACTGGCAACATCCAGACAATGGAATCTGAATCTCAGAGGGTAAAGTGTAGGTATATATATTTGTGTGTATGTGTGTGTGTGTGCATGCGTGTGTGTGTACTGTTTATTCTTCTCTTTTCTCTTCCTTCAAGTTCCCAGGTGAACTGGATGCCCTGAAGTACAGAAAGGGGTGAGAATCGTGGGCAGCTGGTCAGATGAAGATCAAGGCTTCCATCTACAGAGCCTATCTCAGTTGATGAAATGAGCTCCTGAGTAACTCACTCATCACTATGATTCATAAAAACAGAAATTAGGGACTATTCCTTGGTCTGTACATATAATCTCAGAAAATAATATAAAAAATGAGGATAAGAAGCATACAGTCTCTAGTTGACTAACCACAGGAAAGATGAAAACACAGAAGTAGGCTACACAACGAACCCATGTCAGAGTCTAGTTATTGGGGGTGATTCTCTTTTCTTCTTTTGGACTCTAAATTTTATCTGTAGACTCTAATTTTTTCTTTCTTTTTTTTTTTTTTTTTCAGAGACAGTGTTGCTCTGTTGCCCAGGCTGGAGTGCAGTGGCACAATCTTGGCTCACTGCAACCTCCGCCTCCAGGATTCCAGCGATTCTCGTGCCTCAACCTCCTGAGTAGCCAGAATTACAGGTGCATGCCACCATGCCTGGCTACATATTTTTATATTTTTAGTAGAGATAGGGTTTCACCATGTTGGCCAATTTGGCCTCGAACTCCTGGCCTCAAGTGATCCACCTACCTCAGCCTCCAACAGTGCTGTAATTATAGGGTGAGTTACCACACCTGGCCTTAAATTTTCCATAATGAATATGTATCACCTTTTGATACCTAATCTAGTGCTGGCCTGCTGACTTAAGAGATTAAAAACCACATACCGGTAGTATCTTGGGCTGTCACATCCACACCATGTGTAACCATGACCCTGAGGCATTCCACGTGTCCTTTTGCAGCAGCAAGATGGAAACTGGAAAGAAGTAAACACAATCTCCTTGAGATTTCTACTCTTTAATGTTCATCTCCAACAAATTTTTTTCCCTGCCATTTCATGTACAATTTCTCTTCCTTGAGCTCCACAAACACCCACTGACTACGCATTATTATCAATCTCATTTTGAAGAGGAGGAAACAGAGGCTCAGGATGGTCTGAGAATTTTCTCATTGACAGCTGTAGTTAAATAATGGAGCAGGAGTTTGATCTTCTAGCCCCAAAGACCAGGCTTGAAAAAAGTAAGATTCAGTCATATATTTATCTCTTGATGAAACAAATCAGAAAGTCCCAACTAGATTGAATTTCTAAGTAATATGTCTCTATCAATGTTTTCCTATTGTCTAGTGTTTTCACCACAGCTATTTCACCATTTTAAAGTGATATGCTCTAAAAAAAAAAGTCTTGTCTAAGTCAAAGAGTGGCCAAGGTTCTTGGACAACTCAATGCCCACTGTTATGTTGTATCTGAGTAACAATAGTTGCATGCAATATTTGATAAGTGTCTAATGTGGGTCAAGCATCTGACTACACACTTTTATGCATTGTTTTTCATTCCTATGACAGCTCTTTAAAGGTGAGTTCTATTACTTTCTTCATTAAATGGCAGGTGTCTACGCTCTAGTGCAAACAGCATTAGAGAAGGCCCACCATTAAGACTCCAGAACTCAATGAAACTTGGGAGCACGAACCATGATCAGCATGTTTAGATTGGGCATTAGAGGAAGGGATAATATCCAAATGCCAAATCAATCATCCCTGCATGTCCTGGGATGAAGGGCACTTTTGCATGCAGAAAGAAGCAAAGTACAATTCCACTGGGTGGTCAGGCCCAGAGGCCAAGATGGCTGCAAAATCTGGGCAAGTTTCCCTTCTCTCAGTTTCCATCCTGTAGAGAGGTTAATGAGTCTTCTAGTTCTTCCCCTGCCTCAGTCCTCTTTTAGGGATGTGACCTCAGGATACCTCTCATGAAGTCTCTTAGTGTCTGTACCTCTGAATTAATGTCCAGATAATATTTTCTCATTGGGTAGGATCTGTCATTGAAATCCAGGGTAACATTCAACTGGAAAGTCCGATAGCTGACATTTAAACCCAAGTTGGTCTGATTCCAGACTTCTTCTCTTAATAACTTGGCTGAGTGAGGGGGACATATCAACAAATAGGAATACTTCAGTACTCATTGCAAATCAGCCATAACATAATGATCTGTGTGTTTTGGGAAGTCATTTTAACCTCTCTGCGCCTAAATTTCCTCCATTGTAAAGGCTGGGGATCAAGTCAAATAATTTCTAATGGTTCCTTTGGCTCTAATGTTTAATTATTTTAGCTTACCTGTCTCTACTCACTGCAACTACTTCTGTATTTGTGCAGCAATCTATGTGTAATATCTATTTACAGTCACAATTTATTTTATAAGTAATTTCACATTACAGTAAAACTTTGCATGCAATAATCTGGGAATGTAGTGACTTTTCATTTTTTTATATTGTTTGAGATGGAGTCTCATTCTGTTGCTTAGGCTGGAGTGCAGTGGCACAATCTTGGCTCTCTGCAAACACCGCCTCCCAGGTTCAAGTGATTCTCCTCCCTCAGCCTCCCGAACAGCTGGGATTACGGGCGTGTGCTACCACACCAAGTTGATTTTTGTATTTTTAGGAGAGATGGGGTTTCACCATGTTAGCCAGGCTGGTCTCAAACTCCTGACCTCAGGTGATCCACCCACCTCAGTCACCCAAAGTGCTGGGATTACAGGCATGAGCCACCACGCCTGGCCATAGTGACTTGTTTAAATGGAATTTCTGATTCAATATAGCTTAACCAAACTATATTGGGAGTGCAATAAATTACTCCACTTCTCAACATTGTTGGGATAGCTTCATTTTACAGTAAGTTCACTTTTAAGCAGTAAGGTTATTATTAACCTTGGTGGAAGGTTTCTAAAAGTTTCCCAGCCTTAGTAATAGTACATGTAACATAATTAATTGCTCTTGGGAATATGGAGTCTCTTCAATTATTGAATTGTATGTTTAGGGATACTAATTGAAATGCCCCTGGATTACTACTAAGCCCTAAAATTGATTAATGTTTAACTTCTTAATTTCTTTGTGTTTGTTTGTAAGCTGTTCACTATGCCATCTCCTAAAAACTAAATCAAAAGTATCTAAATAAGAGAGTAGCCATATCCCATTCTAAAGATAAACATACCAGGAAGTATCTACTGCACATGTACATATACACACACCCCAATCAATCAATTATATTTATCTATATTTAACTTTTGATTGAAATATAACATGTAAAGAAAGCTACACATATAATTGTATCGCTTGCTAAATTTTCACAAATGAAATATTTTTCTTTCATACGAATCAAGAAACAATGTGGTCAGAGACCCCAAAACCCTCCTGCTAGCACCCCAGAAGTTCTCCATGTGCCCCTTTGAGTTACTAACCCCTTCCCCATGTGATATTTTTACTTTTTTCTACTCTGAGGCTTCTTGGATTACCTCTGCATAACATAGTCTATGTATGGGTGGTTGGAACTGCAGACCATCTGCCAGTGAAACATTATTGTAGGCCACTCCTGTACATTGGTCAATGCAGTCTGGTGAACGTGATATGATATTCTACAAATGATCTGGGAAATGCAGAGTTTCAGGATCATCACTTGGAAGGCCCCCGATCAACACAAGGCAGAAGTGAGGTGTTAGGAAGTTGCGCTCAATTTCCATTCCCAGAGCAGAATTTTCTTAGACACAGCTTTTTAAAAGAAAATCCCTGATATCAACCTGAATTGACATATTTGATGGCTGAAACACATTTTATTGAGGGATCCAGTTAGTTAAAGCTTCATTGCATATGTTTTAATAAATTGTGTGTGATAGTGAGAGATTTTATTTTGTCCTGCCTCTCCCATTGAGAGTTTAGATCAGTAAGTGACTTTTTTTCTCTATTCTGGGGACTTTCCAACTATTATCCTGCAGAATGCTTGCGTCCTGCTGAGAAAATAGAATGACAGAATTTTCCAAATTCATTATTTTGTCTTCATGTATTTTACCTAAAGCTGCATCACTTAACTGCTCTTACAGATAAAACGGACAAAGTACAAACAAATATAAATAACTAGAAACAGCTCATTCTATAAGGATAGTCTTGGCTTTGATTTTACACTGCATGCATCTAATACTATATTTTTTGCTAGTAAAACCATTGCTAGTTCATGTAATTCAGTTAAACGTTATTTCAAGGTGTTTCTGCAAGAAAACTCTAACATCCAGGTGTTTGCTGTGTTCTGATGTCACACGAAAGCTTCTGCTCTGCTTTCTAAAACACACAGGCATAGGAATGATCTTGAAAAGCAGGAAAGGGAAAAACTGATCATTTTAGCTAGAAGTGTATACGATCCATTTACCCAGACAAGGAGCTCCACTGTGTATCATCATTCCTCTCACTGGGTATGCACTTCTGGGAAATGGAAGCAAAGCCAGGAAACACAGTCTGTGAGTCTGCTCTTGGGGAGACAGTCACTAATGCTGTGTGCTCTCTCTGCCCCTCCAGGTCTGCCCTCTGCCCAGAGGCAGTCCCCTAATGAACTGTATCCAATGGGCTGCCCTGTGTTTTGGCTCCTGGCTGGGCTTGCCCAGTGAGAATGACAATAGGGTTCAGGGCATCATCTCCTCCCCTCCTTCCCTGGCCACACCTCAGCAGTGGCTGCCTTCCTCTGTGAAGACCACAGTTCTGCCAGGCCGGCTCTCCCAAAGCCACAGCTGCAGCTCTCCCTCCTTGCCCCTTCACGTCAAGAGTAGAAATAGATACTCACTGTTGCTGGAATCCTGGGCGGCCTTCCCAACCTTACTGGTTTCCCTTAACCTGGCCACATATTTGTAAATAGTTCCTTTCTTAAGCTCTCATCAATTATCCTATTTGATGCTACCTATTCCTGCTAGAACCCTGAATTACAGCAGGGTTGGGTATTTTGTGTGTGATGATCCACAGGATGAACTGTTAAGTTCTAGTGGATATTATCTGATTAAACATTTCTAAGAGCCAGTTCAGGCTATCCTTTTCAAGTTTTAATTGCCACATATAGTTTGTTTGCTTATTTAACATATGGGCATTGTGGCTAAAATGTAATGAGAGAATATACCATATAACTTTTTATTATATGGCATATAATAAGTGACTTCAAAAAAGTTTTCTAATGTGGTCTTAGGCCAAAGTAGAGACCTGTTTAAAGGGTTCAAGAATATACCTCTCCACAGGTAAGAAAAACAAATGACTTTAGTAAAAGCCAGCACACAGTCTGGAATGTCTCACTACTCAATAAAGAAATACTAAAATTCAAACTTTTTACGGTAAACTTGGTTTTGAGAGAATAATCAAACCCCAAACAATACATATGGGCACCAACACACATGGATACAAACAACTGCTACAAAAACAAAATTAAAAAGCCATCAAAATTCACATACTTCTTACCAACTCAACCATCCATGTAATTTGTAAAATGTAATTAAGACTCTCAGAAAATACAAAAATGTATCAGCTCCTGAACCCTCCCATCATGCTAAGGTTTCATTCATTCTACTTGATGCAGACTCTAAAGGAATTACTTAATTTTATCAGAGTCACTGACATATTACTCATTGAAGTACATGCTAGAATTGTGGTCTACAACTGGGAAATTCTCAATAAGTTCTGTGGGCATATCCTGTGTAATAATGAGGGTTCTTCAGTAACGAGTTAGAAGTAAAATAAAATTTACTAAATATTCGATACTATATACTATGTATATATACACACACACCCATATACACACTATACATGTTATATATATTGTACCATATTCTACTATTAAAAATGTGCAGGCTAGGTTTAGAAAAAAATGCAAAATAAGAAAGAATAACTATCAAGAAAGTCATTTTGATCTCTATTGCTTGCTCTAACTCCTTAAAATATCTTACTTTTTATATAATACAGTAATGAATCATTGCCATAATTTTAGTCAGAAAATCATTTTACTACTTAACTTGGAATGTAGCATCTATAACCTGAAAGAGTTTGCTCAATGAGTTATCACATAAAAGAAAACCAAAATAGTCAGCTTTGTCCTGTTCGTATGAAAGGTGCGCAAATGCAGAAGAAATAAGCACAAATCAGACAATGAAGTGACTGTTGACAATTCCCTACCAACCCATCTCCTGTATATTATGAAAGCACTTATATATTCAATCTGGGCATCTTACACTTGAACAACCAACTGAAAGAGCAGCCTCACTTAGTTTATTCCCCTCAGAGAGAATGGAAGCTCCTAGAAATAGGACCCCTGCCTCCTTTTTGTCTCATTCTCCAACCCTACGCCTAGAAGCAGCTATTAATCAGGAGTGGAATAAACACCAATGTACAGAAGAACAGGGTGGGAAAACCACACTACTAACTTCTTTTCTGTATCTAATTTGAATATCAAGTCATCTTAACGTTTTAATTTCAGGGACTCTGGTTCTTATTCCTAATGTCTGTGATTTTGAAAAATTAAAGCTTCCAACCTTATAGCTTTATCAAAGCTTAGAAGAGGGACAAAAACATCTAGTCAGATGATAAAGTATAACAAGAAGCAGGATATTAGGGAGGTAGTGCTGGTAACCTTAAGGACTCAGACTATCTAGGTTTGAATCTATGCTTCCTTACTTATTAGGCTCTATCTCCATTTCCATGTCAGTAAAATGTGTTGTGAGGTATACAGGAATTACGTACAAAAGCACTTTGTAAAGTGTGAAGTGGGAAATAAACACTCAAAACATGCCACCAATTATTGTATCCTCACCAACACAAAGCACGGCACAGAGTCTGTGACATGTTGCTTGCTAAAAGGAATTGTTTCAATGTTCACAAAGGACACAGTAGCAAAAGTTAAATCAGAACCACCACTGCTTAAAAAACGAAGAGGGGAAAGGAGGGGTAAAAGCTATGTGTGTTTCCATTGAATGGAAACTTGGGAACAAAGTCGTAGACAAGTAGCAAACCACAATAAACCACCCAAGACAAGCCTTGTCTAACGCCCACACTTGAGAAGCTGACGTTCTGGCACCTCTCACAGAAGTGATCATCCCCAAAGCAGGGTTTGGCAGCAGCAAGTCATTAACATTTAGCCTCGGAATGTGAACCAGAAGCACAGCAAACTTTGAATAAGATACTCAAGTGGAAAGTTAGGTTCTTTTGGGTAGAAAAACATGACCAGCCAGTGGCAGAACCTGATATGTAGATGACGGTGAGTAGATTTCCCTTCTCATGTATGCGGTGACTGATAAATGTCAGCATCCTCACAGGCTGGGGCGCTCTATCTAGATGGCAGGCAGTCATCTGTGGGGTCATCTCAGGCTTAGGAAGCAGATGGTGCCCAAGGCCAGCACATGACTCATTAAGAGCATGACTGGTGCCCTCTGATGGCCTGTGTCCTGGATAGCTGGCAACTCTCTCTAAATAAAGAGAACTCACAGATTAGGATGGGGTAGGGGGCGAGGGCAATAAGTTGATAAAACTTACCTGTCCTCTTTAAACATAGTGTTTTTTGTTTTTGTTTACATTTTGAGATGGAGTCTCGCTCTGTCGCCCAGGCTAGAGTGCAGTGACTCAATCTTGGCTCACTGAAACTTCAACTTCCCCAGTTCAAGTGATTCTTGTGCCTAAGCCTCCCTAGTAGCCGGGATTACAGGTGTGCACCACCATGCCTGACTAATTTTTGTGTTTTGGCAGAGATGGGGTTTCACCATTTTGGCCAGGCTGGTCTTGAACTCCTGACCTCAAGTGATCCACCTGCCTCGGCCTCCCAAAGTGCTGGGATTACAGGCGTGAGCCACCATACCCAGCCAAACATGGTATTCTTAACAATGTTAATTCTAAGGCATTGGAATTAACTCAAGTATCGTATCATTTTGATATTTCTATAGTTGTATATTTTTACAAGTACTGCTACTTCTATAGCTAAAAGTATTCATTCATATATTTACTATAACATTAGGGTATCTATGTGTGAGACATGGTTCTAAGGAAACAATAATGAAAAAAACAAAGTTCCTGCCTTTATGGAGCTCGACTTTCAGCAGGAAGACTAAAGAGAACCAATGGTTTCAACTGGGGGTGCTTTTGCACCCTTGTCCTTGGAATATTTGGCAATGTCTGGAGACATTTTTTATTATGGACTAGGGAAGAGGGAGAGGAGGGAGATTCTATTGGCATCTAATCTGCAGAGGCCAGAGATGCTGCTGACCATCTCTACAATGCACAAGATAGGTCCCCACAACTACAAATTATCTATCCAGACCAAAATATCAGTAGTGGGCTGGGTGTGGTGGCTCACGCCTGCAACCCAGCACTTTGGGAGGTGGAGGGCGGCAGACTGCTTGAGCCCAGGAGTTCAAGACCAGCCTGAACAACATAGCCAAATCCTGTCTTTACAAAAAAAAAATTTTAAAAATTAGCCAGGTCTGGTAGCACATGCTTGTAGTCCCAACTACTCGGGAGGCTAAGGCGGGAGGATAGCTTGAGCCTGAGGCTAAGGCGGGAGGATAGCTTGAGCCTGGGAGGTAGAAGCTACAGTAAGCTGTGATCACACCACCACTGCACTCTAGCCTGGGTGACAGTGAGACCCTGTCTAGAAAAAAAAAAAAAAAAATCAGTAGTACCCAGGTTAAGAAACTCTGTAATAAACCATTAAAAGCAATGTATATACTAAAAACATAATTCTATAAAAACAAATTAAACAAAGACCAAAAAACAAAATAAAAAGAGAATTTAATCTTTATATTGAGTTATAATCCACATACCATAAAAATCACCATTTTAAAAATGCACAATTAAGTTGCTTTTAGTATATTCACAAAGCTGGCAACCAACGTCATTATCTAATTCTAGAACATTTGCATCATCTCCTCCCAAAAAAAATCCCTTTATCCATTAGCAGTCGCTCCCCATTTCCCTACTTTCCCAACTCCCAGGAAACCACAAATCTACTTGCAGTTTCTATGGATTTGCCTATTCTGGACATTTCCTTTTAAAGATGGGATCGTATAATACACAGTCCTTTGTGTCTGGTTTCTCTCATTTAGCATATTTTCAAGGTTCATCCATGTTGCAGTATGCATTGGTACTTCATTCCTTCCTTAATAATATTTCATTGTATGGATATACCATATTTTGTTTATCTATTCATTATCTGTTGGACATTTCAGTTGTTTTTACTGGGGATTATTATCATTGCCCCAACATTCACGTACAAGTGGTTGTGTATACACACTTTTCAATACTAATGGGTACATACTGAGGAGCGGAATTGCTGAGTCATATGGCTGTTGGGAACAGGCCCCCAAATTTGGCCATAAACTGGCTCCAAATCTGGCCATAAACAAAATCTCTGCAGCACTGTGACATGTTCATGATGGCCATGACGCCCATGCTGAAGGTTGTGGGTTTACCAGAATGCAGGCAAGGAACACCTGGCCCACCCAGGGTGGAAAACTGCTTAAAGACGTTCCTGAACAAATGGCATGAGCAATATATGCCTTAAGGACATGCTCCTGCTGCAGATAACTAGCCAGACCCATCCCTTTATTTCAGCCCATCCCTTTATTTCCCATAAGGAATACTTGTAGCAAATCTTGTGACTGGTTTGCTGTCAATAAATATGTGGGTAAATCTCTGTTTGAGGCTCTCAGCTCTGAAGGCTGTGAGACCCCTGATTTCCCGCTCCACACTCTGTATTTCTGTGTGTGTGTCTTTGATTCCTCTAGTACCGCTGGGTTATGGTCTCCACGACCGAGCTGGTCTCAGCAAGTGGTGCCCAACGTGGAGGCTCGAATCCAGGTTGAAGGGTCACTGGAGTGACAGTTGGAAAATGTGGAGCTAAGCTGGAGGACACCCGAGTACTCTTTTAAGCAATCCCTATGGTGACTAAGAAGGGGAGCTTGGAAGCATCAGGGTAACAATTGGACAAGTGTGGGCTCTGGTTTGTTCCACCTTGGAGCTTTTTCACACTAATGATGAGGAGGAAGGAGAGTCTAATGAAGTAACAGAAGAAGTAACAGAAAAGGTTTGTTTGCCAGCTAAAGCTAAAGTGGCAGAGGAGGAAGAGGTTCATCCCTACCCTTCTGCATCCCCTCCTTATTTTGAAGAAAAAGAGTGGCCTGACCCTCCAGATCTTTCATTTCCAGACGACACTGGGCAAAAAGTAGTTGCCCCAGTGACTGTTTGAGCAGCGCCTCGAGTGACCGCTCTCAGTTCTACTCAGACAGGAATTCAGCAAGCTAGATGAGAGAGTGGTTTAGAGGCCTGGCAGTTCCCTGTTAGGATACACCCCCCAGATCAACAAGGAAATATTATAGCTACATTTGAGCCATTTCCTTTTAAATTTGGGAAACACCGTAAGGGGCCCATCCCAGGTCCCATTCCAAACCGGGATATTTCTGGTTCAGGCCATTCCCTCACCCCTGTACAATGTCTGTCCCTCGCCACAGCCAGTAGTGCCACAGTAGATTTATGCTGCACAAAAGCTGTGAGCCTTCTGCCTGGGGAACCCCTGCAAAAGGTCCCAACAGGAGTCTATGGACCCTTGCCAGTGGGAATGATAGGATTACTTCTAGGAAGGTCTAGTTTAAATTTAAAAGGGGTACAAATGCAAACAGGAGTCATTGATTCAGATTACAATGCGGAAACTCAAATTGTTATATCTACTTCTGTTCCCTGGAAAGCAGAGCCAGGAGAGCGCATAGCACAGCTCCTCATTGTGCCATATGTGGAAATGAGGAAAAGTGAAATTAAATGAACAGGAGGATTTGGAAGCACAAATAAACAAGGCAAAGCAGTTTATTGGGTGAATAGAATGACTGACAAACATCCTACCTGTGAAATAACTATTCAGGGAAAGAAATTTAAAGGTTTGGTAGATACAAGAGCAGACATTTTAACCATTTCTCTACAGCACTGGCTGTCCACGTGGTCAGTTCAACCCACTCAATTTAACATAGTTGGAGTTGGGAAAGCCCCTGAAGTATATCAAAGTAGTTATATTTTGCACTGTGAAGGGCCCAATGGACAACCTGGGACTATTCAACCAATTATAACTTCTGTACCTATAAATTTATGGGGAAGAGATTTACTACAACAATGGGGAGAACAAGTTCTGATTCCAGAACAATTATATAGCCCTCAAAGTCAACATATGATGCATGAAATGGGGTATGTCCCTGGTATGGGACTAGGAAAACATTTGCAAGGTTTGAAGGAACTGCTTCAAGCAGAAAGACAAAGTTCCCGCCAAGGTTTAGGATATCATTTTTGATGGTGGCCATTTTTAAGCCTCCAGAACCTATACCTTTAAAATGGTTAACAGATAAGCCAATGTGGATAGAAAAATGGCTGCGAAGTAAAGAGAAACTGGAGGCTGTAGAGGACTTTGTTAATGAACAATTAGAAAAAGGACACATAGCTCCAACATTTTCCCGCTGAAATTCTCCAGTCTTTGTTATTAAGAAAAAATCAGGTAAATGGAGAATGTTAACTGATTTAAGAGCCATTAATTCAGTTATACAACTTATGGGGACCTTAGTAAATGACACTACTTTCTATGGCCATAGAAAGTAGCCATACGTAGGAATCAATTGAAAACATTAAATGACTTTCAAAAATTACTAGGGGACATTAATTGGATACGACTTGTTCTAGGCATTCCTACCTATGCCATGAATAATCTATTTTCTATCCTTAGAGGAGATCCTAGTCTCATTAGCCCTCGGCAATTAACAAAAACAGCTCAGGCAGAGCTGCAGCTAATCGAAAAGCAAGTCCATAAAGCTCAAATAAATAGAATAGATCCAGAGAAGACTCTAGATTTGCTAATTTTTCCAACTCAGCATTCACCTACTGGTGTTATTGTCCATGAGAAGGACTTAGTAGAGTGGCTTTTTCTTCCACATACTAATTCACGGACTCTAACTCCTTATTTGGATCAAATCACTACTATGATAGAAAATGGGAAAACTCAGATTGTTAAACTACATGGATATGATCCTGGAAAAATTATTGTCCCTCTCACGAAGGCACAAATACAGCAAGTTTTTATAAATAGTCTTACTTGGTAAACCCATTTAGCTGACTTTGTGGGTATTCTCAATAATCATTTTCCTAAAATGAAATTGTTTCAATTTTTCAAATTAACTAATTGGATCCTCCCTAGAATAACTAAATTTAAACCAATTGCAGGTGCTGAAAATGTCTTTACAGATGGGTCTAGTAATGGTAAAACTTCTTATTCTGGCTCAAAAGGTAAAGTTTTTCAGACACCCTATACTTCAGCTCAAAAAGCAGAGCTTGTAGCTGTAATTGAGGTATTGACTGCTTTTAATATGCCCATTAATGTGATTTCTGATTCTTCATACGTGGTGCATTCCACACAATTAACTACAAATGCTGAAAGAAGCTAAAGCTATTATCCAGCAATGCCTAACTTGCCAAAGGGTGCATTCCTCATCTTTTCCAGGAGGAGTTAATCCTCAAGGATTGGAACCTAATTCTCTTTGGCAAATGGATGTCACACATCTTCCCTCGTTTGGGAGACTAGCTTATGTACATGTATGTGTGCACACCTTTTCTCCCTTTGTCTGCGCTACATGCCAATCAGGAGAATCTTCTGCCGGTGTTAAACGTCACCTTTTCCAGTGTTTTGTGGTAATAGGCATTCCAGCTTCTATTAAAACAGATAATGCCCCAGGCTACACTAGTCAACCTCTAGCTACATTTTTCTCTATATGGAATATTAAACACATTACTGGTATCCCATATAATTCTCAAGGACAAGCCATAGTGGAAAGAATGAATCTCTCCCAGAAACAGCAGTTGCAAAAGCAAAAGGGGAGAAACAGGGACTACAGAACACCCCATATGCAATTGAATCTTGCATTATTGACTTCAAATTTTTTGAGTCTGCCTAAAGGCCAGATGTTATCAGCAGCTGAACAGCATCTACAGAAACCAGCTGCAAAGACAGAAGCAGAATAACTGGTTTGGAGGAGAAATTCGATAACAAAAACTTCACAAACAGGTAAAATAATAACTTGGGGTGGAGGTTATGCTTGTGTTTCTCCAGGCCAGAATCAGCAGCCAATTTGGATACCATCAAGACACCTGAAACCTTATCATGAGCCAGATGCCGAGGAAGAGATTCCGGGAGGATCCCAAGGACCCCTGGGTTGCAGCCATGTCAGGACTGATGCTGAGGAGGACCCCAACTGTCCTGAGCAACACCCATCGAACACAGCCACCTACTTGGGAACACATCAAGAAGCTGTCACAGATGGCAGAAGAAAACCTGAGGAAAGCAGGACAACCAGTCACAGTGAGTAATTGAATGGTAGCTATGATAGTGGTGATCACCATTGCCACGAGTATTCCTTCAACAAGGGCTGACACAGAGAACAATTATACTTATTGGGCATATTTATCAATCTTGGCTGGCAATAATGCCTGGATGTAATCACTCTATGACACAGTTACACATGTTTTCTGATCTCAGTATTTACCATTATAAATCTGCTCCTATAATTGAGGCATACCGCCCTTGAAAACCGATTTGTAAATGGAATTGGACCTGGCCAGAAATAGTGAATGTACTTGTTTGGGAAGACTGCATTGCAGAACAGGCAGAGGTGCTGCACAACGATTCCTATGGAATCATTATTGATTGGTCCCCTAAGGGAATGTTTAGCTTGAATTGTACCTCTCAGTCTGCATGCACGGCCACACTATGTTCAGCTGATCTGAACAAAATGGTCCAATGGTAGAAAGATAAGAAATACGGCAAGAGTTCCATGTTTCCTACCATGGAAACATGGTGGTATAGTGGCACCTCAACCTCAAATGATATGGCCCACTGTAGGAGCTAAACATAAGGATTTGAGGAAACTATTAATAGCTCTTAATAAGATCAAATTTTGAGAAAGAATAAAAAAGCATCTAGAAGGACACTGTACAAATTTGTCTTTGGATATTGCAAAACAAAAAGAACAAACATTTAAAGCATCCCGGGCACACCTGGCCTTAATGCCAGGAACTGGAGTGCTTGAAGCAGCTGCAGACAGATTAGCAGCTAGTAACCCATTAAAATGGACAAAAACATGTAGAAGCTCTGTGATTTCAATGATGATTGTGCTTTTAATCTGTGTTGTATTTGTATAGTCTTTAGATGCAGAATCTGGCTCCTGTGAGAAGCAGCTCACTGTGATAAAGAAGCCTTTGCTTTTATCACTTTGGAAAAAAAAAAAGAGAGAGAGAGACGGGGGCCATGTTGGGAACAGGCCCCCAAATCTGGCCACAAACTGGCCCCAAAACTGGCCATAAACAAAATCTCTGCAGCACTGGGACATGTTTGTGATGGCCATGACACCCACGCTGAAGGTTGTGGGTTTACTGGAATGAGGGCGAGGAACACCTGGACCGCCCAGGGTGGAAAACCACTTAAAGGCATTCCTAAACCACAAACAACAGCATGAGCGATCTGTGCCTTAAGGACATGCTCCTGCTGCAGATAACTAGCCTGACCCATCCCTTTATTTTGGCCCATCCCTTTACTTCCTGTAAGGAATACTTTTAGTAAATCTTTTGAACTGGCTTGCTGTCAATAAATATGTGGGTAAATCTCTGTTTGAGGCTCTCAGCTCTGAAGTCTGTGAGACCCCTGATTTCCCACTCCACACTCCATATTTCTGTGTGTGTGTCTTTAATTCCTCTAGCGCTGCTGGGTTAGCGTCTCCACGACCAAGTTGTTCTCAGCAAGTGTAGACACATTTTTCAATACTAATGGGTATATATTGAGGAGTGGAATTGCTGAGTCACATGGCAACTACATTGAACTTTCTGAGGAACTGCTAACCTGTTTTCTAAAGCTGCTGTACCATTTAACATCTCTATCAGCAATTCACGAGAGCTCCAATTTCTCCACATCCTAGCCAAGACTTTATATCTTCTGGAAAATTTAAGAGATGAGAATTTTAATTACAACCTAAAATTTCCAGATGTAAAACGTGTAGATCTTTCTCAGTGAGCCCTCTGAGGTAGTTCCTTTGGTTAAGTATCAGCTGAAATCTGCACTTAAAGGAATATAAAAGAGTGAATGCAAAACAAATTAGAAACATCCTTCAGCTTTGTCTCTACATAAGCTTTTACTTCTAATTAAAAAGTGTGGGCTTTCCTTTTAAAGACACAAAATGTCATTCAAAAGTCTATATGCCAACATATTTATACCATTAAGAGGGTTTTTTTTTTCCTTTCTTTTTTTGTTAAAAAAAAAAAAAATTTACAGAAATGGGGTCTCACTCTGTTGCCCAGCCTGGTCTCAAACTCCTGGCCTCAAGCAATTCTCCCAAACTGGGGTTACAGGTGTGAGCCACCAAACCCACCTACCTCTTCATTTAGATAGGTCAAGAATGCAGTGGAGCTGTGGAGATGCGAAGAGTATAAAAACCTCTTAGCTACTTCCTAACTCAGGCCCAGTGAGCAGGATGCTGGTCACTGCCTGGAATAGCAGGGTACTAACCAGATTCTCGAACTCCTGGACTCTAGCAATCCTCCCATCTCAGCCTCCCAAAGTGCTGAGATTACAGGCGTAAGCCACCATGCCCGGCCATGGTACTATCCAGATTCTGATGTAGCTGAAACAACACTTTGACAGCCTATGTCTTGGCTAACTCAAAGAGTGGCCTGGGGAACAGGAGCATATTAGAAATGCAAACTCTCAGGCACCACTCCAAACCTACTGAATCAAAAGCTGCCTTTACAAGATCCCCAGCTGGTTCCGTGTACACATCCAAGTTTGAGAAGCACAGCTCTAAACACAGAATAAGTTAAAAACTTCACACCATCATTTTTTCCTTTTAAAAATATGTTTAAAAAATTTTAATTGACACAAAATATTTTACTTATTATGGAGTACATGTGAATATGTGTTACATGCATAGATTGTAATTCAGGTCAGCATTTGGGATATCCTTCACATTGAATATTTATCATTTCTATGTGTGGGTAACATTTAAAGTCCTCTCTTCTACATACTTTGCAATGGAAAGACATTGTTGCTAACTATAGTCACCCTAGTCTATCCAATAGTGTGGTTTATTCATTTGTAGATCTAATGATATGTTTCTACTCTCTTTATCTGCACCCCACCCTGCCCACCCACACCACACACCCATCCTATGCTCTAATATCTACCACTCTATTCTCTGTCTTCATGAGATCAGGGTTTTTTTGTTTTGTTTTGTTTTGTTTTTTTGAGACAGAGTCTTGCTCTGTTGCCCAGGCTGGAGTGCAGTGGCACGATCTCAGCTCACTGCCACCTCTGCCTCCCGGGTTCAAGCAATTCTCCTGCCTCAGCCTCCTGAGTAGCTGGGATTACAGGCATGCACCACCATGCCTGGCTAGTTTTGTATTTTTAGTAGAGATGGGGTTTCACCATGTTGGTCAGGCTGGTCTCAAGCTCCTGACCTCAGAAGATCCAGATCCACCCGCTTCAGTCTCCCAAAGTTTTGGGATTACAGGCATGAGCCACTGCACCCGGCTGAGATCAGGTTTTTGTTGGGTTTTTTTTTTGGCTCCCACATATTAGTGAAAACATGTGGCATCTTTCTGTGCTGATCTTACTTCACTTAGCATAATGACCCCCAATTCCCTCTATGTAGCAATGACAGGATTTCATTCTTATTATGGCCAAATAGTATTCCATTGTGTATATGGTACTGCATTTTCTTTATCTACTGGTCCATTGATTGACACTTTGGTTGACTCCATATCTTTGCTATTGTGAACTGTAAATAGTCCAAGTGCAGATATCCCTTTGATATGCTGATTTCCTTGTTGTTGTTGTTGTCTCTTGAGATAGTGTCTCATTCTGTCGCCCAGGCTGGAGTGCAGTGGCGCAATCTTGGCTCATGGCAACTTCTGCCTCCTGGATTCATGCAATTCTCGCACCTCAGGCTCCTGCTGGTATTACGGGTGCATGCCACCATGCTCAGCTAATTTTTGTATTTTTTAGTAGAGATGGGGTTTCACCATGTTGGCCAGGCTGGTCTCGAACTTCTGACCTCAAGTGATCCTCCCACCTTGACTTCCCAAATTGCTGGGATTACAGGCATGAGCCACTGCGCCCAGCTCTTTTCCTTGTTTTTACTTTTTGGGGGTACATAGTGGGTATATATATTTATGGGGCACATGAGTTTTGGTGGGGTTGTTTTTAGAAATGGTCTCATTCTGTCACCCAGGCTGGAGTGCAGTGGTGTGATCTTGGCTCACCACAGCCTCAATCTCCCTGGCTCAAGCAATCCTCCCACCTCAGTCTCCTGAATAGTTGGGACTACAGATACATACTACCATGCCCAGCTAATTTTTCTATTTTTTTGTAGAGACAGGTTTTTGCCATGTTGTCCAGGTTGGCTTGAACTCCTGGGCTCCAGTGATCCATCTGCCTCAGCCTTCCAAAGTGCTGGGATTACAGGTGTGAGCCACTGTGGCCAGCCGAGATATTTTAATATAGGCATACAATGTGAATAATCACATCAGGGTAAATGGGGGTATTCATCACTTTATCCTTTCTTTGTGTTACCAACAACTCAATTACACTCTTTCAGTTATTTTAAAATGTATAATAAATTATTGTTGACTATAGTCATTCTGTGGTGCTATCAAATACGAGATCTTATTTATTCTGTTAATATCTAACCATATTTATGTACCCATTAACCTCCCCACTTTCCCCCAATCCACTACCCTTCCCTACCTGTGGTAACCATCATTCTGCTGTTATCTCCATGAGTTTAATTTCTAGCTCCCACAAATAAGTGAGAATAGGCAAAGTTTGTTTTTCTGTGCCTGGCTTAGTTCAGTTAACATAATGACCTCCAGTTCCATCCATGTTGTTGCAAATGACAGGATCTCATTCTTTTTTTAATGGCTGAACAGTACTCCATTGTGTACATGTACCACATTTTCTTTATCCATTCATCTGATGATGGACACTTAGGTTGCTTCCAAATAATGGCTACTGAGAATAATGCTACAATAAACATGAGAGTGCAGATACCTTTTCAATACAGCAATTTCCATTCTTTTGGGTATATACCTAGCAGTGGGATTGCTATATCATATGATAATTCTATTTTTAGTTTTTTGAGGAACCTCCAAACTGTTCTCCATAATGGTTATACTAATTTACATTCTCACCAACAGTGTGTGAGGGTTCCCTTTTCCCCACATCCTTGCCAACATTTGTTATTGCCTATCTTTTGGATGTCAGCCATTTTAACTGGGGTGCAGCAATAGCTCACGGTAGTTAGCTCATTGTAATTTCGATCTGGATTTCTCTAATGATCAACTATGTTCAGCATCTTTTCATATACCTGTTTGCCACTTGTATGTCTTTTGGGAAATGTCGATTCAGATCTTTTGCCCATTCATTCATTCATTTCCAATAGAGATGAGGGCTCCCATGTTGCCCACGCTGGTCTTGAACTCTTAGGCTAAAGCAATCCTCTTGCCTTGACCTCCCAAAGTGCTGGGATTACAGGCATGAGCCACCGCGCCTGTATCTTTTGCCCATTTTAAAATCAGATTATTGGATTATTTTCCTATAGAGTTGTTTGAGCTCCTTATATATCTGGTTGTTAATCCCTTGTCAGATGGGTAGTTTGCAAATATTTTCTCCTATTCTGTGGGTTATCTCTTTGCTGATTGTTTCCTTTGCCGTGCAGAAGCTTTTTATCTTGATATGATCCCCATTTGTTCATTTTTGCTCTGGTTGGTTGTGCTTGTTGGGTATTACTCAAGAAATCTTTGGCCAACCCAATGTCCTACAGAGTTTCCTCAATGTTTTCTTATAGTAGTTTCATAGTTTGAGGTCTTAGATTTAAATCTTTAATCCATTTTGATTTCTGTATATGGCAAGAGATAGGGGTCTAGTTTCATTCTTCTGTATATGGAGATCCAGTTTTCCCACTACCATTTACTGAAGAGTGTGTCCTTTTCCCAATGTACGTTCTTGGCACCTTTGTCAAAAATGAGTTTACTGTAGATGTATGGATTTGTTTCTGGGTTGTCTATTCCGTTCTATTGGTCTGTGTATTTGTTTTCATGCAAGTATCATGCTGTTTTAGTTCCTATAGCTCTGTAGTATAATTTGAAGTCAGGTAGTGGGATTTTTCCAGTTTTGCTCTTTTTGCTCAGGATAGCTTTGCTATTCTGGGTCTTTTGTGGGTCCATATAAACTTTATGATTTTTTTTCCTATTTCTGTGAAAAATGTCATTGGTATTTTGATAGGGATTGCATTGAATCTGTAGACTGCTTGGATAGTATGGATATTCTTCCAAGTTCATGGTTAGAAGAATCAATATTGTTAAAGAATGTTTTCATTTTTGTGTGTGTCCTTTTCAATTTCTTTAATCAATGTTTTATAGTTTTCATTGTAGAGTTTTCACTGTAGAGATCTTTTATTTATTTGGTTAACTTTAAGTATTTTATTTTATGTGTGGCTACTGTAAATAGAATTACTTGATTCATTTTATTCAGATGGTTTGCTATTGGCATATAGAAATGCTACTGATTTTTTATGTTGATTTTGTATCCTGCAACTTTGCTGAACTTGCTTATCAGTTTTTGTTTGTTTGTTTTTATGCACAGAGTCTCACTCTGTCACCAAGGCTAGAGGGCAACGGTGCCATCTTGGCTCACTGCAACCTCTGCGTCCCAGGTTCAAGAGATTCTCCTCCCTCAGCCTCCCAAGTAGCTGGGATGACAGGCACAACGCCTCGCTATGGGATGTGCCACAATGCCTGGCTTTTTTTTTTCTTTTTTTTTTAAAGTAGACACAGGGTTTCACCACGTTGGCCAGGCTGGTCTCAAACTCCTGACCTCAAGTGATCTGCCCACCTCAGCCTCCCAAACTGCTGGGATTACAGATGTGAGCCACTGTGCCCAGCCTCATTTATCAGTCTAATAGTTTTGCAGTGTAGTCTTTGGGTTTTTCCAGTATAAAATCATATCATCTGCAAACAAGAATAACTTGGCTTTTTCCTTTCCAATTTGGATGCTGTTTCTTTCTCTTGTCTGATTGCTTTAGCTAGGACTTCCCAATTTATTTTCCTTTGGATAAACACCCAGCTGTGGAATTGCTGGATGTACAGTAGTTCTAATTTTTTGAGGAAGCTCCATTTTATTTTCCACAGTAGTTTAACCAATTTACATTCCCACCAACAGTGTATGAGTTTTCTTTTCTCTGCATCCTTCCAGAATCTGTTATTTTTCCTCTGTAATAATAGTCATTCTAACTGAGGTAGGATGACATCTCATTGTGGTTTTGATTTGCATTTCCCTAATGCTTAGTGATGTTGAGTATTTTTTTTTTTTAATATAGCTGTGGTCATTTGTATGTCTTTTTTTTAAGAAATATCTATTCATGTCCTTAGCCCACTTTTTAATGGGATTATTTATTTTTTGACTGTCAAGTTGTTTGAGTTCCTTGTGTATTCTGGATATTAGTTCCTTGGTGAATGAATAGTTTGCAAATATTTTCTCCCATTCAACAGGTTGTCTCTTCACTTTGTTCTTTCCTTTGCTGTGCCAAAACATTTTAGTTTAATATAATCTGATTTGTCTATTTTTGTTACAGTTGTCTACGCTTTTGAGGTCTTAGCAACGCAATCTTTGCCTAGACCAGTGTCTTGAAGTGTTTTCCCTATGTTTTGTTCTGGTAGTTTTACAGTTTCAGGTCCTACATTTAAGTTTGTAATCCATTGTGAGTTGCTTTTTGTATATGGGGAGAGGGGAGGGTCCAATTTCATTCTTCTGCATATGGATATCCAATTTTCCCACACTATTTATTGAACAGGGTCACGCCATCATTTTTGTCAAGGCACGCACTGTTTCAAAGTTCGTTTGAAAACAAACTTAGCCATAAAAACAATTTTATGGATATGTTCCACAAAAAAAGGAATCTGCTGTTTCACGTTTCATTACAATAGGCAATGTTTAGCTTTGCTTGTAAAACTCAACTGGGGCCCTTCAGCAGCGATGTAGCAAAATGGCACAAATAAGCAGCCTGGAAGATTTACACAAAATGACTTTGATCCCTTTGCTGCTTATTGATATTTGGAATGTCCCTACTCTTGTCACTTGGAAAGATTCCAAAGTTTCAGTGCTAATAAGTGTTTTGTAGTGCACTCTCTTTCTCTCGCTCTCATTTCTCTTTCCTGAAGAGAAAGTCAACTCACAGCTGCCTGGAATAGCAGCTGGGTGGCAGCCTGCTGCCAATGGAGGGACCAACGGAGGCACAGCAGGGAGCATGCCAGGAGGCTGGAGGGTGACTCAGGAGGCCCAGGTGACAAGGTTGGTCAGCTGCCTTGTTGCTGCATTGCTTAACTTCGGTTCCCTCATTTCTAAACCAGTCTGAGGCAATTAAATAACAACAACGTCAACAGTGATAGCAGGTACTCTATGGAAACATTACACACTAGGAACATCTTAACTCATTTCATCCTCACAACAAGCCTATGAGGGGTTGGAGTAAAGTTTATTACTCCTATTTAGCAGAGAAGGAAAGCTGAGGCAGAGAAGTTTGCTATTAGGTTGGTACAACAGTAACTGTGGTTTCTGCCATTAAAAGTATGGCAAAAACCACAATTACTTTTGCACTAACCTAATAACTTGCCCAAAGTCCCAGAAATTACAAGTAATTTCTGGATTCTAACCCAGGCATTCTGCATCTAGAGCTGGTTCTTTACCATTTTACTGAGAAATGGCACCATTTGTTAAATCACTGTGCAGACAACTGGGGGCAGTGGCTCATGCCTGTAATTCCAACACTTTGGGAGACTGAGGCAAGTGGATCACTTGAGCTCAGGAGTTCAAGACAAGCCTGGGCAACATGGTGAAACCCCATCTCTACAAAAAGTACAAAAATAAATTAGCCGGGTGAGGTGCCACATACCTGTAGTCCCACCTACTCGAGAAGGTGAGGAGGGAGGATCACTTAAGCCTAGGAGGTTGAGAGGTTGAGGCTGCAGTCAGCTATGATTGTGCCACTGCACTCCAACCTGGGCAACAGAGCAAGACCCCGTCCCAAAAAAACAAAAAACAAAAACCAGTGACACATACATAATATAACCTACTGGTTGTGCTAGTCTTTAAAAATCAAAGTTTAAACTAAAATCTGGAAGTATTTGGCAAAAAGCAAACAGTGTTCTCAGTGGGACAGATTAGGGTTGCCAGGGCTCTCAAATAGACAGGGATATAATCCAAGCACAGAAGCAAACAGAGCCTGCAAGGGAGGTTTCATTTCCTACCAAACCACTCAGCAAGTTGTGCAAACTTTCCCGAAATAAATACCATGGGACAAGGCTGGGATAATTCTCAAGGCTCTTAAGCCAAACGAGGCTTGAACTGTTGCTATTCAAAAGCTCTTAAGTTATAACCCGGAAAGCTCCTTCTATCTTTCAGAATAATAACAAACACAGTTCTTCTGGTTTCTGATTACCAGCTGAAATAGATATTGGGAAGAAATACAAACTCATTGGCTACTTTTATAAGACTTCAATTTCTCAGGCATATTCATTCACTGAAAATTTCCCTCAAACCAGTCTGTCTTGCCTTCTTCACCACCAGGGCGCCTGTTACCATGATCAATTCCTTCCATTGCCTCTGCAACCAATATTCACTTCCCCAAATCAAGCAAGCCACCAATGCTCACACAAAGAAATGACCATACACCAGGTCCTACCAGCATTAGCCACACCCCAGAATACCAGAGTGTTAGGACGTTGCAGAATAATAACTGGTCCAACATCTTCATTTCACAGATGGAGACACTGATGCTCAGAGAGGTTAGGAAATATGTCAAAGATCACTGCTCTGCCCCCAGGGGTAGTTTCCCCTTAATACACCCACGACTCCCTTCTTTCCTTTTAAAAAAATCTCCATTTCCAAGAAAGGAGTGACTGTGATCAGGAAGAGACTCAAATACTTCATGGTACGTAACAACTTTCCCACAATCGCTTGAGAGCCTCAGCATCTCAGTTCTGCAGCAGGAGCCTTGCATCTTGATCACCTCAAATTGCTTATATTTTTATTGTACTCTTTTTATATGATGTCCTTCCGGAGAGAAAAATCTAATGATATTAATATTTTTTTAAAGCAGGATTAAAATATTTTAAATATTAGATCATATTTTTAAAATTAGGTAAATTCCTTCCTGTAGCATACAAGGCTCTACACGCTGTGTGGCTCCCTCTTTGACCTACCTTCTAGGACTCTCCCTATTCACTGGGCTTTCCGCTGTTTCCTGAGCACATCAAGCGTCCTTCCACCTCAGGGCCTTTGCCTTGCAGGTCCCTCCATCAGGAGAGCCATTCCTGCAGAAAAGTGCACAGCTGAATCCCTCACTCCATTCAGGAATCTGCTGAGAGGGCTTCCTTCCCCAGGCTCATTCGCATAGTCCAACGTCCTCTTTATTTTCTTGAATGTATTTGATATTACAGTAAAGAGGCATCTGTTTATTGTCTGTCCGCCCCATTAGAGACTGCGTGTACCATGAAGGCAAATACTTTGTTTTGTTTATTGCAATTTTCCTAGCCACAGAATTAATTTTTAGGTCATGTAAATCTTTAGTTTTGAATTTGCTTTTTTAGTCTCTAGTTTTTGAGTTTTCTCACGTCAAGGCACACCTGTATACCGGCATAAACAGGTATTTTTCTCAAGTTGTAATGTACATTCTTAGGAGAGAAAGCTGTGTCCTTTATGATATGAGCTCGATTTTGCTTCCCATCAGTGTCGTGCAGTGGTTCTCAAAGTATGTTTCCCGGACCTGCAGCATCCGCATCACCGGGCAATGGGCTGGACATGCGTAATGTCGGGATCCTCTCCTGACACCAGGGGAGGAGCCCTGCAAGCTCCCCTACTCTGAAGGTGACTCTTATACACATTCAATTTTTAGGACCACTGGCACAGTAGAAACTGCAGCTGAGCGTGGTGGTTCATGCCTGTAATCCCAGCACTTGGGGAGGCCAAGGCAGGTGGATCACTTGAGGTGAGGAGTTCAAGACCAGCCTGGCCAACATGTTGAAAGCCACATCTCTACTAAAAAATACAAAAATTAGCTAGGTATGGTGGCACACGCCTGAAATCCCAGCTACTCATGAGGCTGAGACATGAGAATTGCTTGAACCCAGGAGTCGGAGGTTACCGTGAGGCTCAGATCGCACCACTGCACTCCAGCCCGTGTTACAGAGTAAGTTTATCTTAAAAAATATATATAAACTAAAAGTCATTAGTCCTTGATTTTGGTCTCAACCCTGCCATCCCCAAGCTATGGGACAATTTAAAGTAACTCAAATTCACTGGCTTCAGTGATCTACCGAATTACTAAGACTTTTCTCCTCTAAAAGTCTAGGATTCCATCCCAGCCTACCAAGTATTCTATGGCACTAATTTGCTGCAATATCTAAATTCTAGGTCACTGAGTTCAAATGAGGCTTAGCGCACACAGAATATTTCAGCAGGGCAATCCTAACAATAGGATTAAAAGGTCTGATTTCCGTTTCAGATTATAATCTGAGGGTAAGAAAGGCAGCACTATCTCATAACTTTAGTTATAAAAGCCTTGAAAAACTAAATTCTACTCTGCCAGTGAGAATTAACCCTATTGGCCCAGAGACAAATCTTTTCAGCAGAGAAGTGATGGGCTGCCTGGCTTTCAGTGATTTTAAAAGCAGCTGCAATAGCTGATCACTGCTTCTATTAGGAACTGATGTTGCAGAAAGTTTGAGATGGAAACATTTGTTGCCTTTCCCTGCTCAGAAGGTATAATAAATGACTGGCATGTAAAAAATGAATGCTCTATAAAAACAAAACAAAACAAAACAGGATTACTGTCCTTTAAGTGCCCATGATGTGATAATTAATAGAATCAGCAGTACTACTTCTGAGGACAGGAGGGAGAAGAGGCTGAGATGAAAGATCACATATCCAAGAGCTGAGAACCACCCCTCACCCTTTTTTTTCTTTTTTTTTTAGACTGGGTCTTGCTCTGTCATCCAGGCTGGAGTGCAGTGGCAGCATCTCGGCTCACTGCAACCTCCACCTCCCAGGTTCAAGCGATTCGTGTGCCGCAGCCTCTCGAGTAGCTGGAATTACAAGCGTGCATCTACACACCCATCTAATTTTTGTATTTTTAGTACAGACGGGATTTCGCCATGTTGGCCAGGCTGGTCTTGAACGTCTGACCTCAAGCGATCTGCCCATCTCGGTCTCCCAAAGTGCTGGGATTACAGGCGTGAATCACCGCGCCCGGGGCCCATGCCATTTCACCAGCGCATTTGCTCTTTTTCTTCAGGATTGTTTGGCTTCATAAGGATGGTCTGGAAATGATACTTGGGCATTATGAAATCTCCATTAGGGCAAATGATTTCTATGTATTCACCGACACACCCCCAGACTCCAGTATGTAAAACAGGAGATCTGTACTAATTCCAGAACTTTTCTGATCCCCACTTCCCTCTTCATAAATTTACTTCCGGGTGATTGAGAGCATCAGATGGGAAACACCTGATGGAAACTGATGCGCTCTCTAAGGTGAATGAATAAACTGCTGGCTGAATGACATAGGGTTTTTTTTTTTACCTAGGTACTTATCTGATTTCTGTTATCAAATTATCAGGGCGAGGGCCCAATCTTTCCTAATAAGAAAGGAATTGTTTCTTATTAATTATGTTATTACTGAATGCCCCAACACTGGGCTAGGTGCTCATGGAGAACCTCTGCTAGGGCAGTGCAGAAGGGAAATGTAGGGTTGGGACCCCCTCACAGAGTCCCTCACATCCAGGTCACACTGATGTAAGAGGTGGGCTCCCATGGTCTTGGGCAACTCCGCCCCTGTGGCTTTGCAGGGTACAGCCTCCCTTCCAGTTGCTCTCACGGGTTGGTGTTGAGTGTCTGTAGCTTTTCCAGGTGAATGGTGCAAACTGTCGGTGAATCTACCATTCTGGGATCTGGAGGATGGTGGCCCTCTTCTCACAGCTCCACTAGGTGGTGCCCCAGTAGGGACTCTGTGAGGGGGTCCCAGCCCTACATTTCCCTTCTGCACTGCCCTAGCAGAGGTTCTCCATGAGAACCTAGCCAGGTGTTGGGACATTCAGTATTAACATAATTAATAAGAAACAATTCCTTTCCTATTAGGAAAGATTGGGCTCTCGCCCTGATAATTTGATAACAGAAATCAGATAAGTACCTAGAAACCAAAACTCATTAAATCCTAGGTGATTTCAGAGAGGCAGTGGCAAGAGAGCGCTCACTCAGGAAATTTTAGAAATGGTTTCAGGAAAGAGATGGCAAATTGGGCCTTGAATGATACGCCAGATTCAGTGGAATGGGGCGGGGGATGGTGGTGGTGGGGGTGGTGCTGGTGGCGGTGGCGGCAACGGCATCTTCGAAGGCAGGAACTGAGCAGGGAAAGCAGAAGTGTTTCTAAAGAACTGGCACACGCTAATGATCTTACGTGCCTCAGCCTCTGAGCAGGCTGGTTGCTGCTCAGCATGAGAATCTCCCGCTCCAGTGGCCCCAGAGTGATAGTGGCTGAGTGCAGGTCCCTCGCTGCTGTGAGTTCTGAGATCCATCCCCACCCTCCCTTGCTCTGTTCTCTATCACAGCCAACTACATTTCCCAGGCTCTCCTGACCTCTGCATTTGGGGCAGGTCCAGCCAGTGGAGGGAACAGAGAGAGGAAAAGCAAAGCCAAAAAGCTTTGACCCTGGGCAACAATTACCCATTTAAGCGTCTAAAATCCTTCATTCTCAATATACTTAATCCAACTTTGAAAATAGCTCTTAAATGAAAAATACTGTGATCTTACCAATTGTATTAGTCTGTTTTTACGCTGCTGATAGACATACCCAAGACTGGGAAGAAAAAGAGGTTTAATTGAACTTAGAATTCCACGTGGCTGGGGAGGCCTCAGAATCATGGCAGAAGGTGAAAGGCATTTCTTACATGGTGGTGGGAAGAGAAAAATGAGGAAGATGCAAAAGCAGAAACCCCTACTAAACCCATCAGATCTCATGAGACTTATTCACTACTGCAAGAACAGTATGGGGGAAGCCGCAGCCATGATTCAAATTATCTCCCACCAGGTACTCCTACAACATGTAGGAATTATGGGAGTACAATTTTAGATGAGATTTGGGTAAGGACACAGAGCCAAACCATATCATTCTGC
Organism: Papio anubis; assembly: GCF_008728515.1. Taxonomy (NCBI): domain Eukaryota; kingdom Metazoa; phylum Chordata; class Mammalia; order Primates; family Cercopithecidae; genus Papio; species Papio anubis. Next base: position 33,674,181 of record NC_044980.1, on the reverse strand, counting down.
CCCTGGTCCCTCCAAATCTCATGTGGGGAGATTTCAATCCTCACATTTCAAAACAAATCATACCTTCCCAACAGTTCCCCCAAAGTCTTAACTCATTTCAGCATTAACCCAAAAGTCTAGTCCAAAGCCTCATCTGAGACAAGGCAAGTGCCTTCCACCTATGAGTCTGTAAAATCAAAAGCAAGCTCATTACTTCCTAGATACAATGGGGGTGCAGGTATTGGGCAAATACACCCATTCCAAATGGAGAAATTGGCCAAAACAAAGTGGTTACAGGGCCCATGCAAGTCTGAAATCCAGCAGGGCAATCAAATTTTAAAGCTTCAAAATGATCTCCTTTGACTCTAGGTCTCACATCCAGGTCACACTGATGCAAGACGTGGGCTCCCATGGTCTTGGGCAGCTCCACCCCTGTGGTTTTGCAGTGTACAGCCTCCCTCCCAGCTGCTCTCATGGGCTGGTGTTGAGTGTCTGCAGTTTTTTCAGGTGAATGGGGCAAGCTGTCAGTGAATCTACCATTCTGGGGTCTGGAGGATGGTGGCCCTCTTCTCACGCTCCACTAGCTGGTAACTCAGTAAGGACTCTGTGAGGGGATCCCACCCCTACATTTCCCTTCTGGACTACCCTAGCAGAGGTTCTCCATGAGGGCCCCAACCCTGCAGCAAACTTTTGCCTGGGCATCCAGGTGTTTCCATACATCTTCTGAAATCCAGGTGTAGTTTCCCAAACCCAATTCTTGACTTCTTTGTACTTGTAAGCTCAACATCATGTGGAAGCTGTCAAGGCTTGGAGCACCCTCTGAAGCCAGAGCCCCAAGTTCTATGTTGGCCCCTTTCAGCCACAGCTGGAGCGGCTAGGACACAGGACACCAAGTCCTTAGGGTGCACACAGCACAGGGACCCTGGGTCTGGCCCATGAAACCACTTCTTCCTCCTGGGCCTCCTGGCCTGTGGTAGGAGAGGCTGCCATGAAGGTCTCTGGCATGGCCTGGAGACATTTTCCCCATGGTCTTGGGGATTAACATTAGGCCTTGCTACTTATGCAAATTTCTGCAGCTGGCTTGAGTTTCTCCACAGAAAATGAATTTTTCTTTTCTATCTCATAGTCAGGCTGCAAATTTTCCACACCTTTATGCTTTGCTTCCCTTATAAAACTGAATGCCTTTAACAGTACCCAAGTTACCTCTTGAATGCTTTGCTCCTTAGAAATTTATTTTGCCAAATACCCTAAATCATCTTTCTCAAGTTCAAATTTCCACAAATCACTAGGGCGGGGCAAAATGCCACCAGTCTCTTTGCTAAAACATAACAAGAGTCACCTTTACTCCAGTTCCCAACAAGTTTCTCATCTCCATCTGAGAGCACCTCAGCGTGGACCCTATTGTCCATATCGCTATCAGCATTCTGGGCAAAGCCATTCAACAAGTCTCCAGGAAGTTCCAAACTCTCCCACATCTTCCTATCTTCTGAGCCCTCCAAGTCTCTAGGAAGTTCCAAACCTTCCCACATTTTCCTGTCTTCTTCTGAGCCCTCCAAACTGTTCCAACCTCTGCCTGTTACCCAGTTCCAAAGTTGCTTCCACATTTTCAGGTATCTTTTCAGCAATGCCCCACTCTACTGGTACCAATTTACTACATTAGTCCATTTTCACGCTGCTGATAAAGACATACCCGAGACTGGGAAGAAAAAGAAGTTTAATTGGACTTACAATTCCACATGGTTGGGAAGGCCTCAGAATCACGGCAGGAGGTGAAAGGCACTTCTTACATAGCGACGGCAAGAGAAAAATGAGGAAGAAGCAAAAGCAGAAACTCCTACTAAAATCATCAGATCTCATGAGACTTATTCACTACCTCAAGAACAGTATGGGGGAAACCACCCCCATGATTCTACTTATCTCCCCACCAGGTCCCTCCCACAACACATTGGAATTATGGGAGTACAATTCAAGATGAGATTTGGGTGGGGACACAAAGCCAAACCATATCACCAATATATATTTTTTAAACTGTATGTAAAATTTTTTTTTAAATTATACTTTAAGTTCTAGGGTACATGTGCACAATGTACAGGTTTGTTACATATGTATACATGTGCCATGTTGGTGTGCTGCACCCGTTAACTCATCATTTACATTAGGTATATCTCCTAATGCTATCCCTCCCCGCTCCCCCCACCCCAAGACAGGCCCCGGTGTGTGATGTTCCCCATCCTGTGTCCAAGTGTTCTCATTGTTCAATTCCCACCTATGAGTGAGAACATGCGGCATATCACCAATATTTTAATCAATGTAGTTCCTAATTTCCAATTTCTCATCAATTTTGCACCACAATCTTGGTTGTAAGTCTTCTTTCTAAAGTGCAATTTTGCAAGAAATTATGTTCAGCTTTAACATACAACACTGCTTCCTTTAAAAAAAAAACGAAAAAATTCAAGAATTGTTACTTTAATATAATTTACTTTAAGCCAAAGTTTACCTTTCATTGCAATTCTATTTTGTGCACAAGTCTTACATACATACATTGCATATATACAGGGATATGTTTGTATGTGTGAGAGAGAGACATAGTGAGAGAGACAGAAAGAGAGAGAAAAAAAATTCACCTGTGCCTCCTGGGACTTCCTCAGCCTACCTATAGTGTATCACTTTGTAGCACCTGTTGGAAAGCTCTGGGCTAGGTAATGCAGGGTCTCACTGGAGAGTGTCCTGCTCAGTGGTTCTATTTGGACAAACCATTCAAATCACCTAAAGTGCTTTCTGAAACCCCATCCCCAAGAGTACTGCCATACCAGTGAAACCAGAATCTCTGCAGGTGGAACTCAGCATTTGTCAAAGCTGCCCAGGTGATTCTAATGGGAGCCGAGTTGAGAACCAACGATCTAGTGAGTGGGACCCCAAACTCACGTTGCTCTGATGAGCTCTGAAAGAAGGGAAAGAAAGCATGGCCATGGTGTCATTGTTCCCGTTTCAATTTAGGGTGGTTGCCAGGCGCGGTGGCTCACGCCTGTAATCCCAGCACTTTGGGAGGCCAAGGTGGGCAGATCACTTGAGGTCAGGAGTTTGAGACCAGCCCCAGTAGAGATGGGGATCGCTACTAAAAATACAAAAATTAGGCATGGTGGTGGGCGCCTGTAGTCACAGCTATGTGGGAGGCTGAGGCAGGAGAACGGTTTGAACCTAGGAAGCAGGAAGTTGCAGTGAGCCAAGGCCACTCCACTGCACTCTAGCCTGAGCAAGACTCCATCTCAAAAAACCAACCCAAAACAATCTATTTAGGGTGGCCTCTGTTCATGTTGTTACCTGAACCCTATTTGCCTGTACCCACCCATATCCTATTGGTTCCATTCTACAAGACCGACCTCATATCACACTTCAGGCAGGAAGCATTTCTTAGCATCTCTAGAGTCTCATGAGCTCTTCTGTCCTGAACCCCTTACATGCAGTATTTTACAGGTTAGCATCTGATTATTCTCCAGTATTTTCATTGGCCCTGTCTTTCTGACTAGGTGTTATGCATCTTGAGGCCAGGAGCATATTTTCTCCTTTTGTATTTACTTAAGATAAAGTCTAGAACATTTTGGACCCAGGGAGTACCTCCCAACTAGATTAATGAAACCAAACATTTAAGCATATTTGCCAAGTATAAAAAGAGGTTATCTCAACTTCAAAAATCTATATGACTCAAAGCAGAGTGGATATAGCAATTACATTCTTCAGTTTATCACTGTGACAAATATCAACAGGTCTCATAAAAGACATAGGGTGATTTCACAGGGAAGGTAGGAGGCGGCAATTGCACAAATATGTAGTGGTTTTAGGTGAACTAATTTGGAAGCTGTATGTGAGAAGAACTGGAAAAAGTTTATCAGGTGGTATAACTTGATTTCCAAGATTGAACTGCTGGTGTAAAATATCTAATACATCCCTATTCTGAGAAAACAGGAAGGGAGAACGTGCAACAAACCACCGGCCAGAGAAGCCCTTATTATAGTGATTTCTAAAGTTCAAGGCCTGCCTCCCCCACTTTATAGTCAAGCTCCACGGAGTCATCTAAAAATACTCTCCCAAATTCTTGCTTTCATAGCCAAAAAGATCAGGTTTCTGAAAAGTAGGCTACATAAAATGCTACAGACACATACACACACACATGCACACACTCCTTATATCTACACACACATGCCCAGGTGGTATTTGTTCAAATACTACAGTGTCGGCGTGATTTTATTTAGTCTGGTTGTTCCTAAGACAAACACACATAACCTTAATTAAATGCACATCTAAATGTAGGGGAACCCATCTTGAAACAATTAGACTCTTCTACGGTAAGAGGTTTGAGGACATTGACCTCCTCCCACTTCCTCACATCCACCATGGAAAGAGAACAGCTGGGCAGAGGCACGCCAGGCCTGACTCCATAAACACAGCCTGCAGCTATAACTCTTGGCTCTGCTCTATTTTGTTCGTTTCCTACCCAAGACACCACCCTTCCTTTATTCTTTCCCTAAATGAATTCCAGTCATTCAATTGCTTTTACTTTTTTTTTTTTAACCCCTCTTTGATCAGTCTTAGAGGAAGAAAATTTCCTGGCATGCATTCTCATCTTTCCCTGAAAGGAAATACTCCAGAAAGAAACTCAAAAGTCTAAGGCATTACCCAACCACCCATCTGGTTATTGACCTTGGGTTATGGAGGCTTCTGGAGAACGTCTGTGGAGATGGCTGCCTTTGTTGCCACATTATTGGGACTTTCTAGACTGCCTGGCTCTCTAGGTGGTAAAGGTTGAGTACTTCTCTATTTAAATTGCCATGGAAGCTGAAGAGCCAAGTCAGGTTGTGATGTTCACCAGAAGAATTCTTTCCCCTCTGAATCCAAGTTAATTCACCCCTAAGCAATTTACCCATATTATCAGCAAAAAAAGAATGTTTTCTCCACAAGAATCACACTGAAACGTTACTTACACAAATCCCAACTGAAGGCCTCCTTTGGGCCTAGAACAATGGGAAAGACCAATACAACAAGATTATACCATCCCTGTCCTTAGGGAGCTTTACTGTACTGTAGGGGAATCAAGTCTTTCAGAAAACAAAGGTTTTCTTAGAATGGAGACATTTCTGTTGTTGTTCCTGTTCATCGATATAATAGAATAAAGGCAGGTGTGGTAGTGCATGCCTTATAGTCCCAGCTACTCAGGAGGCTGGGGCAGGAGGATCACTTGAGGCCAAGCATTCAAATCAAGCCTGGGCAATATGGCAAGACCCCATCTGTAAATAAATGGAATAAAATAATCGAATATACCAGTTTCTAAATCAAGATTTCTAGTATTTCAAAGAGAAGAAAAGTCAAAAAGAATGAAGAGAACCAGGGAGAATGGCATTTTGAACTGGATATCGAACCTGGGTGCACAGGTGGACGTTCTGACCTATGGGGAGGGTGGGAGCAGACAGCTCCACCTCCAGAAGAAACAGCAGGGAGAGAGGATGTAGGTAAGTGGGGCAGAGCCAGAGGAAAGCCCTTGAGGGCCAAAATCAAGCCTCTAGACAGACAGGCAACTGTAGATTCCAGGGCAAAATTACCACAAAAGCCCTCTAGAAAATAGAAGGCTAGGAATAGTGGCTCATGCCTGTAATCCCAACACTTTGGGAAGCTGACATGGGAGGATCACTAGGACAAGACAGCAAGATCCCATCATTACAAAAACAAAACAAAACCAAACCAAAATTAGCTGGGTGCAGTGGTGCATGCATGTAGTCTTAGCTAATTGAGAGGCTGAGGCAGGAGGATCGCTTGACCCTGTGAGGTTGAGGCTGCAGTGAGCTGTGACTGCACCACTGCACTCCAGCCTGGGTGACAGAGTGAGACTCTGCCTCACACACATGCATACAAAAAGGTAAATTCAGGAAGAGCTGTGTTATGTGGGCCTTAGTTTTATTATCTGCAAAATGGAGGTGGTGACTCTTATCTAACTGCTATGTATATGTCTACCATGAAGAGAGAATAGAATGAAGTACTGACAGAAGCTACAACTCGAGTGAGCCTTGAAAACATTATGCTAAATGAAAGGAACTGAGACAAGAGGCCACATATTATATGATTACATTTATAAAAAATATCCAGAGCGGGCAAATCCAGAGACAGAATCCAGATTTGTGGTTGCCAGAAGAAGGGGAGGGGAGGTTGCGGAGTTCCTTCTTAATGGGTATGGGGTTTTCTTTGGGTTGATTAGAAAGTTCTAGAACTTAGAAAATGACAATGGTTGTGCAACATTGTGAATATACTTAATGCCACTACATTGTATGCTTTAAAATGGTTAAAATGGTAAATTTTACGTTATATGCATTTTACCACAATAAAAAGAGAGACAGAACATAAAATAAGCCTGACCATCTATTCTACATGTAATAAATATCTTATGATCAAAAGCTTCAAATTTGTTAAGGTTATCACAATTGTAGCTAAGCTGCTCATCTAAATTTTCTGTCTTCTCTTTAGTAAGTACTATCTTGGACAAAATTATCATGAACATTTCTCTCCCCTTTCTCTGGGATGACTTGAAGAGGTTGTCTTGCACAAACATGTGCAAACCTGGACTAGGGAGAGCAGGGACAAAGAAGGGTAAGTAGTGATTCAAAATGGAGACCAAAAGCCCCAACATTTACCACCAAACACCTCAGAACAAAAAATAAAGATTCCTGGGCCTCTCCCCAGACCAAGTGATTCAGAGCATCTGTGGTGATTCTGATCAATATGTCATCAATATTTTTAAAAAGCACTCCATGCCTGTATATAATCCCAGCACTTTGGGAGGCCTAGGCAGGCAGATCACGAGGTTAGGAGATTGAGACCATCCTGGCCAACATGGTGAAATGCCGTCTGTACTAAAAATACAAAAATTAGCCTGGTGTGGTGGTACGTGCCTGTAGTCCCAGCTACTCAGGAGGCAGAGGCATGAGAATCGCCTGAACCCAGGAGGCGGAGGTTGCAGTGTGCCAAGATCGCACCACTGTACTCTAGCCTGGCAGAGGTTGTAGTGAGCCGAGATCACGCCACTGCACTCCAGCCTGGCGACAGACTCCCTCTCAAAAAAAAAAAAAGCACTCCAGGTGATTCAAATGCAGAAATGCAGAAGCGGCCAAGATTGTGAACCACTAATCTAGGATGAGCAGGGTAGGTGACTGGCTTTATCAAGGGCCCACTGTGGGCTGGGTGCTGTGCCACTCTTTATATAGAGTACCTACAGCTGAAGGTGCCCTTCCCAAATCCCCTTAGACCACCGGTCCCCAACCTTTTCGGCACCAGGGACCAGTTTTGTGAAAGACAGTTTTTCCACAGACCAAGTACGGGGCATGGTTTTGGGATGATTCAAGTGCATTACATTTATTGTGTATTTTATTTCTATTATTATTACATTGTAATACATAATGAAATAATTATACAACTTGCTGTAATGTAGAATCTGTGGGAGCCCTGAGCTTTTTTTTCTGGAACTAGACGGTTCCATCTGGAGGTAATAGGAGACACTGACAGATCATCAAACATTAGATTCTCATAAGGAGCTCGCAACCTAGATCCCTGGCATGCGCAGTTCACAACAGGGTTTGTGCTCCTGTGAGAATCTAATGCTGCCGCTGATCTGACAGAAGGCGGAGCTCAGATAGTGATGCGAGCAGTGGGGAGTGGCTGTAAACACAGAGGAAGGTTATGCTTGCACAACCACTGCTCATCTCCCGCTGTGAGCAGTACTGGTCCCGTCTGTGGCCTGGGGGTTGGGGACCCCTTAGACTTTTTCTGGCCATGACCATGGTGTCCCTTAGAGTAGCACTCAATTTTTTCTTTTTTTTTTTTTTCCTTTTGATACAGAATCTTGCTCTGTTGCCCAGGCTGGAGTGCAGTAGTGCAATCTCAGCTCACTGCAACCTACGCCTCCTAGGTTCAAGTGATTATCCTGCCTCAGCCTCCCAAGTAGCTGGGATTATAGATGCCTGCACCACACCTGGCTAATTTTTCTATTTTTAGTAGAGACAGGGCTTCACTATTTTGGCTAGGCTGGTCTCAAACTCCTGACCTCAAGTGATTCCACCCGCCTCAGCCTCCCAAAGTGCTGGGATTACAGGCGGGAGCCACTGTACCCGGTCAGCACTCAACCTTTGAGGGAGAGGAGATAAGGGATAGGTACCCTAGGTTCCTCACACCTTGGGTGGAAAAACTCTGAGGCATACTATAAACCTGGGATAAGGAAACCCTTTTTGTAAAAGGCTAGATAAATACTCTGGGCTTTGTGAGCCATGTAGTCTCTGCTATAACTACTCAACTCTGCCTTTGTAGTGTGGGAGTAGTCATGGACAATGCCTAAATGAATGGGTGTGGCTGTGTTCCAGTAAAACTTTATTTATAAAATCAGACAGTAGCCAGGCATGGTGGCACATGCCTGTAGTCCCAGTTACTTGGGAGACTGCGACAGGAGGATTGCTTGGGCCCAGGAGTTCAAGTCTAGCTTGGGCAACATAGCCAAAGCCTGCTCTAGGTCTAAACAGATTCCCAGAATCCTCTTCAAGAAAGAGTGACAAAGTTGGAACCTGTCAATAACACACCTTAAAAATACAGGTTTCTTCCTTTCTCATGCTTCCTGGGATCAATGGCTACAGAAATTACTTGCATTGTATGTATGTATACATCCCTAAATAATATATACTACTGCTTTGTGTGTTTCACAGTAATTACACAATAACCGTCATTTGACATGTTAAAAAAAAGATATAAAACTACTTGCACTTAAATCCTTGTCTCAGAGCCTGCTTCTGAGGGCATCCAACCTACATTATTATTTCATTTTATACTCATAACTACTCTAACAGTTAACTAATACCGTCTCCATTTTAGAGTAAGGAAACTGAGGTTCAAGGATTACACAAGTCATAAGTGATAGAGTTCTTGTGAGACGTCTATCTGGCTCCAAAGTCAGTGCTCTCTCCACAACACTGCCAACGTCAGAGTGGATATAAACAAATACATGCACATGCACAAACACACACAAATACTTAATCAAGTGTGTAGCTTTAATTACGGCAAGCAAGAGTACTACACACAGCAAACCACAAAGCAAAATCATACTACTCACGTACTTACTGATCTATGCTAAGGAAGATCAAATAAATAAACAAGTAGTTTAAGATAAATAAACAGTAAGGTTTGAGGGTTATAGGAAAATACTTTTTTCTCTTTTATGCTATTTCTTATCGAAGACAGAATTCATGTCTCACCTACAATTGGTTGCAATCTTGGGAGGTAAAACCTTTGCTGATACCTGGGAACATGTATACCCATTCGAGGTAAAGCTCCATGTGTGACTTGGAATTTGGAGAGAAGGGAATTAGATTAAAATATCTTCTCACATATTTCAACATGGGAGTGGAGCGGGAGCACATGTGAAATTCCCCTGCGGATACTAAGGATTCCAGAGAACATCCCCGAAAATCCATAACCGGCATATCTGCAAACCAGTGTTTCAGCTTACGCGGTCTTGCCCTCGCTGTCGTGTTTGGTGGCACTGGCCCCCTTCTTGCCGAGCAATGAGGCCACCTTCTCCGCATCTCCATTCTCCACGGCCTGCAGCAGCCTGTCATCATTCTTGTTCCACTCATTGGTCTATAGAGAAAGAGAAGAAACAGAGGTTGTGAACAACACTGACCACAGCTGCACTGACCAGCAGGGCTGCGGTCCTCGCAGCCCCCACCCTCCCATCACTCAAATCAAAACCTGCTCCCAAAGGAGCATGTTTTAAAATACCTTCCCCTTCACCATGGAGACACCCAAGAAGGCCGCTTTCCCAAAAGAAAACATAAATAGTGCAATGAAATCACGGCTAGTCACCAAAGTCTGAGATAAAAGTTACTTCTTTTAACTAACACTAGGAATATGAAGCAACTTAAAAAGACCTCAAGGCCGGTTTACACATTAGCTAATTTCTAGCTGAACTAGACAGCTGTTCCTCAGCACATTGGCCTTTGACCTCATCCACAGCTCACTCTGTTCACCATGTTACAGAACCAAACCAGCAGCTCAAGGTTACCCGAGGTTTACAGACACACGATTTTTCATCAGCTTTTATTGCCTTCTTTCTGGTCTGTTTACTAGGCCCTGAATTTTCAGCTGGATACTGATTTTAAGTAGTTGTCCAGGCTACCGACTCAACAAAGTCTCACCAGAAACAAAACTTCTTCCTGAGCAAGCTATTAAACATTAAAGAGCTTTGAGCAAAGCCTCAATCACTGTCAACGCCAAACCCCAACTGAATAATTCTCCAAACCACAGTAACAGTAAGGCACTCATATGTGCAAAACTGGTTTCTACACTTAGGAGGGAAAGAGATGATTTCTCTACAAGAGCAAATGGGCCCTCAATATAAGACTAAGAAAGACTTTAATAAAAGGCAGCAGTGAGCCATTGGAGGTTTGGGAGCAGAGGAGGGAGAGAATTATAGAACCAGTGACTGAGGAGTCATTGGGAGGTGTCGAAGCACATGGGATTAATGAGGGAGAGAGGGGGAGGAAGGAAAGATGCTGGGCACATCAAAGCCCCTGGGCACTTTGCGAGCCCGGGCTGATTTCCAGTCATCTCCTGCACCAGGCCCCTGAGCTAAGCCCACTTTCTGACCCCTTCAGCTGTGGACACCACATCCTGAGAGAGACTCCTTTTCCCTTCCCAAAGCTTTCTATAGACTCTGCTTCCTTGTGGCCTCTGAAGAAATGAACCTCCAGGTATTTCATATTAATGGCTTTACGATGGACCCCTACAAGGAAGCAGACAGAGGAGATGATGAAGATTTAAAAGCAAAAAAGAAGAAATTTTATAGGATGACAGTCTTCCATGGCCCCAGGAGTATGTTCCCAATCTCTGTACTGATGGAAATGAGGAAACTCAACAGGTCTTTGTCCATCAAATGTCTCAGTCACCCTCCCAACCCTAGCCCATATGTACAGCCTTAAACAAAGCCACAAGCCAGGGAGGCATAAAAGAGATGTGTCCAGAATTTGCATCTCTGAACATCTCAGGACTGAACCATTCCCAGTTTTTAGGACTCCGTCCTCCCCCACAGCCAACACTGAGTGCAAATGCACAGTAAGAACGAAGCAGGTTTGAACAAAAATCAGCAGCTTGTTCTCTGGGCTGCGTGAACTTGAAGTCCAGAAGTCCAGATTGACACATGTTGTGTGATCTGATGTCACCCATAAATTGTTCTGTGCCTCAGTTTCCCCAGGCTTTGGACTGTACGTCCACTGTGATTCCGCCAAAGCTCAAAATTCTTATTACATAAAATTCCCCAAATTCTGCTAGGGATGATTCTAGAACAGTACTGTCTACCATCATGGAAATGTTCTGTATCTGAGCTTTCAAATACTATAGCCACAAAGCCAGTGATTCTTAGCCAGGATTTGTTTTGCCCCTGTGGGGTCATTTGGCAATCTCTGGAAACATTTTGGTTGTTATGTCTATAGAGTGCTACTGGCATTGGGTAGGTGGAGACCAGGTATGCTGCTGAACATCCTACAATGCACAAATGCACAAGACAGTCCTCCTACTCCCACCAAGAATAATCTGGCCCAAAATGTCAATACTGCATGAGCCACTTGTGGCTACTGAGCACTGGAAATGTGGTTAGTGCTACTGAAGAAGTGAACTTTTAACTTGGAGACTTCACATGCCGTTAGCCAGGGGCTACCATGTAGACCAGTGTAGCTCTCCTTGACGATGATGACTCTCTTCATATGTTTAACAAAGTAAGAATGCGTCTGGACCAACATCAGCCACGCTCCTACTACAGCAATTTACTCACAAAGAAGACATGAGATGTTGTCTTTAGTTACCAATCAAGCTTCCTATTGAAGGGAAACACAAGAAATATGGCAATCCTCACAGCATCATTTGTTAGTGGAATAGAAAGCGTAACTTAACAACTGTACAAACAACTGCAGCAAATGATTAAGCCCCAAGAAACACAGTGCAGCTTACTTCCCCCAGAGGGCATTTTATAAGCAAAGAAAAAAGGGAGGGAAAGTTTACTGAAGAACATTTAGGACCAATGATCCCTACCTAGAGAATCCCAAAAGAGAAAAGTATTGTTTTTCAAAATCCTTTTCTAACTTGAACTGAACAAATTAAAACTGGACTGGGAAGATCAAAAGGATATGAAATCTCAGAGGACAGGACTGAAAGTACTCAAGCAAAGGAACTGCTACATGAAAGGATTTTCCTTTCCAACATTGCGAAAGCACTCTACTCTTAAGTAGAGAAAAATCCGATTGCAGGGGTTCCCTAAAATTAGTTCCACGTGGATCTTTAGGGAGTTCAATTTCTATACGACATGGCAGGAGAGATCCCCCTATCCCGCTCTTTGGAAGACAAGGTCAATGCCACATTCCTAGAGGTCTGAAATGCCTCTCTTCTATTTAGAACTTCTCCTTAGTGCAAGCCAGAATTTACTTTCCTCTTGGAGCAGATGAAGAGAACACGGTTACACAAGCAAATCTTCAATAAATAATCCACAACATCATTCAAGAAGTGCTGCAGATGGGGTTCACAGTAAGCAGAGCTAGGGTGGGAAAAGAGGAGAGAAGGTAAGAGTTTTACTCTTGCTGGGCGTGGTAGCTCATAACTGTAATCCCAGCTACTGGGGAGGCCAAAGCAGAAGGATTGCTTGAGGAGTTCGAGACCACTCTGGGCAACACAGTGAAATGCCATCTCTAAAAATGAAAAATTTTAAAAAGAGTTTTGCTCTTAAAATTCTTACAAGCATGCTAAAAATAGAGGCCAAGTAGGGTCCCAATTAGACCTCTGATCCAGGAATCTGGATTCTGATCAGTAGCAGAGTTGTCTAGTCCTGGGCCAGGCCACTCATCATACTTGCAATTAGCTCTGATGTGCACAACTGGCCATACCATGCTCCTTCCAGAAGCACAGTGCTCAAGATGTCCTCACTTTTCCTTCCTAAACTTGCCCATGGAGAGATTTCCTACATCCTCTCATCCTCTCCTATAAAACTATTCTATCCAGTGCCATACTCTTTTTTTTTTTTTTTTTTTCTTTTGAGACGGAGTCTCACTTTGTTGCCCAGGCTGGAGTGCAGTGGTATGATCTCGACTCACTGCAACCTCCACTTCCCCAGTTCAAGCGACTCTCCTATCTCTCCTGGGTAGCTGGGATTACAGGTATCTGCCACCATGCCTGGTTAATTTTTTTTTTTTTTTTTGAGATGGAGTCTCTCGCTCTGTCACCAGGCTGGAGTGCAGTGGCGCAATCTCAGCTCACTGCAACCTCCGCTTCCTGGATTCGAGTGATTCTCCTGCCTCAGCCTCCCGAATAGCTGGGACTACAAGCGCCTACCACCACGCCCTGCTAATTTTTGTATTTTTAGTAGAGATGGGGTTTTATCATGTTGGCCAGGATGGTCTCAATCTCTTGACCTCATCATCTGCCCACCTTGGCCTCCCAAAGTGCTGGGATTACAGGCGTGAGCCACAACACCTGGCCCAATTGTTGTATTTTTAGTAGGGACGGGGTTTCACCATGTTGGCCAGGCTGGTCTGGAACTCCTGACCTCAAGTGATCCTCCTGCCTTGGCCTCCCAAAGTGCTGGGATTACAGGCATGTGAGCCACCATGCCCGGCTCCAGTCCCATTTTCTATACTAAAATTCCCATAGCCAATCACAACATGAGACAAAATAGATGTTCAATAAGCACTTTGAGTCATTCTTTGGAATCCAGAAGCAAATCCTCTCCCCTACCCCCACCTCCAAGCATCAAAAGAAATCTCAAAAAGTCACTTTGGTCAATCTACTGTCCAAAGTAGAGCTGGTCAAATAAATAGGTGAAGTTTGAAATGTTATCATAACATCCCAAAGTAATTCATTCATGCTCTAGAATCAAGGAAGGCTTTTGGAGACCACCATCAAACTAACAGTATTACCTCTCACCACTTTCAATGAAAATCCTCTCCTCTAACTAGCATGCCCTCCATACGACAGGACTGACTCCGCCTCCACACTGGGCTTCTGGTCCTCTTATAGTTTTCAACTCTATGAAACCTATATAGTTTATTGGTTAATCTAACATGTTAAAAAAATAAAATCAAAACATAGAAAACATCAGATGCACCATCTTTAATAAAGTTAAATGTCTTATGAAACTTTTATTTGTTGCATGTATGTGTATGCTGACTGATGATGTAAAATACATTTTTTGGAGGGGCACAGTGGCTCATGCCTGCCATCCCAGCTGCTTGGGAGTCTGAGGCAGGATAACTGCTTGAACCCGGGAGGTGGAGGTTGCAGTGAACCAAGATTGCGCCACTGCACTCCAGCCTGGGTGACAAAGCGAGACCTTGTCTCAAAAAAAAAAAAAAAAAGAAAGAAAAGAAAAGATATATATATATATATATATATGTAAGAAATATGCATATTTCTTACTGGAGGATCACGAGAGAAAACACTGGCAGCCACTGCTTCAGAATGCTCTGTTATCCCATCCGCCTACGCAAAGGCGTATTTCTAAAGCCTAGCTCAAGCCCTGCAGGCTCTCTCCACCCTTTGCTGGTGACCTCTCTCTGTTTCTCTACTCCATTGCGTCCCTGGGGGCCACCCACTGGCTCATCTCAACCGAAGCCCACAGTCTAGACTTGATGAAATATCGCATCCTGGTTTTTGTTTGAGAGCTTACAGTTTGTCTCCTGTCTTTTGCTCCCTGAAGGCCCTGAGAACAGGCTTCATTTCTTACCCCCATGGTGGCTGGTAAATGGTCAGTATTTGCTGCTGATTTTAGCAGGAGGTTGATTGACCTAAATCTCTCTTGACTCAGCAAATATTTGTTTTTTCATTTACAAAAGTTTCATTCTTTTGCAAACAACTATTAAATCGTATTTCAGATTTTTTTATAGGCTAAATAAATCCAACTCCCTTAACTTTTTTAACAAAAGGCCAATTTTCCGAGATTTTAATCATGTGAACGCTTTCTTGAAATCTCTTCCCAACTAAGGAGCCCAGCCTTATAAATTCAATTGGGGTGAAGGCGGTGTCCCCCAGTCACAAGAATCAACTGGGTGCTTATTAAATCTGCAGACTCTCAGGCCCCATCTGGCAGATTCTGACCCCAGGAGTCTGGGGTGGAGCTCTGGAATCACTTAGGTTCAATGAGTGCATCCTTTGATTTTTATCTAGCTTGAGGACAACTGGAACCTATGCTGAGGCTAACAAGAGAATTTACTTGAAAGAATTTTCTTCTTCCACAAGGCATTAAGGAAGCAGCTTGGGAAGAGAAGAACTCTTCGCTATTTTCTTGTAGAACTAGGTATTTTGTTGCCCACAAAAGCTGAGTAAATATTGATCTTTCCCCAACCTGCGTATAGGACATGTATTCGAATGTCAATGAAAGCATTGCTCATAACAGGCAAGAATTACAAGTAACCCAAATTTCCAATAACAGATGATGGATAAATAAATTATCACATAATCAAGCTACAGAATACTACACAGCAATGAAAATGAACAAACTACAACTACATACAACAACACAGATGGGTATTAAAAGCAGTATTGGTGAAAGAAGCAAGACACAGACAAGAAAACCCACAATAGTATGACTGCATGCACATGAAGATGGAAACAGGAAACATGGAACCGTAGCGTTTAGGGATGTATACACTGATGATAAAATTATAGGCTGGGTGAGGTGGCTGACGCCTGTAATCCCAACAGTTTGGGAGGCCGAGGTGAGCCGATCACTTGAGGTCAGGAGTTCGAGACCAGCCTGGCCAACATGGTGAAACCCCGTCTCTACTAAAAATACAAAAAAATTTGCCAGGCATGGTGGCAGTCACCTATAATCCCAGCTTCTCGGGAGGCTGAGGCAGGAGAATCGCTTGAACCCAGGAGGCAGAGGTTGTAGTAAGCACTGCAGCCTGGGCAACAAGAGCAAGACTCCATTTCAAATTTAAAAAAAAAAAAAAAAAATTATGGCCAGGCGCAGTGGCTCACACTTGTTAATCCCAGCACTTTGGGAGGCTGACGCAGGCAGATCACCTGAGGTCGGGAGTTCGAGACCAGCCTAACATAGAGAAACCCTGTCTCTACTACAAATACAAAATTAGCCGGGCCTGGTGGCGTATGCCTGTAATCCCAGCTACTGGGGATGCTGAGGCAGGAGAATCACTTGAACCTGGGAGGCGAAGGTTGTGGTGAGCTGAGATCATGCCATTGCACTCCAACCTAGGCAACAAGAGCAAAACTCCATCTCAAAAAAAAAAAAAAAAAATTATAAAGCAAAGTCAGGATAAGGTCACTATAAAAGTAAGGGTCATGATGAGGGCTGAAGGTGTGGCATCCTATCAGGAAGGGACACCTGGGACCATTCTGGGACTTGCTCTGTTTTAGGGTCTGATTAGCAGCTCCTCAGAGGCTCACGTTAAAACTACTTGTTAGACTGTACATCATTTTGTGTACTTTCCTCCAAATGTAATTTATATCTTTTATTTCCTTCTCCTTCCCTCACCATCCCCCTTCAGGCATACAAAACACATACACACAGAATTTAGAAAGAAGTCCTGTGGCTCAGTTTTTGGTCAAGTCAACACCAGGTCAAACGCCTTCGAACAGTTCAGTCTCATTTGCTGTTTCCTCATCTCTTTTAAAAAAAAAGGCAGAGTGGTGCCAAAATCTGGTTCTTAATCTTTTGGAGGCCCATGGACCACCTGGAGAATCTGGTAAAGTTGCAGACTTTCCTCAGAATAATGCACATCCACACAAACACTTGCATATGATTTCTGGCTTAAATATCTACCCCCACCCAGTCCACCCCTAATCCCAAGTTTAAAATTCCTGGTGTAGAAAAGAAGAGACAGATTTCAGAGTTCGGTGCTATTGAGTTGAAATTCCAGTTCCATCACTTCTAGGTGGTCATCAGTGTCCCTGGGCCTCCCTGTCCTTATCTATAAATGGCAGGAAATCCTACCTACTTATAAATTATCCTGAGAATTAGACGCAACATACATAAACAGCCTGGCACATAGTAGGTACCTAAAATGGTGATTCTTCTGGAATTTGATGAGCTGCACTGTTCCTTCTTGACTAATGCTCTATGAATATTTTAATATTTACAATTCAGGACCGATAGTCCAATACCCTTTTAGAGGCTGATAACACCTTAATGCAAATTTTCTACTAGGCTCCTTCAAAATTATGTTTTAAAGGGCTCTAGAGAAACATTCACGGACATGAAATTAATGATTTTATTGAATATGGCTCACTTTTCCAAGAGACTGTTTAAACAGACACGATTTCAACAGAGCACATTAGGCCATATTTGCAAGTTCAGGAAGCCATATGTTATGCTCCAGAGACATGTGTAATGTGTCAGCTATGAGGGGCGGCATGTGGGAAAGAGCCCTTACCCTCAATGTGGGCTCCAAACATTCCTGCTAATATATCACAAATGATATTGGCTGGCCGGTAAGTGTCCTATTCATCAAATCATTTCCAAATGACACTGACTCGCTTAAAGGTTTTCTCTTGAAGCTTGGCCTTTTTGAAGCCTTGCCTGCCTCCATCTAGAATAGCAAACATCATGTCAACCGGGTGATGAACGCTGGGGATTTGGCAACCAGCAGTGTCTGCCCTTGGCCAGACATGGCATCACCTTCTTTTATTTTGGTTTAATCATTGGGACCTGAAAAACCAGTGGAACTCAGTGGTCACAGACATTTGGCTAGTCAAGAGATTTTGAGTTTTCAAATATATCAACTCAATCAAAATAATCCAGTGGCACGGAAGAAGCCAGGAAGAGAGTTTCCTTGACTTTCTTGAGAAAAGATACAAAAACCCTAACCATCACCAATTAGAACGCTCTTGTTCTGTGGCTCTGCTTGGGCAGCCATCTGGAGGAATCTATTTGAGATTATCTTGAGAAAAGCTGCACTTCTTGCTCCAGTTTTCGGTAAGCAGACTGTTTTGCCAATATAATCAGCAAGGCTAAGACGAAAGACAAAGTAAACTGTTTTCACTGGGAAGGTTTCAGATTCATATTGTCCAGGAAAAAAAAATTGCACACACCTCATCGTTTTAAGAAAGAGTACAAGAAACAGGCAAGCTTCAGTCTCAAATAATATTTTCCCCGGTTGACTATATCCACCAGTACTTATAGGTATGTATCTACTAGGTGCAGGATAATAGAGAAGATTCTATAGCTGTTACACAGATAAGTGAGATCTAATGCCTATCATTCATTCATTTATTCAACAAATAAGTGTGTTTTACATGCAGTATAGCCTTTCCCAAATTTTCTTTTTTTTTTTTAATTTTTTTTTTTTTTATTTGTAGAGACGGAGTCTGCCTAGGTTGCCCAGGCTGGTCTTGAACTCCTGAGCTCAAGGGATCCTCCCACCTCAGCCTTCTAAAGTGCTGGATTATAGGCATGAGGCTCCCAAATTTTCTATATAGTTGTGGAGATAAAATACAGTAATACCAGAAATATGCCAACAATGCAAAATAGGATATTAGAAGTGGCAACGTGAGCAAAATGGTGAATTGACACACTAGAAGGGAAAGACAACTTACAGCTGGGCAAGCAGGGGGTTTCCTGACTGGATTGTGAACCAGTCCTTGCAAGGAGTAATATTTAAATTAAAGGAGAGAAGAAAAGACACAAGGATCAAAACATACAAGATGTATTTAGTAGAGAGCGTAAATAACAAGTTGATACAAGCAAAACCTTACAACCAAAAAATTACCAATACAACATGGCAAACACCTAGTCAGCAGTTTCATAAAAGAGCGTTCCAGATAATGTTCGTTACTTCAGACCAATACCTGATAAGTTTATCTAAAATGTCTTTTCCCTTTCCTTACATTTTTGCTTAAGATTATTCACAAATGCAGGTTACACTGTCCCTGCTGTTCACCCTGAAATCCATCACCCTCCCTAAATGAAGTGTGTCAGCGCTTCCTGAGGTCTTTTCCACATAAATGCTGAGTGCTGTGGCATGGACATAATACATAAACACCTCCATCCAGAAACAGGCTGGTCCCTCTGCCCTACCCACCTTAGCAAGCTCCTCCTCCTCATTGCTTTCCTTTTCCCCAGCCCTTCGTGGCCACCAGGACCAGGTTAGTTCTCCTTGCTGGGGTCCCCCATGCTCTCTTCCATAGGCCTTGGCATGGTTATAATTAAATAGTATTTCTAAAGTATCTGTAAAGGTCTGTTGACCATCCACTGGACTAGACTTCCAGGGCATGGGCAATGGGCAGCATCTGTCTTGTTCACCCCTCAGCCCCAAGCCCCCTGCCCACTGCCCACTGGATGGTAGGGGCTCAGTTCAGAGCTGTGCATGGAAAGGCTTTGTTTTTCTTATTTCTACCTTGGGAGCTACTATTAATTAACCTCGTTAAGAATTTTAAATTATTAAATAATTTTAAAGACCCACCATGTCACAAGAAGCCAAAGCACAGTCTCATGGGGGCAGAGACAGGTTTAAAATAGGTGAAGCCAATTTTTTCCTTCATGGAGAAAAATTATTCCATCCAATTCTATTGGTTTCAACTACTCATTTGCTTATATTCATTATTTAGAGAGTGAGAGAGTATGTGTACTATGTACTTCTTATGTACTATGTGAAGTGCTTGGCATAAAAAGATTGATAGGAATATTGTTCCTCAAGGAGCCTTCAGACTTCTGAGAACAGAAACATACCCCATAGCTACTTATGTCATTGTTTATCAGTGCTAGAGTAATGCTGTGGACTCATTCCTATGAATGCCCAAAGAGGATACCATTACTACTAAAATTAAAATGTACAGTGCGAGGAGCTGTACTATATTACAATTTAACCTTTACAATAACCCTATGAGGTAGGTACTATTATTAGCCCTTTACAGATAAGGAAAATAAGGCACAAAGAAGTTAAAAAACATATGCAGTCACTCCATTTACAACACAGTTGGTTCTCTCCAGAGGAGAAGCCAAAGCAATTCAATGGAAGATAAAGGAGGGAACTGTATTAGCTGGTTTTCACGCTGCTGATAAAGACATACCTGAGACTGGGAAGAAAAAGTAATTGGATTTACAGTTCCACACGGCTGGGGAGGCCTCAGAATCATGGGAGGAGGCAAAAGGCACTTCTTACATGGCGGTGGGAAGAGAAAAATGAGGAAGAAGCAAAAGCAGAAACCCCTGAGAAACCCATTAGATCTCGTGAGACTTACTCACTATCATGAGAATAGCACAGGAAAGACTGCACATGATTCAGTTCCCTCTCCCTGGGTCCCTCCAACAACACGTGAGAATTCTAGGATTTACAATTCAAGTTGAGATTTAGGTGGGGACACAGCCAAACCATATCAGGAAATTTTTAGGGTGTTTAAACTTTTTAGGAGGGTTTAAATGTGTTTATAGACTGGGGCAAGCAAAGGAGTCAGTGGAGACAGAGACAGCATGAAAGGTATAAGGAATGGGAGGCTGAGGCAGGCAGATCACTTGAGGTCAGGAGTTCAAGACCAGCCTGGCCAACATGGTGAAACTCCATCTCTACTAAAAATACAAAAATTAGCTGGGTGTGGTGGTATGCACGTGTAATCCCAGCTACTCGGGAGGCTGAGGCAGGAGAATCGCTTGAACCCAGGAGGCGGAGGTTGCAGTGAGCCGAGATCACACCACTGCACTCCAGCCTAGGCTACAGAGCGAGACTCTGTCTCCGTAAAAAGAAAAAAAAAGGGGGGGTAGTATAAGTGGGGGAGGTGTGATGAAAGGGGCTGGGAGGTGGCAGAATTGAGGATTCAACCCAGGCAGAAGGCTGATCTTTGTGAATTGGGGTCGTACTCTGCCTCTGAAACAGTAAAGAGGAAGAGGAGGATGAGCAGAGATGCAGTGGCAGGGAAGAAGTCACTGTTTGTGTTTTATGGCTTTTACCCTTTCTTGGGGAAATGGGAGACAGAGTAAGCAGGGTCAGTGGTGGGCAAAGAAGCCCCACACGTGGTAATGCTTCAATAGCTCCCAGGGGGAAGTGAGTAAGGAAACCTGCCTAAAACAAATAAAAGGGTTTTTGAACAGCTCCAAAGGTCCAGTTGGGAGCAGCAATTGTAACTCCATAGAGAAATCATTTGGTAAGGTCACATGATTTTTCACTGTGACCTTACCGGGGGCATCCGGTAGGATGGGGGAAAGGGGCAGTTGGCTTGATCCATCATGGGAGACTGAAAAGACAGGGAGTAAAGCAGAGATTCCAGGGTGAAAGGGTGAGAAGGGGCAGTCAGAGAGTACCTGCAATGACTATGGGACTGGGGACAGGTAAGGATAAGATCCAGGGACTGATCCTATAGATCAGAGGCAGGGTGTTGGACGGGTCATTGATGTGAATGTTAGAGTTCTCAGAATGATGGCAGAAAGGAAAGACCCTGGTGAAATATTAGGGAACCACTTAGATGTCCCTAAAATACGGTGAAAAACATGAGATGAGGGTGGCCCAGCATAACCAAGAGCAGCAAATGTCAAATGAAAAAGGAGTAATGAGATTGTACAGCAAATGAGTCAAGTCTTATGACATTATGTGATAATGGAGGCAGAGACTGGAGTTATGCTGCCATTAACCAAGGAACATCAAAGATTGCCAGCAACCACCAGGAGCTAGAAGCAGCAAGGAAGGATTCTTCCCTAGAACTTTGGGAGGGAGGATGGCCTTGCCAACGCCTTGATTTTCGAGAATCATTTCTGTTGAGAGAATACATTTCTGTTGTTTCAAGCCACCCAGTTTGTGGTCATTTGTTACAGCGGTCACAGGAAACTGATAGACCATCCTGAAGCAGATATTGTTATCTTCATGTTACTGATGAGAAAACGGAGACACAGATACATAAGCATCTTGCCTAAAGTTAAAGTCAGAGAGTGGAAGACCTGGAATTCAAACCCTCACTCCAATGCTCTCATCACTGCCCTTTCCTGCCTCCCGCATATGCCCATCACATGGAGAAAGACTTCCAAAAAACCAAGCCAGCTGGAAGAGAACAGCAGATCACAGCAAAGTGGTCACTGGGGCCGAGGGAGAGACCTCAGTCTGCTGGTATCAAGATGGGGAACTCTGAGGTCTGAATAAGTGCCTTTTAACCACAGGAACCACACCTAAAGAAAACTCAGTATTAAATATAAAATTTGCAGTTACGCAAAAGCATTTAAAACAAGATTATCTGCTTTATAAACATGTTCATAAGGCTTCTGTGAATAGCAAGCTTTTGTGAAAAAAAATATATATATAGGATTTGACTTACTCAAACATTCATTCATTGCTTAAAGGGCGTGTAACAATGAATATCTTATGGTCTGAGCAAGGCTTCCTTGCCCACAGACAGGACACTTGGAGACAGGTCTGGCTATAATCCAAGGACACTCCAAAAGTATTCCTGGCATGTGTCTGAGCATCATAAGCAGCCACAACTCCTCAGCTTTGCCCTTCACCCAAGTGATACATTACACGTTTCACATGAAGTATCCAGACAAAATGATTTCATCCACAAAGTCTGCTTAAGTGCACTTTAAGTGTCTAAATAGTCAGAGTCGAGGACCAAAGCAATCTCCTGTCCTGATCATGCCCTTTACAGATGTTAAAAAATTAACAAAGGGCAAAGAGATAGCTAAAGAAATTCACATGCCATGGAAACAATCCTTCAAGTTATAAATTCTGTGTGAGTGCTGATTAATCTGTATTTTCTGCACACCCCTCCCCCTCCACACACACACAAACACACACACACACACCCTTTTGGAACTAGTTAGTTCAACATGTGAAAGAAGGGATCATCTATGGAGCTGGGCTCCACCCCAGGTCCAGGGTATCTCAATTGCCTATGACTAGTTTTCTTGTTTGAGTACTAAGAAAAAAATTGGGGACCCCAAGATTAGGAGTCCAGGGCAGCTTCCCATACTTGGTGTCGGCTAACTCTACGCACATGTAAGTCCTAAGTGACTGTGGGGGTTTAATAGTGTCCTCCAAACATTCATGTCGACCTGGAGCCTCAGAATGCAATCTTAATTGGAAATAGGGTCTTTACAGATGTAACTGGTTAAGGATCTAGGGATTAAATTATTCTAGACTCGGGATAAACCCTAAATCTGACAACTGGAACAGAGGAGGCAGAGACATGAGGAAGAAGGCGATGTAAAGATGGAGGCAGAGGTTAGAATGGTGTGCCTACAAGGAACCAAGGATTGCTGGCAACCACCAGAACCAGGAGACAGGCATGGAACAGTTTTTCCCTTCAGAATGTCCAAAATGAACCAACCTTGCTGATGTCTTAATTTTGGACTTCTGGCCTCTTGAACTGCGAGAGGAATCTGTTGTTTAAGCCACAGCTGGTGGTAATCTGCTATGGCAGCCCTAAGAAACTGATGCGGTGACACATGGAAGGGGCTTGCTCAACCAGCACAAACAGCCCCAGAGGACTCCATCCCTACTGATTGCAGTTTGACAGCAGCCTTCTGCAGGAACCACACTCTACGTTGATTTGTTTCCTGTTTGTTCACAATCACCGGGCGGTGTGTTGGGTATAGACACTAAAAACAGCAGGCTAGGCGTGGTGGCTCATGCCTGTAATCCGGGCACTTTGGGAGGCCGAGGCGGATGGATCATAAGGTCAGGAGTTCAAGACTAGCCTGGCCAAGATGGTGAAACCCCGTGTCTACTAAAAATACAAAAAAAAATTAGCCAGGCATGGTGGTAGCCGCCTGTAATCCCAGCTACTGGGGAGGCTGAGGCAGGAGAATCACTTGAACTCAGAGGGTGAAGGTTGCAGTGAGCCGAGATTGCACCACTGCACTCCAGCCTAGGGGACAGAGTAAGACTCCATCTTAAAAACAAAAAAACGAAAAAAAAAAAAAAAAACCCCAGCAAACTCTAGTAGTGTATGGCATTTAGCTCAAGGCTGCTATGAACGTCAAATGTTTCTAAACCTACTTCTCTAGGTTTTTCACATTTCTTAAAGAAAACAAATTTTTTATGATTAAAAAAAAAAGCGACTGTTTACCCGTGTTTCTCAAAGAGTATGACTCAAGGCTGCATATTAGAATCACCTAGGTGTCTGAAAAAAGTATGAATGCTTTTAGATATTCCCTACGATCCTACTGTCGGCCAAAATTACTCTTCGCTTGACAACAATGAAGATGACACGCTGGCTTGATATTAACTACGTCTGTATTTGTTAAAATGTTGAACAAGACGCAAGGTTAAATCTCAGCACTCACACCACTATAGACTTAATATATGCCAGTGGCAATCAAGATGCCCCATAGAGAAAAAAGGGCCTGAACCAGGCTTGCTGAGCCCCAAGTCATAAGTCCCTTGCCTTGGTTAGCGACAAGGCCACCCAAGCTGGAGGAGCTTCATCTTCTCTCCCTCCACCTCCCCAGCCAATTACTCATCAAAGACTGTCAGCACCACGTCTCTCGTTTCCCTGGCATTGACCTCTTTTCCATTGCTATGGCCAATCCTCTTATTCAATCCTATTTGGTTCAACAAACACCTTTTTGGTTCCTATTTTTGCCAGGCATCATGCTAGACACCTCCTCTTTGCCAAGCTCCTGTGGCACAATGACACGTGTGGATTCTTCATAAAACCATGGAAGAGGTTCTGACACTGATCATTGTTTAGGACATTTCAATTGTCTTTTAACTGGTCTTCCCAGCTCCACTTCCCCTCTTCCCTCTTCCCATGCCCACTTCCCTCATAGTGATGTACTCTTGTCCACTGCTCTGGCTCACTTCCTCATACAAAACCATCCATGGCTGTCCATGGTCAACAAGAGATCCCACACTTTTCCGTACCCCTATTCACGGCTTTTCTTAATCCAGTTTCAAACCTTAAATCCCTCTATGCCCAGCTCTCCCTCTGGGCCATGCCACATAAGCCACACAAATGCTCTGCCTCAGCCAAGCTGTTGGTTCCAGAATCCAAGTTATTCTGTCCTCTTCTATATTGTAACTACAAGTACTTTTTCCTCCCATTTTTATCTGGCCATCTCTCTGCCAACTAGGCATAAAGTTGCTCCCTGTCATCTATTTCAACAAAGGTTTACACTAGTATTCCAAGTATATGGTGCTCCCACTTCATGTCTGCTTACAGAAAGGGAAACAGTGTAGGGCTAAGAGTCTGGATTCTGGGTTCTTGAGTTCGAATCCTGGCTCTACCGTGTGTGTGACCTTGGAGAAGTTACTTAACCTGGCATGCCTCCATTTTCTCCATTGTAAAATAGGGGATGCCAGCACATTTTAACATATTTGAATTCCCAAAGAGATCGTACTTAATGGCAAAAACTTTCACATTCTTTCACCATGCCCTTCCTGGTAGATCTATCCAGATATTTTTGAATGAATTGTTCCATTAAAATATAATTTGGTCTGGCTTGGAGGGGATGTTCCACAATGCTCCAAACTCATTATTGTCATTCCAAGTTTCTATAAGCGATGTAAGTGGGTTTGGAAGCCTCAGTAAACAGAGTGACTTAAATAATCAAAATACTACACACATGTGAGCACGATGTTTAATGTTATCAGAGGTTAATTTTAAGTAGTCTGGATAGTTTAGTATATTTCAGGCAAGAGACACCACTGATTTATTTAAAACAGAACTCTTATAGTTCTCAAGAAAGGGCATATTTGTTATAGCCTTCCTACACTCCAATAATAGCAAGCCCAAAATAAACGCCAATATCCACCCACGGGGGAAAAATCTAGTTCCAAGAAATCACTTCTGCCTGATGTCTAAAGGCAGAGGTCAGCATTTTTTAAGAGCATGAGACAAGGAGCCATGATGTTCAGTATCAGTCTGGTCTGCGCTTTGGACGAGCATGTGCACAGATGGCCTTCTTCATCACGGTCTCCCCAGCCCCCAGAAGACACAGGCCTCTAAGGCAAGCCCATGAAGTCTGAACTCTGCAACTGACCATTTCTTAACAACGGCAACAGAGGAGCCAAAACCAAGGATGCTGGCCGATATGGAGAATTTTGGAAAACTCATCAAGGTTCCCATATGGGAAGCCTCATTCATAACCCTTTTAAAGATCACAAGGGATTCTCCAAAACTGTCTTGGCTTAGAGTTTTGTAATTTAACTAGATGCCAAGTAGCCAGTGAACACACACACAAATCACCAAAAGCAGGAAAATTTGAGTCAAGTAATACTGGAACTCTAGCGTGTGGTGTTGGGCTATGGATTCAGGCCTTAATCTAAGATATATATCAGGAATCTGCAGTTTGACCCCACACACCGAAAAGGAATGAGTCTATTTATTGTTAAAACAATGAAATAATAATATGAATGCTTTTGAAATTCTGAAACTCTATTTCCATGGCATCCTATACACAACTTCTTATCACTTAAACAGACACTTTCTACTGAAAGTCACTTGGTGTATACCTAGTAGTGTCACATAAATTGAGAGCTCAAGAACAGGGACCGTGGCTTTTATTTTAATTTTTTAAGACGGAGTCTTGCTCTGTCACCCAGGCTGGAGTGCAGTGGTGTGACCTCGGCTCACTGCAACCTCTGTATCCCGGGTTCAAGAGATTCTTCTGCCTCAGCCTCCCAAGTAGCTGGGATTACAGGTGTGCGCCACCATGCCTGACTAATTTTGTATTTTTAGTAGAGATGGGCTTTCACCATGTTGATCAGGCTGGTCTTGAACTCCTGACCTCAGGTGATCCACCCACCTCGGCTTCCCAAAGTGCTGGGATTATAGGCATGAGCCACCAGGCCTGGTCAGGGACCATGGCTTTTACGTCTGTATCCCAGGCATCTGGCACAAGGGCTGACACAAGGCCGGTGATGAATAAATGTTTACTGAGTGAATGAATGCTTCCCTGAGGAAAAGACTCAAGCGGAACACTGGGCTTTACAGATAATGTTGCTGCTAAAACACTGAGAAAGTAGCCAGCCTTCACAACTTTTCCTTTTGCCCCAACTGTCCCCAAGATATCCTTTTTAAGTCTCCGTTGCAACTGTTTGAATGTTACTATCTTGACAGTCTCATCCTGACACCTCTCTACTACTGAGAATAAGCTGGCTCCTTTCTGTCTATTCCAGCAAATCCAAACTCTTTACACTAGCACTAGAAGACCACAGATCTCTAATCTCAGACCCACCTTTTGAAATGCAATATAATATAGTGCTTAAAAGCATGAACCCAGAAGCCAGACCACTTGGGTGCACAGCCTCGCTCTACCACTTATCATCTCTGGCAAGTTAGTTAACCTCTGTGTACCTCAACTGCAAGACACGAGATAGTAAGAGTAGCCTCTATCAGAGGGTTGTTGTAAGAATTAAATGAATCAAATATTTATAAAACATTGAAAACCATGTCTGGCACAGGGTAAGCATTCAGTAAGTGTTAGCTTGTATGGTTATTATTCAAAGACCCATGGGAAATTCCGCTCTGTTATTTTGAATAACGTTTTTTTTTTTTCTCTAGGATTAGCTGATGTTCCTATTCACAATATACTTTCATGGCCAAACCCAGATTTACAGACTGTCTATATCACAGATGAGATATACCGCAGGCTGTATGCAAGCCCAGAAGCTTCAGCTGCAAGCATGCTTATCCAGAGAATAACTGATTTTTAAGCTACTAAAGAGGTTTGAACTTGGGGGAAAATTCATCCATATCTTGAGTAATGTATCAATGTCCCATCAAAATAAACTGCAGAATATACAATTAAGGGAAAACTTGTATCTGTATAGGAAACTATGGTAAGATGGTATCCTCAAACTGGAAATTTCAGGATATCTCTTAGAGTTTTAAGTCAGCAGGGACAAATTTAAGGAAGGCCAATTGGACCAGTGATGTCAACAAGCTGCCTTCTTGTCTGCCAGGAAAATGTCTGGAAGAGATACCAACAAAATCCCATTCACAGTGCCTAATTCAGAGGAATAAAGGGTGATGGTGAGGGTATGTCAAGTCTACCTGATTCCCACTCGGTGTCACCACAAAAGGCACCACGCAAACAGCACACCAAGCAAACAAGGGAGGCCAAGAGTACAGGTGTGTGCAGCCAGTGCCAAGGTGCCCAGCAAGAAAGGGGCGCTGGTCCCATGAACTCCACACTGCTGCTGGCAAGGACAAGAGCATCTGGCAGTCACCTCCAATGCACATATTCCTTGGGTGGCAGAATTCTGAGTTAGCAAAGTGTAGAAATAGCAAAGTGTAGAATGATGACTATAGCTTTTCCTTCTGCTTTTTTATTTTGGACTGAAATGCTTGGGGTTTTGTTTTTGTTTTTTTAAATTTTAGAGATGGGATCTCACCGTGTTGCCCGGGCTGGTCTGAAACTCCTGAGCTCAAGCAATCCACCTGACTCAGCCTCCCCAAGTGCTGGGATTACAGACGTTAGTCACCGTGGTTGGCCTGGACTAAAATATTTGAATACGAATCTTATAACATCTAATAGACCTCATCTTGTTCCTCAATCCCATAGCCATCCCTCCATAAATATGAGCAGACAGAAATGGCACAGTTCCTAAGAAAAGCTACAGCAGTCCAAAAGAAGAGAAGTTCTTTGAGGAATCAGAGAACATTTGTTCCTGCAAAACAGAATGACTCTAAGAAACCAGACAGGTTTTCTAATGTGTGCTTTCAACTAGATTCAGGAAAAAATATGTCTATGACACTGCTCTAGAAAACAATCTGAAGTCAGAGATCTGCCAAATTTAAAATGTGTTGGAAGCAGCGAAGAGCAGATTGAGGAATCCAGATAATTTTGAAGCTTTTTTTGGTTTCGTTTTTTGTTTTTGAGAAAGGGTCTCACTCTGTTGCCCAGGCTGGAGTGCAGTGGTGGGCTCATAGCTTACTGCAGCTTCAACTTCCTAGGCTCAAGCTGTCTTCCCACCTCAGCTTCCTGAGTAGTTGAGACTATAGGCGCACGCCACGCATGCCCAGCTAATTTTTTATTTTTATTTTTATTTTTTTTTTAATAGAGACAAGGTCTATGTTGCCCAGGCTGGTCTCAAACTCCTGAGCTCAAGAGATCCTCACCTTGGCCTCCCAAAGTGCTGCGATTCCAGGTGTCAGCCACCGTGCTGAGACACCTAAAGAACTTTCTCCTAAAGATGGTGATCTATTTGGAATGAGTAGCAGATAGTAATTCCAGTAACTCCATAATTACCCATAATGTTTTTAAAAATCAATCTGTTCTCAAGACCTTCCTTCAAAATTTTATGCTAATACTACTTTCCTTAACTTGTCAAAAATCCTTCAAGCCCATCATAAATGCCAGCACCTTCAGCCTCAGCATATCTTGCACTACATTAGAAGTATCTGTGTGCTTACCTGACCTCTGAATTGTTCTATTTAGAATCCTGGCTGCACCAACCATTTTGGTACCAGAGACCAGTTTCATGGAAGACAATTTTTCCATAGACCAGGGACCGGGGGAGATGGTTTTGGGATAAAACTGTTTTACCTCCGATCATCAGCCATTAGATTCTGATAAGGAGTACTCAACCTAGATCCCTCTTATCATCAGTTCACAGTAGGATTTGCTCTTCTATGATAATTTAATGTTGCCACTGATCCCACAAGAGGCAGAGCTCAGGTGCTAATGCTTGCTTGCCTACCTCTCACGTCCTGCTGTGCAGCCTGGCTCCTAACAGGCCACAGACCAATACCAGTCTGTGGCCCAGGGACTGGGGATCCCTGAATTACTCAATCACTAGCAGGAATTCTGCACATTATAGACAGCAAAGTAAAACATGGCAAACATTGAAAAGATCATTCTTACAGAGAAAGTTGTCCATATAACCCTAAAGAACTCTGGTACTTCTCACTGTTATATCAATTTGTTCAAACCCGCATTCTGGCTGGGCATGGTGGCTCATGCCTGTAATCCTAGCACTTTGGGAGGCTGAGGCAGGAGGATCGCTTGAGCTCAGGAATTTGAGACCAGCCTGGGAAACGTAGTAAGACCTCATCACTATAAAAACAGACAAACAAAAACTAACCCACAATTGACACAGACTTTTAAGAAAATGCTCTAATTTAACCTGAATATCAGTCTACTTAATAAACAGCTTTACAAAGCATGTTCATAACTATGGAAATTTAGGCCAGTTCGGGATTAAAAAAACAAAAAAACAAAAACAGCAAACTTGCGTTTTTATTTTTTGTTTTGAGATGAAGTCTCACTCTTGTCACCCAGGCTGGAGTGTGTGGTGGTGCAATCTCGGCTCACTGCGACCTCCGCCTCCTGGATTCAAAGCTATTGTGCCTCAGCTCCTAAGTAGCTGGGATTACGGGAGCATGCCACCATGCCCAGCTAATTTTTGTACTTTTAGTAGAGACGGGGTTTCACCATGTTGGCCAGGCTGGTCTGTCGAATTCCTGACCTCAGGTGATCTGCCCGCCTTGGCCTCCCAAAGTGCTGGGATTACAGGCGTGAGCCACCGCACCCAGCCACATTTTTCTTATACATTGCAAAGCACAGTCTAGCTCTGCCCCCTACCAAAAGGTTGAAAACCACCTATCGAGACCTGCTGTGAAGATTAAATGAGATAATGCACAAAAACCATATGTGCCTTGCACACATAAACTGCTGAGTAAAAGTTCACTATTTTGTCATGATCACTTGTATCACGTACTCTGCACTCTGTGAGGTCCTATGAGTACCACAGGAAAACCACAACCAAGTTTCCTAACTCACAGAGCTTATAGGCTGATACTGGAATTGTACAGACAAAACGATGCAGTCCTATGACGCCACCATTTCTCTGCATGCTAAAACTCCACTCTAATTTATCAAGCTGTAGGCACTTAAATAAACCCTGCAGAATTAATTTCCCTGAAACACTTCAATGATTCCAACAAATTACAAAATAGACCATAAGATGAATAACATTTGGTAGTTCTTTATGCAAGTGAGAGTGTTCACATTTTCTAGTTTTTGAGATGATGACTACAACAACTATCAAAGTTACTTGGAAGATTTATGTTGTAAGAAAGGCACTTTTCCAAATTACCACATGCATTTGTAAATGCCAAGTAATATTTAGTACACTCAGTTGTTGAAATATAAGCCAGATTGTGAAACTTACTAAAAACTTTTATGTACAGAGACTCACTCAGAGATTACCAAAATGTAAAAAACTCTTCAGTAAATAAGGACATAGGACACCTAAAATGCTAAAGAGCTGGTGTAAGTATATATTCTAGCTTTTCATTAAGTTTGATAGTATAATTTCTTTAAAAATCTTTTGCATATATAAACAAGATTCACCATAGACAAGTTTCAAAGAAAATTTAAAAATAAAAATGAAACCACTATCAGTCCTATCACTGAAGAATTACCCTGCCCATTTTTTGTATCAGTCCATATTTTTTTTCGCAAACAGCAAATATTTTGCTCAATAGCCTGCTTTTCTCACCAAGTAACATATGCTGAACGTTTTTCCTAACAATAAAGAGCTACGTCAACATTTTTTAAAGCTAAATGATAATAAACATCTAGGTTGCCACCAGGTTTTCATTATAAACAGCTCCACCTCTAGCATCTTTCAACCTTCATGTCTGTGTAGTATAGTGTGACTTCAAGAATATGAGATGGTCAGGCGCGGTGGCTCACACCTGTAATCCCAGCACTTTGGAAGGCTGAGGCAGGCGAATCATAAGGTCAGGAGTTCGAGACCAGCCTGGTCAACATGGTGAATCCCTGTCTCTTCTAAAAGTACAAAAATTAGCTGGGCGTGGTGGTACATGCCTGTAATCCCAGCTACTCAGGAGCTTAGGCAGGAGAATTGCTTGAATCTGGGAGGCAGAGGTTGCAGTGAGCCGAGATTGCGCCACTGCACTCCAGCCTGCACAACAGAGCAAGACTCTGTCTTTAAAAAAAAAAAAAAAAAAAAAAAGAATAAATGAGATATGCACAAATACTGCTGGAATCTTCCCAGCCTGCCAGTTAATGCCCCAATTCATACATTTACAATTTTTTTAATCTTTCAGATCACTAATGACATCACTCAATAGAAATCCTTTTCCTTCTACTAAAAAGCCCTTAGGGGCTGAGATAAAAACCTTGGTATGTCTTGTGTTGCACCAGCATTAGAGACAAATGTCTACTGCTGAGGACAGAGAACCACAAAGTTACACACTTTCAGAAAAAGGGGGGTCATATACATCTTTCAGAAGTTGCTAAAAGAGAACAGAGCTAGCCCTGCTAATACCAGCTTCCTAGGCTATATCAGAACTCTGGGGAGCAGGCAATCAGAATCCCTCAAGGGAACAGCAGTGCTCATTCCTTCAGGCACCCCAGCCCCCCAGTTCACTGCCCCCACCCCTTCCCCACCAACTGGTGGGGTCATTAACAGAATCACATAGAGACCAGGGGGGCCTAAAGAGGGGAAGACCAACATCTCTTTCATTGGCAACTCATCTGCTAAGGCAGTAGGTTGGCTGATTTCTCTGTGTTCCTCTGAGCCACAGAGAAGAAAAGAACTGGACAGAAATGTATGGCGGAGTGGTGGCTCCAGAGAAACAGCCTATATACCCCCAGCTGGGAGCAGCAGGGATTGGTGAGTTTCCTGGGACACTACTTTATGAAGCCTGACTTGCTCTGTCTTGCCTGTGCCCCAACCAAGATGGCTGCCCTTGGGGGAGAGTACCCCTGCAGTAGGAGGGCAGCAGGAAGGGTTGGAAAAGATCCAGCTGAAGGCAGAACCCCTGAGTCAGGGAGCTGAGATGTGGGACACTGAGCAGCAATAAGAGTACAGCATCTGTATCAAGCTGAGCAGAGAAGTGTTTGTTCACCTTCCCTGTGACCCCAGTGCTTCCTCTCTGTCCCCAACCTTTGGGGGAGACAGGTTGATCCCAAATGAGGAAGGGGCAGAAGGAGCAAAAGGACAGAATGCCCTCTAACTCTTCTCTCCCTTCAGGTGCTTTAGAGAAGGGTCCAGATGCACTAGGTGAAAGAGAGATTTAAATCAAGTTTGAGATTCAGTTTTTAACTGGATTAGTCTCTGAAAGCTTATGGAGGTTGAACATTGTGATGGGACAGGGAAAAGGAGATTCTACCTGGCATGGTTGAAATCAACAACTAGAGAGAAATAAAGACCCTTTCAAATGCACACCTCATGAACTTGAGCAGTTCAATAAATCAATTATATCTCAAATATGGTTAAATGCACAAGTTCAATAGGAGCATTCGAGTACTAACACAGACCTGGGCTCAGATCCTAGTTTGTTCATTGATTCACTTATTTAGCAATATTTAATGAGCACCTTCTATGTACTGGACAGACCTGTGAATAAGAACTACAAAGCCCTGTGCTCTGGGAAGTTAAATTCCAGGTGTATGTATAATTCTGTAGAATTTCCTTAACCTTGTGCCTCAGATTTCTCATCAAATCTTGCTGATATTCCTCCTCTGATCCATTCCTAAAAATTATGGAAACAGAATATAATAAAACAATTTTTTTTCTCAAAGCAACATACACTTCAAACAAATAAACTGAGTAGATCAGTTTGTGTTTCAGAAACCAAAGTACAAGTCACACTGAGGCTTCTCAACACAGAGAAGTTACTCTCCAGGCTCTCAGGATACAGCAAGGATAGTGGCTCTGAGGAAGTTAGGATAGCTTGCCTTGTGTTAATTATAGCCTTATTACCATTGTTTCTAGGTGTACTGGGGAAAAATCCTTTAAGTAATCCCATTAGAGAAAAATACATATATATACATATTTTTATATATATACATATTTATATATATAAAAATGACTTTAAAATATATATATCATAAATATATATATATATATATTTATATGACTTTAAAATATCAAGTAGGTACCTGACACCTGTAATCCCAGAACTTTGGGAGGCCAGGCAGGTGGATCACCTGAGGTTAGGAGTTCAAGACCAGCCTGGCCAACATGGCGAAACCCCATCTCTACTAAAAATACAAAAATTAGCCAGGCATGGTGGCATGCATCTGTAGTCTCAGCTACTCAGGAGGCTGAGGCAGGAGGATTGCTTGAGCCCAGGAGGCAGAGGGTGCAGTGAGCCGAGATCTCACCACTGCACTCTAGCCTGAGTGACAGAGCAAGACTCTGTCAAAAAAAAAAAAAAAATTAAGCAGGGTAAATATTTTGCAAAATTATTGGTAAGAGCTAGTACCTGTGTAAGTCAAGATCAGAACTGTCTTGGTAAAATTAGTGACAGTGACTCTGCATACCCATTGCCATTGCTCTTTCTATATGTACTGTCGAGTCCATGGGCCACATTTGTCTGGCTCTTTGTAGTGATTAAAACCCCTCCTGGGCAAGGGCAGCCCAAGGCCTCTTGGGCAGTCCCTAGACAACTGGTTGTCCCTAGGCATGCCCAGTGCTGGCCGATCCCATGTTGGACTTGCACTTCTGCTTTTTCTGACTACCCCATCTCCAGGGGCCACTCTCATTTCCAGGGCCTGTAATAATCTCCGAGGAGTCTAGGAGACTGAAAACACACAGCGGGAGGCTGAGGCATTCCCTTTCCTGACCTCTCCCTCCACTCCACCGGGCTCCTGGGATGACTGCCCTGCAAAGCCTCCCGGAGCACATGGCCCCCTGGCCGCATCAGGATTCCTGGAAGGTCAGGCCATTCGTTTTTGGGTTAATCCTCAACTGCCTTGCTTTGAATAAGTGTAAACTTCAGCCAGCCAGTGCAAGCACAGTGTTTTCAACTCTCCTCTATTAAAACAGAAGTCGAGATGACAATGTTTACAAAGAAAGTTTATCACAGTAGCAGCAAATTAACTATTCATTTCTTTATTTTTTCCCCCAGTGAGTTCTGAGATGCTTATTACCTTTTTTCTCTTTTTGTTCCTGCAAAAGAGAAGCACGTAGGCAGCTAAGTGCCCAGAAACTGGGAAAGAGAAAAACAATGTGGCAGGAAGATGGCTTTGCCCACAGCCTCCACAAACCCAGGCTGGAAAATGCGAAACTTCCACAGGTCAAAAGTCCCAAGGCCATTTTCTCTTGCCCGTTCTAAAGTAACTAAGTAGATGCACAAATACACAAATAAACAAATGTTTAATAGAAGAGTTCATCTAAGGTATATAATTGCAAGATAATTTATCATTCACTTAAAATAAATAAAATAAATAAAATAAATAAAATAAATCCCTAATATTACTTTGTTAGATAAAGTATCTTTATTTTAGGTGAAGATAAGTATGTAATTTAAATATATGTATGTGAGTAGATTTTCTCAATTTACTATAGTATACATTTTTCTCTATTTATTTTAAGGCCTTAGAAACAAAACATAACCACATAATCAAACATTGTAAGAAGGGGGATAAAAATCCACACCCATACTTTAATATTCTACTAAAAACAAAGAGCATTTTGTTGTATTTCCCTTAAATGAACTTTCCAAAGTTATCTCTTTTCTAGCAGAACTGATTTTTGTCCTGCTTTCTTTTACTCTGATATATCAAAGGTAGCCTTATGGGGCAATAAATTGTTCTGTTTTTGCTTTTGTTTTTTCTTCCTTTCTTTTGAGATGGAGTTTCACTCTTGTTGCCCAGGCTGGAGTGCAATGGCACGGCCTTGGCTCACTGCAACCTCCACCTCCCAGGTTCAAGCAATTCTTCTACCCCAGCCTCCCGAGTAGCTGGGATTACAGGTGCCCACCACCACGCCTGGCTAATTTTTGTATTTTTAATAGAGATGGAGTTTCACCATGTTGGCCAGGCTGGTCTCAAACTCCTGACCTCAGGTGATCCTCCTGCCTCAGCCTCCCAAAGTGCTAGGATTACAGGCATGGGCCACCATGCCTGGCCCTGTTTTTATTTTTTATTTATTTACTTTTTTTTGAGACAGGGTCTTGGTGTGTCTCCCAGGTTGGAGTGCAGTGGCAGGATCGTGGCTCGTTGCAACCTCTGCCTCCCAGATTCAAGTGATTCTTGTGCCTCAGCCTCCCAAGTAGCAGAGACTACGGGTGCATGCCACTAAGCCCGGCTAATTTTTGTATTTTTAGTAGAGACAGGGTTTCGCCATGTTAACCAGTCTAGTCTTGAACTCCTGCTTCAAGAGACCTGCCTGCTTCAGCCTCCCAGAGTACTGGGATTACACGCGTGAGCCACCATCCATGCCTGGCCAATAAATTGTTATTTTATAAGATACATAAAATTCCATAAAGTTTTATACTTATTTAACTCAACATTCCTTTGTTAACATGTGGTTATTTTTAGGAAAGCGATACACAGGACATGGCTGGTACTACATTTGTGCATATAAAGGACACCAGCAAAATATGAGAGCACTGGATATCAATCACTTTAGAAAATGCTTACCATGATAACAATAGGTGAAAACTGGTATTTTTATTATGGAAATACTTAAACATATCCAAAAGTAGTGTGGATAATTCATCATCCGGCTTCAGTGACTATCAACTCATGTCAGTCTCGTGCCTTTCAGCTGTAACCCCATTTTAGACCCTTGCCTGCCAGATCATCTGAATTAATCCCAGACCACATAGCACAGCATCAAATAAATATTTCAGTATGTGTCTCTAAACAATGAGAACATTAAAAAAAAAATGAACACATAACACATCTTTAGAAAAAATTATGCAAGTGCCTTAATACATCAAATATTTCGCTGGTATCCAAATTTTCGCAACTGCCTCATGAATTTTTCTTGATTTGATGGAATCAGGTTACAAATGAGGTCCATACATTGCAAACGGTGGCTCTGTCTCACGAGTCTCTTAATTTATGAGTTTCTTCTTCCTGCCTGACCCTTTTCTTTTAATCTACTTGAAGAAGCCAGGTGGATTCTAGAGTGGCTCATGCTCTTGATTCTGACTGATCCTATCTCATCATGGCATTTAACATGTTTTCCTGTCTTCAGTATTTCACATTAATTGGCAATAGGATTTAGAGGCTGATCAGATTCAAGTTCAATATTTTGGCAACAATAAATACTTCATAGAAGGTACTGTGTACTTCTATCTGGAAGCACAAAATGTCTGGCAGCCTCTCTCTTTTCTTGAAGTCATTGGGGTCTTTCAAGGATTTTTAACACTTTTAGTGTTTTATTATAAAAATTACAAAAATTAAAAGTTCAAACGAAAGGAAAGAATATAATGAAGTCCTATGTATTCATACTTCAGGTTTTTTTTTCTTTTTCTTTTTGTCTTTCTTTTTGTGTGTAGACAGGCACTTGCTCTGTCACTCAGGCTGGAGGGCAGTGGTGTGATCATAGCTCACTGAAGCCTCAACTTCCTGGGCTCAAGCAATCCTCCTACCCCAGCCTCCCAAGTAGCTGGGACTACTGGTGTGTGTCACTACACCTGGCTAATTTTTGTACTTTTTGTAGAGACTTGGTCTGATTGTGTTGTCCAGGCTGGTTTTGAACTCCTGGGCTCAAAGGATCTACCCACATATACCTACCAAAGTGCTAGGCATGAGCCACCACACCTGGCATTACTAGCTTTATCAAATAACTCACTTATCTGCCTCACCTTTATTTTATCAATGCCCTCACTCATTCCCTGCAGAACCTAGATTATGTAAGCAAAATCCAGACATCTTATAATTTCAACTCTCAATATTTCAGTGTGTATCTCTGAAATCTTTTGTCTGTCTGTTTAGAAACAGGGTCTGTTGCCCAGGATGGAGTGCAGTGACACCATCACGGCTCACTGCAGCCTTGAACTCCTGAACTCAAGACTTCCTCCCCAGCCTCAGCCTCGTAGCTGGGAGTACAGGCGCCATCACACCTGGCTAATTTTTAAACATTTTCTTTTTGTAGAAACAGGGTATACTAGTCTGTTCTCATGCTGCTAATGAAGATATACCTGAGACTGGGTAATTTATAAAGGAAAGAAGTTTAATGGACTCACAGTTCCAGATGGCTGGAGAGACCTCACAATCATGGCAGAAGACGAAGGAAGAGCAAAGGCACGTCTCACATGGTGGCAGGCAAAGACAGAGCGTGTGCAGGGGAGCTCTCCTTTATAAAACCATCAGATCTTGTGAGACTTATTCACTATCACGAGAATAGCACAGGAAAAACCGCCCCATGATTCAATTACCTCTCACTGAGTCCCTCCCACGGAGTGAGGATTATTACAATTCAAGGTGAGATTTGGTTAGGGCACAAAGCCAAACCATAGCAGCATTCTGCCCCTGGCCCCTCCCAAATCTCATGTTCTCACATTTCAAAACCAATCATGCCTTCCCAACGGCCCCCTAAAGTCTTAACTCATTTTAGTATTAACTCAAAAGTCCACAGTTCAAAGTCTCATCTAAGACAAGTCCCTTCCATCCATGAGCCAGTAAAATTAAAAGCAAGTTAGTTACTTCCTAGATACAGTGAGGGTACAGACATTGAGTAAATATAGCCCTTCCAAATGGGAGAAATTGGTCAAAACAAAGGGGCTACAGGCCCCATGCAAGTCCAAAATCCAGAGGGGGAGCCAAATCTTTAAAATGATCCTCTATGACTACAAGTGTCACACCCAGGTCACACTGGGTGCGAGAGGTGGGCTCCCATGGTCTTTACTATCTCTGCCCCTGTGGCTTTGCAGGGTACAGCTCCCCTCCTGGATGCTTTCACAGGCTGGCATTGAGTGTCTGTGGCTTTTCCTGATGCATGGTGCAAGCTGTCAGTGGGTCCACAATTCTGGGCTCTGTAGGATGGTGGCCTTCTTCTCATAGCTCCGCTAGGCAGTGCCCCAGTGGGGACTCTGTGTGGGGGTTCGCACTCTACATTTATCTTCCACACTGCCCTAGCAGAGGTTCTCCATGAGGGCCCCACCTCCATGCAAACTTCTGCCTGGATAATCCAGGCATTTCCATGCATCCTCTGATATCTAGGCGGAGGTTCCCAAACCTCAGTTCTTGGTTTCTGTGCACCTGTAGGCTCAACACCAT
The DNA here is from genome assembly GCF_008728515.1 of Papio anubis. NCBI lineage: Eukaryota > Metazoa > Chordata > Mammalia > Primates > Cercopithecidae > Papio > Papio anubis. The sequence goes on along the minus strand of NC_044980.1, from coordinate 33,635,261 downwards.
GTGGAAGCTGCCAAGGCTCGAGGCTTGCACCCTCTGAAGCCACAGCCCAAGCTGTACCTTGGCCCCTTTGAGCCACAGCTGGAGCAGGTGGTATGCAGGGCACCCTAGGCTGCACACAGCAAGGGAGCCCTGGGCCTGGCCCAGGAAACCATTTTGTTCTCCTAGGCCTTTGGACCTGTGATGGGAGGGGATGCCACAAAGGTCTCTGACACATTCTAGAGACATCCTCCCCATTGTCTTGGTGATTAACATTTGGCTTCTTGGTACTTATGCAAATTTCTACAACAGACTTGAATTTCTTCCCAGAAAATGGGTTTTTCTTTTCTATTGCATCATCAAGCTGCAAATATTCCAAACTTTTTTGCTCTGCTTTCTCTTGAATGCTTTGCCACTTAGAAATTTCTTCCACTAGATACCCTAAATCATCTCTCTCAACTTCAAAGTTCCACAGATCTCTAGGGCAGGGCCAAAATCCTGCCAGTCTCTTTGCTAAAACATAACAAGAGTGACTTTTACTTCAATTCCCAACAAGCTCCTCATCTCCATCTGAGACCCCCTCAGCCTGGACTTCATTATCCATATCACTATCAACATTTTGGTCAAAGTCATTCAACAAGGTTTCTCTAGGAAGTTCCAAACTTTCCATATCTTCCTGTCTTCTTCTGAGTCCTCTAAACTGTTTCAGCCTCTTCCTGTTACCCAGTTCCCAAGTCACTTCCACATTTTTGGGTATCTTTACAGCAGTACCTTGTTCTCTGCAGTACCAATTTACTGTATTAGTCTGTTCTTATGCTGCTAATAAAGACATACCTGAGATTAAGTAATTTATAAAGGAAAGGGGTATAAATGAATTCACAGTTACGCATGGCTGGGGAGACCTCACAATCACGGCAGAACACAAAAAAGAGCAAACATCTTACATGGTGGCAGGCAAAGAGAGAGCATGTGCAGAAGAACTTCCCTTTATAAAACCATCAGATCTCATGAGACTCATTATCCCGAGAACAGCACAGGAAAAATCTGCCCTCATGTTTCAATTACCTCCCACCAGGTCCCTTCCACAGCACATGGGGATTATTACAATTCACCCAATTATCACAGGGTGATATGGTTTGGCTCTGTGTCCCCAACCAAATCTCACCTTGGATTGTAATTTCCAGTGTTAGGGGAGGGACCTGGTGGGAGGTCATCGGATCATGGGGGCAGATTTCCCCCTTGCTGTTCTTGCGATAGTGAGTGAGTTCTCATGAGGTCTGGTTATTTGAAAGTGTGTAGCACCTCCCCCTTCACTCACTCTTTCTCCCGCACCATGTGAAGACATGCTTGCTTCCCCTTCACCCTTCCACCATGATTATAAGTTCCATGAGGCCTCCCCAGCCATGCCTCCTGTACAGTTTGTGGAACTATGAGTCAATTAAACCTCTTTTGTTTACAAATTACCGAGTTCCGATAGTTCTTTATAGCAGTGTGAGAAGAAGCTAATACATAGGGGTCTTGCTATGTTGCCTGGGCTGGTCTTGAACTCCTGGCTGGCCTCAAGCAATCCTCCCACCTCAACCTCCCAAAGCAGTGGGATTTATAGGCATGAGCCACCATGCCTGGCCTCTCTGAAATCTTTTAAAAAATACCATTATAACATCTAAATATTTTAAGAATAATTCCTTAATATCATCAAATAATGAAAGTATTCACATTTTAAAATTGTATTGTAAGGTATTTGTGGCTTTTTTTTTTTTTTGAGATGCAGTTTCGCTCTTGTTGCCCATGCTAGAGTGCAATGGCACAATCTTGGCAGCCTCTGCCTTCCAGGTTCGAGCGATTCTCCTGCCTCAGCCTCCCAAGTAGCTGATTACATGCATGTGCCACCACTGCTGGCTAAATTTTGTATTTAGTAGAGACAGGGTTTCACCATGTTGGTCAGGCTGGTCTCGAACTCCTGACTTCAGGTGATCCACCCACCTCAGCCTCCCAAAGTGCTGGGATTACAGGCATGAGCCACCACGCCTGGCCGGCATCTTATTTTAATTGCAGCACTTGGTTACTGGTGACAGTATTCTTCATGTTCAGTTAGTAGCTGTGACTTGTCTTCTGATGTCCTCTGCTTGTCTTATTTTTGAGTTGATACGCTTACAATAAAGACTGGTAGCCATTCTGGCTACAAATATTTTCTGTCTGGTATTTGCCTACCAAGAGCGAATGGAGTGGGAAAGTCTTCCCTCTTGACTATCCACTACCCAATAAACTTAAGCTTTCTAATTTAACTGTACTTTGTGACTTCTTCTATTGCTTCTAAGCTCACAATGTCTTTCTTCCTTCAAAGTTAGAATGAAAATTCAATTCATTTTTTTTCTAGCTTCACTAAGTCACCACATCGCTAATTACATTCAGGTCTTCCACGACTCCTAAATCATAGACACTGACAGAAAATAATGCTTCATAATGGTCATATATTTCTAAACAATTTGAATCCTTTTGCAGACTACCCATCAATTTTGCTCCTAAAGAAAAATTCCAATCCCTTTTAGAGAAAGGGAAACCCTGTCACCTAGTTTTAAAGTACTCAAAATAATTAGAACTTTAATTAGTTCTATCTAAGAATAAAAAGTAGAAATTAATTTAAATCATAATGAAGTTGGTGTTTTCTCTCTCTCTCCCTCTCTTCTAATGGCTTTTTCTTTAACTGTTACCAACATATTTTATAGAGACCCAGGCTTTTTCAAGGGAGCACATTTACGAAGCACAAGCTTGGTAACCTAGGAGACCCCACCTCTCCATTCTCCCAGAGCCTATTGCCTTAGAAAAGCAACTTCAATTTAACAGATGGCCAGTTTTCTCAGCCTCAATCAAATGGACAGTAGGAGTAACAGAAGAAAAGTAAAGCTCAAACATTACCACAACTATAGTCCTAGATTTACTTTCAAGCAAGAATTCCCACGGTAGCAGAGTAGGACTGTGGTGCAAAGTCCCAAGGAAAACTAAGTTACAGGTTAAGACACCAAGGCAATGCATCAGAGGCTCTGAGAACCAACTCCTGATCCTTGAAGCAGCATCCTTTTTTCTATTTGAACTTCAGTTCTGTCCTTGAATCCTGACAGAGAGCCGTTTCCTGCTCTCTGTTCTCAGAATTCTCTTGGCTTGGATTTCTCGGTCCACTTGCCAGTTTTATCACTTTACGCTTGTTCTTCATGGCTTCCTATCACGCCATGGGGAGTTAGGGGAAAATGTTCACTGATAGCCCATATATGACTTGTGGGTTACAATTTATTAGATTCTAGTTTTGCCCAAATACTGGGCATACTTCAATAATAACCAAAACATTTCATTATTTGGATAGGAATGGGTATCTTATCAAGCAGATTTAAAGGATAAGGTATCTGTCCTTTAGAAAGGAACAACTAGGCTGGGTGTGGTGGCTCACACCTGTAATCCCAGCACTTTGGGAGGCTGAGGCAGGTGGATCACTTGAGGTCAGGAGTTCAAGACCAGCCTGGCCAACATGGTGAAACCCTGTCTCTACTAAAATACAAAAATTAGCTGGGTGTGGTAGTGCATGCCTATAATCCCAGCTACTCAAGAGGCTGAGGCAGGAGAATCGCTTGAATCCAGGAGGCAGAGGTTGCAGTGAGCCAAGATTGCGCCACTGCACTCCAGCCTGGGCAACAGACTGAAACTCCATCTCAAAAATAAATAAATAAAAGGAGTTAGTGTATAAAATACTGCTTTATGCAATGATAAAGATAATAATAATACTTAAGGCAAAAAGTCGCACCAAGACAAAAAAGCATAGACCAGGCAATTTACCAGCATGAGTATTGAAATTTTGAAGCATATGTAATACCAGTCCACAGCCCATATCATACTTAATGCTTACATCATCAACAGAAATTTAGGGGTGATGAGTGTATTAAAACTAAATATGTGGCCAACTCACTCATGTATTAAAACAAAAGGTTGATGCAAACAATTAAGTTATGTTATACATGTAAAAATACATTGTTAACATTTAATATTTAGCTTTTATTAAATCAGGTGAAGTTTCACTTTTCTTATATAAACTAGGCCCAGACTAGTACTTCCTCATCTCCACTATGCGATGGTTAATGTTATGTGTCAAGGTAGCTAAGCAACAGTGCCATTATTTGGTCAAACACCAGTCTAGATATTGCTGTGAATGTACTTTTTAGATATGATTAACACTTAAATCAGTAGACTTTGAGTAAAGAGGAGAACGTTCCATAATGTACATGGGCTTCATCCAAATAGTTGAAGACCAAAAAACTGAGATTTCACACAAAAAAGGTATTCTGCCTCCAAACTGCATTTTGACTTGAAATACCAACTCTTCTTTGAGTCTCCAGCCTGTTAGGCTGCCCTACAGATTCCAGTTCAGTCAGCCCACAATCACATGAGCCAGTTCCTTAGAATCAATCTCTCTCCTCTTTTTTCTCTCTATAGATATATAAACATCCGATATACATCCTATATAAACATCTATATATAAATATATAGAAAAATATCCTATTGGTTGTGTTTCTCTGGAGAACTCTAACATATACCCTCACCATTACTCCACTGTGGATCCATAAAATAAGATGAAGTGGGGTTTTTTTGTCTTTTCTTTCTTTTTTTATACAGGGTCTCACTCTGTTGCCCAGGCTGGAGTGCAGTGGCGCAGTCTTGGCTCACTGCAACCTCCGCCTCGCAGGTTCAAGTGATTATCCTGCCTTAGCCTCCTGAGTAGCTGGAATTACAAGTGCACACCACCACACCCTGCTAATTTTTGTATTTTTATTTATTTATAAATTTTCGTATTTTTAGTAGAAACAGGATTTCACCATGTTGGTCAGGTTTATCTCAAACTCCTGACCTCCAGTGATCTGCCAGCCTCAGCCTCCCAAAGTGCTGGGATTCCCAAAGTGGGGCAATCTTGGCTCACTGCAACCTCCACCTCCCTGGTTCAAGCGATTCTCCTGCCTCAGCCTCCCGAGTAGCTGGAATTACAAGAGCACACCACTACACCCAGCTAATTTTTGTATTTTTAGTAGAGACGGGGTTTCACCATGCTGGCCAGGCTGGTACCAAACTCCTGACCTCCAGTGATCTGCCCGCCTCAGCCTCCCAAAGTGCTGGGATTACAGGCATGAGCCATCGCGCCTGGCAGAGGTTAAGTTTGTATTTCTCTGCTTGTCACCGCATCACACAACAAGGCTTTACAAATTTTCACTAAAACTGGAGGGGATGTTAATTGTCTAGAGCTGCCATTACAAAATCCCACAGGCTGGAGGCTGGAAATCCAAGATCAAGGTGTCACCCTGCAGGCTGATGTCTCCTGGGACTTCTCTCCTTGGCTTGCAGACAGCTGCTCACTGTGTCACCACATGGACTTTTTTCCGTGCATGGACATCCCTTGTGTGTGTCTCTTCATGAGTCCAAATTTTCTCCTTGTATAAGGACACTAGTCATACTAGATTAGGGCCCACCCCAAAGGCCTCATGTTAACTTTATGTTCAAATACAGTGACAGTTTGAAGAACTGGGGGGTTTGGACTTCAACGTGTCACTTTGCGGGTGGGGTGGGGCCACAACTCAGCTCATAACAGGGGGTCTATCTGAAAAGATCTACATATAGACTACATGGCATACACAAAACTCACTTTCAAGGGGAGGCACCTAAAGAACAGCTCTCCTCTAGAGCAGTTAAAAGTGCCCAGCCAAGGCCAGGCACGGTGACTCATGCCTGTAATCCCAGTGCTCTGGGAGGCCAAGGTGGGTGGATTATCTGAGGTCAGGAGTTCAAGACCAGCCTGGCCAACACAGTGAAACCCCAGCTCTGCTAAAACTACAAAACAGCTGGGCATGGTGACACGCACCTGTAAGCCAGCTACTCGGTAGGCTGAGTCAGGAGAATTGCCTGAACCCGGGAAGCAGAGGCTGCAGTGAGCAGAGATTGTATCAATGCATTCCATCCTGGGTGACAGGGCAAGGCTCCATCTTAAAAAAAAAAAAAAAATGTCCAGTCAAGAAGAACATGAACTTGTATTTAGAGACCAGTTGGCAGAGAAAGTAAGAAATCATTTAAAATAAAAGCCCTAAGTCCAAGCCATAATGGCAGACAGGGAATTTCCGGCATTGATTTACCCCATGAACAATATCTTGCGTATTGCTCAATCTAGAAAGCAGCAGGGATTTACTTTTTTGAGCCTGGCTAATGATTCTCCCTGCAAGCTAGATGGTCATAATACATTTAGCTGCTAAATCCCTCTTGAGCCCTGGACTAGGCATGATGTGAGATCCTTGTATTATTTTTAACATATTTACATATTTTACATATCTACATATTTATGTACATAAATATAAATGTACATAATTTATATGTATGTATAGAATATACATACATATACATCTATCTATACATATATACGTCTACATATACACACACACACATATATATATGAACAACATAGTTTTGATCACAAGCCATTCAGAGTCCAGATACAAGAGGCAATATCTATGGGCAACAATGGGAGGCCAAAGACCTTACAGAAGACAGAAGGGAAAAAAGGCAATGGGAAGACAAGAAAACAGAAAAGAGTTAAGAGAGGAGAAGGAAGAAAGGGGGAAATGTAAGAAATAGGGGAAGGGAAGCCACGTGGGAAGGCAGGTCTTTGTTCCTCCCCTCTCCATGGGCTGTCATGGAGTCCCACCTCTGACTAATAACAGCAACAACAACAAAAATTACAGTGCACTCCTGTAATCTCAGCTACTCGGGAGGCTGAGCATAGAGGATCACGTGAGCCCAGGAGTTTGTGGCCAGCCTGGGCAACATAGCGAGAACTATCTCTAATAAGTAAAAAAAAAATAAAAAATAAAAGCCAGAATTTTACATGTGAATAGCACATGTAGATTTCCAAAAACTTTTCACCTCTGTTATCCCTCACATACCCTAAACAGCCCAGTAAGACCTCATGAAAGCACTGTTACTTTTATTAGACAAGTAAAAAAAAATAAAAATCTGAGACAGGGTCATTAGAATGACTTTCAGAGCCTGGAAGCAATTGAACATTTTATAGACTAACCTGACTCCATATAAATGGTAAATAACACATCATCCTCCCTTAAATTTCTGATTTACACATAATCAAACTATATGATATATATACATTTTTAAAATGATGTGTCCATTCTTTTTCTGCAAAACTTCTTTTTGGTTTAACACTTTGTGAGCTAATTGTTTGTTTAGTTTTAAGTATATCCCACTGGCAAATAAGTTCTGAGAAGAAACAAATATTTACTGGGGAAAATAACTGTCATAATATTATAAGGAAGAACTCTTCTTCCTAACTAGAAGCCAATTCTTCTCCTTCTAAGGTAGATTTCCAAACACTACAACTTTTTCTATAATTATTAAAAAATTTTTTTTTTTAATCTTAGGAAGACAATGTAATTGGTGAACTTTTAGTAATGGAGACAAAGTAGGGTACAAGGTAATATGGCTCTTGTCCAGAAATAAAATCAGGTTACAACGATCTTAAGACTTTATTTTAAACAGTTACCACAAAAAAAATCTTTGAATTGGAAAGTCAGTCAGTCCCTGGCTTCGCTGGTATGTCTTACACCTTGATATTACCACCTAGCATATAGCTCAGAGTTCAGTTACTGACATGCCATTGACCAGACATTTCAGCCTGGCTATTAGATGAAAACCCAGGCTCCAGTTCAAAGCTAGAAGGTGATACCTGCCCTGGGACAGAGTTCAGACACTATATTTCAGGTCTTTGTGTTAAGGTCTTAGCTTTTGGTCCAGCGTGCAACCACGGTAATTCAGGAAAGAACAGTGCAAGGACATTCTAGGAGTCCCTTTCTATAAATTTACGAACCGCTCCCATACTGTGGCAGAGATTTTCCACAAAGGGTGCGGTAAGATTTCTATTCCCATATACTCTTCCAGAACCACCTTGCATCAAGGGGCATAATCTACTTCTCCTCCTTTGAATATGAGCGGGATGTTGTGACAATCTCAATGGATGGCAGAAGCGATGCTGTATGATTTCCAAGGCTAGGCCATGACAGGGAATGGATGAGGTTTCCGTCTAGCTCTCTCAGGATGCTTGCTTTTGGAACCTAGCTACCATGCTGTGAGAAAGCCAGGGCCAACGGGGCACCAGCGTTCTGGCCAAAAGCCTCAGTTAAGGTCTAAGGTGACAGCCAGCGTTAACCGTCAGATGCTGAGGGAATGAGCCACCAGGTAATTTCAGCCCCAAGCCTTTCAGTCTCCCCAGCTAAAGTTCCACATCACGGATCAGAGACGAACTGTCCCTGTTGTACCCTGTCCAGAGAATTGGTGAGTATAATAAAGGTTTGTTTTATGCCACTAAAGGTAGTAGTCATTTGTCAAACAGCCCTACTAACTAGAACATACAGTACCGGCTAAATGAATGCTCAGAGGCAGAAAAAATTAACTTACTAATTTTCATTTTGTGCATTACTGGTCTTGAATCTGTCCTGGAGGTGGGGAGAGTAGGCAAGAAGTGGGGAAAAAAAATTAAGTGCCACCTTTCCTGCGCAGGCACTATTCATGGTACAATAAAACTTCAATTCCTCCAAAACCCCTATGAGGTTAAGTCCTCATAGGGACTAATCTCCATTTCAAAGATGAGGAAGCTGGGGCACAGCAAGGTTTAGTAACTTACCCAAGATCATACAGGATGTGGTAGAGTTGAAATCTGATCCCCTCTCTGCCTGACCTAAAATTTACAATCTTTTGATTCTTCCCCTAGATCCCAACGTGGGGGCTTTGGCCCTGAACTGAGAACGGGGGAGGGCAGAGGAGGGTCCTCAGGTTGGTGGGGATGAGAAAAGACCCTGAATCCCTGAGCACCATTGTGTGTTATATGTTCCATACACACAGCTTTCAAATATAGTAAGTTCCGTGATAATCGTAATTCAAATCCACTTAATACATTTTGATCCCATCATTATGTGTCTTCTCAACCAATAGATAACAGAACAGCTAAAAGTTAAAGATCTGTGAACTCTGTGTATGTTAGAACAGGTTTCTCATGTTTAAAAACGTCGAGAACCACGAACCACATACCTTATGGTGTGTAATTAACATTCATGCCTGGTCAGTTGGACAACCGTGTTACCACAAGAAAACACAAGAGTTGTAAATGACCAAATTCATCTGCATTTATTTACTGAAGGTGGTTACCACGTGTTCTCTCTTAAATAATGGGCAGCCACAATTCACTAATTTGCTAGCTGTAGTTCCCACTGGGCACTGGCCAGCATTCCGTCCTGAGGAAATGGTGATATACTGTGCCTTTCCATTTTCCACACCCTGCAGCCAGTGACAGTGATCGTGGTCAGAGTAGAATGAGCTTCTCTCCATCCTCTCCTTGCCTTGCTTCTGTCCTTTAGGATGTCCTACTGAGTTAACATTCTGCTTCCCTCTGAAAAAGCAGCTTAAGGGCAGGGTTGGAAGGATGTGGTGGTGACAGGCTTGGGAACAACTTCATTACCCATCAGGAATGTAGAGCAAGTTCACTGCCCTCCCTGAGAAACAGGAGCCGGATCTGTGCTTATGAGGAAAGAATGCCGGTACTTAAAGCCTTCTTCTGACAAAAGACCGACAACTTCAGCAGAGTTCTTTGCCCTCACATTCACAGGGGATGTGGAGCAAAAGACACAGAGCCAAGCCTCAGCCAGCAACAGACGGGCACGGGTGGGGTGACTGGGCTTTGCACTCTCTTCCCACAGCTGTCTTCTTTAGCTGCAGTAGTCAGAATTCACGTCCTTAAGGAGACCTTGCTTAGGGACTACACATCGTACCTTGAAACCATCCCTACCCCTGCTTTCTTGCTGTCCTTAAGCTCTTGAATCACTGCATGACACAAGGATTTTCTTTCCCCAAAAATGGGCAAGTTAATGAAGTCGGTTAGGGTCAAACAACTAAGACATTCCACCTCATAAAACTGCATTGTATTAAAATTATATCCATAGTTTCTAAGCTTATGTTTCTATATACCAAAACCCATGATTTCTACTTGTAAGCTGTTCAGCTCTGGTTAAATGAGGAAAGAAGTTAAGTGTGCTTTTCAAAATCTTCATTCTTATTATGACTAACTTTAGCTTGCCAACAATTCAAATACTTTTTTGTGGTAACTCTTTAAAATTGTCTGAAAATGAACCACAATTAGTCACTGCAAAAGTCATAAATGAAAGAAATGCATGTGTTTTACTAAATGCACAACTAAAATCCATTACACACACACACACACGCATGCACACATACACATACATAATGCTGAATATATAAATATACAAGTTAAGATTTCTATACTGGCCACTAGGAGTGAGAGAACATTTCTCCTGACCATAAAGAAGAAGCATTTCACCTATTACAAAAAATACATTGTGAGGGGGATGAGGCTGCAGCCTGCAGGATCCTCCATCAGTCTCCACTAGAACCTCGAAAACCTACCAACCACCGTGGAAGGAGGGAGAGGAAGAAATCTCCTCTCCATGGATTTCTGGCCTAACCAGGGTCTCTCCCTTTCCTCTCAGAGAAGAAAGACCTAGAAAGCAGGAGAAAGGAGTGAAAAGGTAAGAAGGGTGCAAGAGAAGATACTTTAAGAAATTAACCCAAAACTTGGCCAGGCGCAGTGGCTCACATCTGTCATCCCAATACTTTGGGAGGCCGAGATGGGTGAATCACTTGAGGTCACGAGTTCAAGACCAACCTGACCAACATGGCGAAACCCTGTCTCTACTAAAAATACAAAAATTAGCCAGGCATGGTGGCACACACCTGTAGTCTCAGGCACTTGGGAGGCCATGGCAGGAGAATCACTTGAACCCAGGAGGTGGATGTTGCAGTGAGCCGAGATCGCACCGCTGCACTCCAGCCTGGGCAACAAAAGTGAGACTCTGTCTCAAAAAATAAAAATAAAAAAATTTTAAAATTAACCCAAAACTTGTAATTAGCTACCCAACATGACAGAAGCTACTGACCACTCTTGACTTTCCCCAGTGTCTTTTCTGGATGGAGGCAGATCAGCTGACCCAGGAGGTACAGGGGAATAGCCCCAAGGGAACTGTCACAGCCAGGGAGCCTCAGCCTCACCTAGATTATCATGTACAAATTTCCACTCACTTCAAAAGATGTGGGCATGTAAATCCACCTATACTTGTCCTTTGAAACTGTACATTTTTTATAATACAGAATATTTGCCTATTTGCCTTGTCTTTTGCCACAGATAATTCTAGATGTATGTTATCAGGCATTTCCAAGGTTAGAGTTCTTTACAGATTTCAAATTCCTAGAGGACAGGAAATATGGTTGTTTTTCTTGCATTGTACTATAACTACCCCCATATTGCAAATGAATACATAAATTCCTGCCAGGAAATGCTTTTTCTTTTTTAAAAAAAGCCTCATTTCCTTTACAGTGTCCAGTATTGTAAGAATTTTGGGAAGATTGATGATTACATCTTTATAACTGAGGTAACTGTGATTCATTCATTCATTCAACAGATTTACTGACCACCTCTTATGTGCCAGGCTGGAGATTGAGCAGTGAAACCCCCAGAGCCTAAGTCCTCGTAGGATACTGCTTTAGAGAGAAGACAGTTCACAAACAAACACAACATGAACAAACACATCATGAACAAACAGGTAACATGTGAAGGGTGAGAAGTATTTAAAAAGTTAGAATGAAAGAACAGGAAGCGAGAAGAATGTGTGATTTTACTCCAGGGGTGGGAGGCGTCAGGGAAAGACTTTTTAGTGGCAACTGTGCAGAGACCAGGCAAAGAGCCTTTTGGGGCAGGGAACGCCAAGTCAAAGCGAGACAGGAATAATACAGGTGATTCAGGAGAATAGAAAATTCCAGCAGTTTTCCAGGCAGCAGTTTCACATGACTAGCAAAACAAGCGGTTGAAATTACCTGCAGAAGCTAAGGACTGATAAGACCCTGAAATATCGGGTCATGGACCCTGCTGGCTGAGACCAACTGGACCCAAAATGACACTGGATCTGACCTAGGTTCCTCTTAGAACCTCATTATGCACTCATTCGCGTACTCAATCAACCCCCACCAGTGCCATGAGAGTTTCAGGAACACCCATATTTGGTATAAAAGCGGTGACACTACAGTTCCAAGAAATCTCCACCACCTTCCAGGAATTTTCATGAATATTCCCCACCTTGGTGAATGAAGCCCACAAAGGTAGCAGCCCCAAACCCCCTCACACGCGTGACTCTCTTGAGTAATGCCCGCACTCCCCTTGCCCCTTGAGGGTGTACTTTTCCCTTTGCAATAAATCTCCGTACTTCTACCAGTTTCTGACTCATGAATCCCTTCTTGGGATGGTGTCAAGCACCTGGACACCAGGTGAGGTTGAGATCCCACCAGCATTTGGACCTCCTGTAGCCCACCAGTATCGAAAGGCCCTGAAGCTGAGGTGGGCAGGTAGACAGAGGAACTGCAAGTGAGGTTCCCTTCCCCTGTCCACCCTTTCTTTGATGGCTAGAGTCATTGATCCTTCCAGCACAGCTGTTTTCAAGTTTGGGCTACTGCAATTCTAATCTTCATAGAATCAGCAAACCAACAAGTTCCTGATCAGAGAGGCGGACAGAAACAGTAAATAAAAAACAGAATCCTGGGGCTAAAACTTTTTGACAATGCAACGAGGGTATTGGGAAACAGTATGTTTCATGTTAAACATTCCTGCTGATATTTTATTCCATAGAACGGGGTTAGTTGTTATTACATGCCATTGGATTTTAACGCTGAAGAGTTCTTGCTTCCTTTCCTGTCCAATAACTGCACTTAGGTTTCTTATTTATGTTGACAAATGATCACGATCATATGACACTGACTCCAGCAAGGAGTGAAACGACTCAGCAGAAATCAAATAGAAAATCAATCTGGCTTCTCTGCTGGAATGCTCACTAGAAGGGCACATATACTTAGTTTTGCTTCCCTCCGTGTCCCCGTCCCAGATAACCCAATGCCACCTTCATGTGGTTTCTTCTCTAAAAATTTGAAGTTATTTTGCACTCGCATCTGTGTTTAATTTGCCTTTCAAAGGCTATTCTGAGAACAATGAGTTGAGGAACAGAAACCAGCAAACAGAAGTCTAAAATGACATTAATGAACAGAAAAAAATTAGAAATACGATAATAGAGCTTTTATAAGTGGACACTTAGAAAGGTATGTGAAGAACGTAAACTCATTCTTCATGTAGAACAGTAGAACTATACCTATTACTCAAAAGAAAATAAATTCAAAGGCCAGGAGAGGTGGCTCACACCTGAAATCCCAGCACTTTGGGAGGCCGAGGTGGGTGGATCATGAGGTCAGGAGTTTGAGACCAGCCTGGCCAATATGGTGAAACCCTGTCTCTACTAAAAATACAAAATGAGCCGGGTGTGGTGACACATGCCTGTAATCCCAGCTACTCAGAGGCTGAGGCAGGAGAATTGCTTGAAACCGGGAGGTGGAGGTTGCGATGAGCCAAGATTGTACCACTGCACTCCAGCCTGGGTGACAGAGTGAGACTCTGTCTCAAAAAAAAAAAAAGAAAAAGAAATTCAAATACAGCAATAAAGACCAGGATAGTAGGACTGTCTCAGGAAATTACACCCATAGAAGATGAAGCCATCTAAGAATTTCCCATTAAAGAGCTCCTCAGCCGAGTATGGTGGCTCATGCCTGTAATCCCAATACTTTGGGAGTCAAAGGAAGGAAGGTCGATTGAGACCAAGAGTTCAAGACCAGCCTGAGTAACACAGTGAGACACTATCTTTATAAAACAATGTTTAAAATTTTTTTTAAAAAAGAAACAGATCCTCAGTGAGGGATAAGGGTCTTCCTTTTTAAGTGTTGGGTTTGTTTTTTTGGTTTTTTTGTAATAACTCCAGTATTAGAAAGTACTGTTGAGTCCAGAAGTTCAAGACCAGCTACTCAGGAGGCTGAAGTAGGAGGATCGCTTCAGCCCACAAAATGACCTCAATCTCATCTCTCTTGAAATTCTGCCTATCTTGTGAGATCCTCCCTTTAGTGAGTCTCTCCTTCCCCTCCATAATCCCTCTCTTGGATGCGACAACTGTCTTCTTTGAACCTCTCCACCACTGTCTGTTCTCCAATTCCACTCCATGTAATCCTTGGCCTCATCCTTACCCACCATCCTCACCAGCCCTACATCATAAGTTCTCAGAAGACAGGGACTGAATGAGGGTTGAAAAGTTACCTATTGGGTACAATGTTGGGTACCAGTGGCACTTAGATTCTATCCTAAATATTATCTTCCACAAGTAAATGTTTTGCGCCCCACCCCTGCCATAAAAACTGTTTGTTTTCAGAAGGCAAGGACACTGTCTCTCATTTTATGTATGCTCTGGAACCCTGCATCTAGTAGGTACTAAATATGTATTCTTACATCTTTACATAATTTTTCCTAACGCTGCCTTTCTCCAAGGTTGCTCTATTCTTCAAGACACACATTTTTTTTTATATTAAAAAATATTACCACATGGCATATCCCCTCCCCCAACAACCTTCCTTTTTCTTTGATACTCACAATGTACATTAATACGTTAAAGGCACTGAGAAGTCCTGTAATAAACAGACCAGTTTATTTTGCTGAACATGACATTTCCCAAACTCGTTTGTCACAAACTTTTCTTGCTTATGACACCTGTTAATATCTAGCAGTTGTCACTTGGAAAAACTGTCATAATATATCTGAAACAACATCCTATATATAACTCAGTGCTCAGTAAATAACATACATAAGGCATTTTATCATTTAGGAAGCACTTTCAACACATCATTACAACTGGACTCCCTCAATAAACAGACTTGAAAAGTAGGAAAGTATAACGAAAAGCAAGCACTCTCTTGCTTTCCTCTAGTCCTATGCTACTTCTCACCCAGCACTCCTTCCTTCCTTCACGCACGTATCAACTGAAAGCTCCCTTTCATTGTCACCGTGAGACACTAAGGGTACAATGTGACTTGATCTGTTCCTCCCATTGAGACTTGTTCCAATCATCTTGGAACTCAGAGAGTTCTTAAATATAAACTCCAAATTGTTCCTTTTCCTCTTAAGGAAAGAAAGGTAAGTTTTAGGCTCAGGAAATGTACCTTGAAGACAGAATTTAGGTGATTTGATTAGTTATGTTTACAGCTTAAAGGAAACTCATGAAGTTCCAAATTTGGGGATATAGCAATAAAGATTGAGTTCTACTGTATATAAAAGGAAACCCCAAATAAAGTGGTTTTAACTAGAGAGAAGCCTATACATATAAAGAGAGGCTTAGAGGAGTCAGCCCAGAGCTGGCATGATAGCCCTAAGGAAATCTGAAATTTGGGCTCCCTCAATCTTTAGGTCCCATTGACTTAACAAGATCACCCCAAGGTTCAAGATGGCAGCAAGTATGCTAACCATAGTTCCTCATCTCAGACAGAATAAAAGGAAAGAAAACAGAATAAGGGAAAAAGGCAGTATACCTTTCAGCAGCATAAGAGGATCCTTTGACAAGGCATTCTGCCTGTTTTACCTCAGTTCAGGCTGCTGTAACAGAATACTGCAGACTGGGTGGCTTAAACAACAGACATTTATTTCTCACACTTCTGGAGGCTGGGAAGTCCAAGATCACATCAGAGTTGCTGTCTGGTAACAGTCTGATTCCTGGTTCATAGACAGCTGTCTTCTTGCTGTGTCCTCACATGGCAGAAGGGATGAAGTAGCTCTCTGGGGCCTTTTTTAATAAGGGCAATAATCTCATTCATGAGGGTTCCATCCCTATGACCTAATCACTTCCCAAAGGCCTCATCTCTAAATACCAATCACCTGGGGCGTTAGGAGTTCAATAGAGTAATTTTGGGAGGACACAAATATTCAGTCCATAGCAACCCCCATCACTTCTCTTTGACCAGTTCAAAGCTGATCAGTAAAAAGTAGTTCAAAGAAGGCTAGGAAACTCCTTTAACAGAGTTCACTGCATCCCAAATAAAAGATAAGGTTCTTTTACTAAGAAAGGATAGGAGAGATATTAAATAGTCTACTAGAAATCTCTTCTGCTGGAAGAACACATGTCAGAATTTCACAATCTTGGCATGCTGAGCAGAAGTCATTTAGTCCAATGTTTCTGAAGCTCGCTCATTGATAAGAATCACTTGCATGAGTTGGGTGGTGGAGGGATGGTGCGGGGAGACCCTCACTGAAATGCAGCTCCCTAGGTTCCACCCAGACCTACTGAAGCAGAATCTTCAGGGAGAGGACCTGGGAATCCCTGTTCTTAACAAGCACTTTATGTGATTCTCATCATCAATAAAGTTTGGAAACACTAAAATCTAATCTTCCACCCACTTAGTGGCCCCTCAGTAAATGCCTGAGGCTAAGGGCCCTGGAGTCAGTCCAATCCATCCTTAAGAAGTAAGAGGCATGCAAGTTCTTTCACATACTGAGGTAATATCTGACAGAGCCTATGCCATGGGAAGGGAACAAGCCAGTCTCGCTACAAGAAATTACTGTCCTTATAAAGGGGAACATTTAGACACCAAGACAGATACATATAGAGGGAGAAGATGACCGTATGAAGACAGAGGGCTAGAATAATGCACCTACAAGCCAAGGAATTCCAACAACTGCTGCAAAACCAGAAGCTAGGAATAAGCAAGGGAGGACTCTTCCTTACAGAGGCTTCAGTCTGCTACACAGACTTCTCACCTCCAGACCCAAGAAGGTGTACTTCAGTTGTTCTAAGCCACCATCTGTGGCACTTTATTACAGCAGCCCTAACAAATGAATACAATTGTTAGTGAGGAAAGCGGAGGATGTATCTCCTTACCAAGGTCAAATTCCGTGTTCATGGACTAAGACCAAAGCTATTTCCATGCACAACTCAGTCTGAATGCAGAACAAAGGAACTGCAAAAGGCCACTTGGAAACAATTAGGCCTTAAATCACATTTGCTTTTCTTCGGGATGGTTTGAAAACAAGGTTTTTCCACACATTATCTCTGGGGGAATGAGGAGTGGTTAATTCATTCTTATGCCTCTGAGATCAAAACAAAATACCTACACAGCTTCCCTCCTAAATGATTGCTTATTATCCTAGAGCAGTGCTTCTAAACATTTTCTGCTCAGGAAAATCTCCCAAGGAGCCTAAGTAATACCCAACCCAGCTCCTCTCCAGAAAATCGTATTCAGTTGCATGGGAGTCGGGTAAAGAACAGGAATAACTTTTGTTTGTAAACTCCCCAGGTAATGTTAATGTGCAGTGGGGATAAGAACTGTCTGAGATTATATGAATGAAGATTTGTTTTTGTCCAAATGTCAATAGAGAGGGGGAAATCCTCCAAAATTCCAATACTAGGAAAACCATCTTGTGCAGAATTGACACAAAGTAGCTATAGACTTTTGAAAGTTTACTTTAGAAACTGATTTTTTTTTTTTTTAATTGGAGGCAAGAGTCTTGCTCTGTGGCCCAGGCTGGAGTACAGTGGCATGATCTCAGCTCAGTGCAACCTCCATCACGCAGGTTCAAGCAATTCTCCTGCCTCTGCCTCCCAAGTAGCTGGGACTACAGGCACATGCCACCAAGCCTGGCTAATTTTTATATTTTTAGTAGAGATGGGGTTTCGCCATGTTGGCCAGGCTGTTCTCAAACTCCTGACCTCAGGTGATCTGCCCACCTCGACCTCCCAAAGTGCTGGGATTACAGGCATAATAAGCCTGGCATTAGAAACTGAATTCCTGAATGAATTTTTTTTTTTTTTTTTTGAGATAGGGTCTCACTTTATTGACCAGGCTGGAGAGCAGAAGCATGATCATAGCTTACTGTAACCTCAAATTCCTGGGCTCAAGCATTCCTCCCACCTAACTAGCACTATAGGCATGTACCACCACGCCCAGTTATCTTCTAAAGTTTTTATAGAGATAGGGTCTTGCTATGTTGCCCAGACTGGTTTCAAACTCCTGGCCTCAAGCAATCCTCCCACTTTAGCCTCCCAAAGATATGGGATTACAGGCATCAGCCACCATGCCTGACCAGTTCTGTAATTATTAGATTGGCAATGTTTTAACTAATGGCTCCAGGCAGGTTCTCAGGCAACTTATTTTATCTGTGGCATAATGATCTTTTATAATCAATTACCCCAATGGTTTTAAATTTTGTCATGGTTTTTTAACTACTGACATTTTATTTTCACTGTTGTAACTTGGCAAAATATCCAAATATATAAATGCAAAGATACCCACAACCTACGGAATATGTTTTAAATACATTTAAGCTAAAAAAGTTTTTTTGTTGTTTTCACGAAAGATGCAGGCTAATTAGTCGACAATTACTTAATTGTTGACATGATTATACTGTCAGAACTCTGCAGACTTCTTAAAAATATGTTCCTTTGGCCAGGCGCGGTGGCTCTCGCCTGTAATCCCAGCACTTTCAGAGGCCAGGGCGGGCGGATCACCTGAGGTCGGGAGTTTGAGACCAGTCTGACCAATGTGGAGAAGCCCCAACTCTACTAAAAATACAAAATTAGCCAGGCGTGGTGGCGCATGCCTGTAGTTCCAGCTACTTGGGAGGCTGAGGCAGAAGAATCGCTTGAACCCAGGAGGCAGAGGTTGCAGTGAGCCGAGATCGCACCATTGCACTCCAGCCTGGGTGACAAGAGCGAAACTCGGTCTCAGAAACAACACAAAGTTCCCTTATACTTCGGTTTTATTATTTCAAATGTGGTTCTAAAGAGTATATTAAATTATATCTTTATATTTAGATAACACTCAGGAGTAGCTTAGCTTTTATACTATCTAGTTTCTTGACATAATAACCTTTCCTGACTCCACTTTAGAAACAAAGCAAACTCATAAATACAATAGACATATAAAGACATAGTCTTTCACTTCCTTCCTTTCTTTCTCTTTTCCCACCCCTGTATCAATGTCCCTCTCTTTCTTCTTCTGCCATTTTTGCAAAGCTTTGATTTTCCCCTTGGAGAGACGGTCAGAGGCTTGAGGATTTCCTGTCTACAGCTCTGCCATGTGCTTAAGGAAATGTGAAAAAATAACTGCCTATTTCAAGGGAAGGTTATTACAATCATAACTTACAGTAGGACCAGATTCTTTCCCCCTTGTTTGTTCTCAATTAGTAGAGATTACAAGAAATGTCATAGACAAGTAGAAGATGATAAATTTTGACGAGGTACTGGGGGAGACTGGAACACACTTCAATTAAGATGTGTAGTTTTTTTCCCCTAGATGCCTGTGGGATTTGCACAACTCCAGTAAAAATAAATGAATCGCTTTTGTACTCTCTTACAGAAGCAATTATCAGTGGACACAAAGACAGATGAGAAGCAGAGGGAGTTGGAAAGAGACCTGAACAGGAAATACAGAATTTTAAAGCTTAATGAGACTTTTGAGAGCTTTTTTTTTTTTTTTTTTTGAGACAGAGTCTCGCTCTGTTGCCAGGCTGGAGTACAATGGCGTGATCTCGGCTCACTGCAACCTCGCACCTCCCGGGTTCAAGCGATTCTCCTGCCTCTGCCTCCTGAATAGCTGGGACTACAGGCACCTGCCACTGTGTTGGGCTAATTTTTGTATTTTTAGTAGTGACAGAGTTTTACCATGTTGGCCAAGTTGGTCTCGAACTCCTGACCTCAGGTGGTCCACCTGCCTTGGCCTCCCAAAGTGCTGGGATGACAGGCGTGAGCCACCGTGTCTGGCCGTGAGCATCTTATTTTACCCATGTGGAAACCCAGGGAGGCCAACTGACTTGCAGGAGTCACACACAAGTCATTGGCAGAATCAAGATGAGTAAATATAGCCTGTGGTTCTGTCCACAACATCATGTGCCAAGTTTTGATGCTATCTGAAAGTAACAGTAAAATGTTGGGCTGACCTCTTTGCCTCTCTGGCTTCACGTTTTACATATTTATCATCTCTCAATATGCTACAGTTGATGCGGGGTAGAGCAAGAGCTGCAAGTTTTGATGGTCCTGACTCAGTTACTCCTCTTGCTAAGGAAGATGAAAAACTTTTCTGGAGTAGAAAAGGGCTATTTTTCATTAAATGTCATCCATCAGACAAAGCTCAAGGTCAAGGAATCCCATGAGGCACATACAAAAAGGGCACAAGTATTATTTCTCTGCCCTTAAGATGGCCCAGATAACTTGGTGTTTCAAGCAGAGAAAACCCCTCCTGCAATAATAAGAGGCAGCAACAAAAAATAAACTATACAGATCAGGAATAAAAAGCCTGCAGTCTCCTGTGATATAGTATAATCACACAATAGGCCCAACATCAGTATAATAAAGTTCCGAAATAAAACATTTCTTCCATCAAGTCCAGAACTCCAGGGTTCGAGTATCATTTTCAAATGTCAACATGAGTGTCATAAACAGCAGCCTAAAATCCATTAGTCAGTCTGAGATATTTTGAGCAAGAACCCTCAACATATGGGAAAAACCATACAAAAGCAGAAAATAATCCTTAAGTGACATTCTATTTATATTTACCTTTTCAGAAATCTTCATGGTGCTCAGTTTAATGACTAACTTTAAAAAATAAAATGATACACATATTCCATGAGTCATACAAAGCCAAGGCTGCTAAAGTGGGTGATTAAACATTTTAAGGAAAACTGAATTATATGAAGGTTAAGTCCCTTTTAAAAAGTATATTAGGAAGCATTACAAAAATAAGGAAGTGGTTATAAATCTGAGTTCCAAGAATGGTAACTCCCTTCTATGGACAGAGAAAAACACTAGGGCAGAACAATTACATTCCTATGCCAGGAAAACCTTCACAGAAAAAAAACACAGAAAGGCCAAAATCACAGCATTTAAAAACGCATTTCATTGAGATGCTACATGCTACATATAGAAAATTAGTGACGTTAAATCAGCAGCTTCAGAGGACAGAAAGCACATACAGGGGATGTTTGCATAAATCTAAAGAAAAACGGAAAGTGGGCTGGGTGTGATGGCTCATGCCTGTAATCCCAGCACTTTGGGAGGCCAAGGTGAGCAGATCACCTGAGGTCAGGAGTTTGAGACCAGCCTGACCAACATGGAGAAATCCCGTCTCTACTAAAAATACAAAATTAGCCGGAAGCGGTGGTGCATGCCTATAATCCCAGCTACTCAGGAGGCTGAGGCAGGAGAATCATTTGAACCCAGGAGGCGGAGGTTGCAGTGAGCTGAGATTGCACCATTGCATTCTAGCCTGGGCAACAAGAGCAAAACTCTGTCTCAAAAAACGAAAAAGAAAAAAGGCAAGTAGTTACACATCTGTCCACAAAGGTAAATGCAGGCGGGCTGGTGGCTCCCAGGTATAAGGGCTCACACCTGTTTGTGTTCATTAAGCGAGCAGTATGTGACCAGTATCATTCCACTTCAGTTTTCTTTTAGGATCTAACATAGTGCTAGCCAAGAGATATATAATATAATGCCACATGTTATATTTCCTGATAGCCTCATTTTATAAAGTACAAATAAACTGGTGAAGTTAATTTTAATAACATATTTTTTAAATAACAAGATAGGCAAAATATGATCATTTCAGCATGAGATCAACATGAAAACTGTTAGTGGGATATTTTCCTTTTTTTCATACTAGGTTTTAAAAATTCTGTAAACTTACTGTACATCTCAATTCATATGTTACATTTTTATTGGAAATACTTGACATCTATTTAGATTTCAGGAGACTTAGAGGTGAAAAAACACATTCACATACCCAAGTTGTTCCAAACTTAAGCATTTTCCAATATTTGCATTGAGTATCTGTTTTTAAATTTAAATTTATGAAAATAAATAAAATT
This sequence comes from Papio anubis, assembly GCF_008728515.1. Classification (NCBI taxonomy): domain Eukaryota; kingdom Metazoa; phylum Chordata; class Mammalia; order Primates; family Cercopithecidae; genus Papio; species Papio anubis. Next base: position 33,613,423 of record NC_044980.1, on the reverse strand, counting down.
AGCCAGGCATGGTGGCATGTGTCTATAGTCCAAAGCTACTCAGGAGGTGAGGTGGGAGCACTGCTTGGGCCCAGGAGGTCGAGTCCAGCCAGCCTGGACAATATAGGGAGACCCTGTTTCTAAAAGAAAGAAATAAGTAAAAATTCAGTTCCTTACCAGCTCTGCCCACGTTTCACATGCTAGACAGATATGTAGCTAGTGACTACAAGAGTAAATAGCACAAAGCTAACACCTTTGTCCCATCCTCACAGGAAGACTATTTCCTTTTCCAACTTCCCATGGAATGTAAGTGTGGCAAGAAAACTGAAGTCATCCTATAAGGAGATAAAGATAACAATTTCTTCATCACCCAAACTTTCATGAGATTCTGCTTATCGAATGCAGAAATGGAAGAAATAATGATTTTTTAAAAAAGATTTGATAAGGCCGGGCGCGGTGGCTCAAGCCTGTAATCCCAGCACTTTGGGAGGCCGAGGCAGGTGGATCACGAGGTCAGGAGATCGAGACCATCCTGGCTAACATGGTGAAACCCTGTCTCTACTAAAAATACAAAAAAAAAAAAACTAGCCGGGCGCGGTGGCGGGCGCCTGTAGTCCCAGCTACTCTGCGGCTGAGGCGGGAGAAAGGCGTGAACCCAGGAGGCGGAGCTTGCAGTGAGCCGAGATCGCGCCACTGCACTCCAGCCTGGGTGACAAAGTGAGACTCCATCTCAAAAAAAAAAAAAAAAAAAAAGATTTGATAGATAGGAGTATATAACTGGGAATAGAATTAGAGAGTATCTGGAAAAGGGGAAGTGAATAATATCTTTTGCATTTCTATCTTATTTAATCCTCAGAATATCCCTAAGAGGGATGTACTCTTCTAAAATTTCTATTTTGCTGATAAGGAAACAGAACGTCAGCGGGTTTAGAGACGGTCAAGTGGGGTATACAGAATTTGAGGTTAACTAATCAACCAAACTAACTCTTAGTGATAGTAGTTGTGGACCTGTGCAGACAACATTGTCCAGTGATTCAGTCAAGTAATTATGGATACTCACTATCTGGAGGAGTTTAGTAAAGACAAATAGGACAAAGTACTGGCATGGAAGTAAGTGTTCATCTCTACAGTCACCCATTTAAACCTCTTTCTATTCAAAGTGCCATAATCTGTAAATTATTTGCTTGCCATGGTGAGTTAACATTCCCTCTCACTGGACACAGAGCCTCTGGATGCAGAAGCTAGTAACCAGTAGTTTAAGAAGCTTTCCTGGTGTCGTGATGGGGGTTGGCAACGACTGAGCCGGATTAGACCTCAAACTTCAATTTGCATCAGAATCACCTAAGGTGGGAAGGTGCTTTTGAAACACAGATCACTGGGCCCCACTTCCAGAATTTCCAATTAGGTAGCTCTGGGGTGGAGCCCCAAAATGTTCATTTCTAACAATTCCTCACGTATGCTGATACTGATGGTCCAGGCATCACACTTGAGAAGACTGAACTACAACAAAGATGGATGTACTCAATTGAGGTAAATAAAAGAACAACTCCATTAAAGGAGCTTGTTTACGAGGCTTGTATCTTTATCGCTGAGTGCCTAGAAGGTAACTGCTAGAATCTGAAGCAGTGTGCTGGGTACCCCCAAAATGCAGACCTAAGCCCCAGGAGAAAATTTCCCATAAAGCAACTAAAGCTTAAACCTCAGGGCCCCTTGCAAGGTCTACCAATATGCTCACATAGTATATACTTTCTGTTGTTGGAAAATTTGCAAAAGTAAGATGTTTTTAAAGAATGACTCCCATAGATTTTTATATAAACCTCAAGCTCCACAAAACTTGGATCTGTCTTTGGAGACTTCTCACCCTTGTTGATATCTTCCATGATGTTTTTTAAGAAATAGAAACACATTTAAAGCATTTTAAGCATCACAAGCATGTTTAGAACTTGCTTTTGTCTCTTAGTAATAATACATAAAATAGCTTTCTTTAGTGAATTTCTGCAACATTTTAAATGGTTGTGGAATATATGCCCAAAATATACTGAACAAATTTTTTACTTAAGTGGTTTCTAATTTTTATGTCTTTATCACCATGCTGAATATCCTTAAAGCTAAATATTTATGCCCATCCTTGTTTCCCTAGTATTTCTAAGAAGAGGTGTTGATGTATACCATATGCTTTTTTTATGTGTTGTAATTATAATGTAATGTACAATTTTGTAACTTGAATTTCTCTCCACTTATTTTATCATATGCATTTTCCCAGTTGCTGCATAGTTTTAAGCTTAACATTTTTAATGACTCTAAAACTTTCCTCTCTGTGGATATAACAATTTGTCTACTCCCAACATCTGGGTTATTCTTCGTTTTTCATTAATATAAATAATACTACAATAAATTCCTTTTTAAAGATTATTTATGGCCGGGCATGGTGGCTCACGCCTGTAATCCTAGCACTTTGGGAGGCCGAGACAGGAGGATCATCTGAGGTCAGGAGTTCGAGGCCAGCCTGACCAACACGGAGAAACTCTGTTTCTACTAAAAATACAAAATTAGCCAGGCATGGTGGCACATGCCTGTAATCCCAGCTATTTGGGAGGCTAAGGCAGGAGAATCGCTTGAACCTGGGAGGCAGAGGTTGTGGTGAGCCAAGATCACGCTATTGTACTCCAGCCTGGCAACAAAAGCAAAGCTCTGTCTTAAAAAAAAAAAAAAAAAAAAAAGACTATTTACTTGCCATAGCGTTCCTTAAGTGGGTCCAAAATTATAACAGTGGCCAACCCGAGTATTGTTTATAAAGCACGGGTTTGTAGTAGTAAAGTGAGATGTTAATGTGAACGGGGCCCATAACGGGCTTGATTGAGGTAACAGAGCCTGGGATACTGAACATTCACTGCTTTTAACCTGATTAAATGAGACCTGTTTCTTCCCCTGCTTACTTGTCCCCCCCACCCAAGACAGGGTCTTGCTTGATCACCCAGGCTGGAGTGAAGGGTGTGATCTCAGCTCACTGCAACCTCCGCCTCCCAGGTTCAACCGATTCTCTTGCTTCAACCTCCTGAATAGATGGGAATACAAGTGCATACCACACCAACCTAATTTTTCATATTTTTAATAGAGACGGGGTTTCACTGTGTTGACCAAGTTGGAATTGAGACTTGTTTCTGTCTTGAGAGTTGGTCGACCATTCTGGAGAATTTCTTCCCTAGCTAGGAGGAAGTTGTCCAGAATCTTTCTGACAAACTATGGCTAAATGACTCACAAATGTGTAAGAACGGAATAATGATATCATAGTGTTGATGAAAAGAGTTGAACTCTTGGCCGGGTGCGGTGGCTCAGGCTGCAATCCCAGCAGTTTGGGAGGCCAAGGCAGGTGAATCACTTGAGGCCAGGAGTTTGAGACTAGCCTGGGCAACATGGTGAAACCCTGTCTCTACTAAAAATACAAAAAATTAGCCGGGTGTCATGGTGGGCACCTGTAATCCCAGCTACTCATGAGGCTGAGGCAGGAGAATCAGTTGAACCCAGGAGGCAGAGATTGCAGTGATCTGAGATCACGCCATTGCACTCCAGCCTGGGCAACAAGAGCAAAAAAACTCCATCTCAAAAAAAAAAAAAAAGAGAGTCGAATTCTGTAAAATATTTGAAGAGATTTATTCTGAGCCAAATATGCGTAGCCATGGCCCGTGCACAGCCCTCAGGAAGTCATGAGAACATGTGCCCAAGGTGGTCGGGGCACAGCTTGGTTTTATACATTTTAGAGAGTCATGAGACATCAATCAGTACATTTAAGAAATACATCGGTTTAACAACTGTAAGAGGGGGTTGGGGGGGACAGCCTTCCAGGCTACAGGTGAATTTAAACATTTTCTGGTTGACAGTTGGTTGAGTTTATCTAAAGACTTGGGATAGGTAGAAAGGGAATATTCAGGTTAAGATAAAGATTATGGAGACCAAAGTTCTTGTGGAGTCTTACAGTGGCTGTCCTTAGAGGCAATAGATGATAAATGTTTCCTATTCAGATCTTAATCTCTTTAGAATTTGGGAGGGTCTCAAGAAAAAGATCTAGCTACGTTAATAGAGATTCTTTACAGATGCAAATTTCCCCCCTACAAAGAAGGAGCTTTGCAGGGCCATTTCAAAATATGACAAATAAACATATTTTCGGGTAAAATATTTTAATTTTCTTCCTTGTCTCATAATGTTATGCCAGAGTCAGGTTGGAAAATAAGTCATGATATATAGGGTCAAATAAAACCCATCTGATGGGAATTTGTGGCTTGTAGGGCATGACTCCCAAGATCCCTTAGATAGAAATTTGGGCAAGATCAAAAAATCGGAGTTTAGTCCTCAATAGTATCTTTTACATGAGGTTGACAGAGCTGCCCCATCAAAACCAGGACTGTCTTACCATTTCTGGTAAGGAATGGTAGTGTTCTTAATGAGTCAGGCTCTCTTTTGACCACAGACACAGATGTCAGTCAGTTAAACTGGGTCTCAATTTAGCTAATTTTCTGCCCAGGGAACACAGGCTAGTTAATTAGCCTACATAAGGTCTAAATTCATAACTGTGGTTCCTCAGTGTGGTTCTTCAACCACTTGAGCTAATGAGCTATAGATACAAAATAATTTCACAGTCTGGTACAAAATAAGCACACAGGTAGATTGTAGGTAACAAGCCAAGGTCTCCAATGATGCTTGTTAATTTCACACAGCACAGACATGGCCAAGAGGACATGCAGAGCATCCTAACGGAAACACATCCCGAAAACTCTACTGACCTTTTGTTTCTGTCCATGATATGGATGAAGTGGTAAATACTAAACAGAGAGGGACCACAGGGTGGTGACGATAAACTGTCAGTATTTCCATTTTACATTTAGTCACTCATTCATTCAACACAATGACTAGTGTAGGAACTGGGCTGGAACTGCAGGGAGAGCAAGGACAATTATCCCACGCGTCCTACTGTGCCCAAGACTGCCACTTGCCACCTAAAGCCACTTGTTCACCACGGGGAAAGGGCTTAGATGGCTTTTCCAAATGCATCTAAAAAGTCTACAGCAACAGACTCCGATGACTGTTGGACTTAACTCACTGAACACTGACCACAGCTTACAAAACAGTCCACCTTCCAGCTATTCACCAGGCACCTACAACTCCCAAAGACGTGAACCCAGCACCAGAAACCACCACCCAGGGGAAAACTGTGCAGCAAACCTTCACAAGCACAGTCAACCTAGGCTAAATCATACCCTTTGTTATTTTAAAACAAAAAACATACTTGTTATTTTAAAACATACCTATCTTAAGTCTCAGGTCCCAATTTGCGTTTCGGGCCTCTTCTCCAGGCCCCACCCCTGCTCAAAACTAGTCTGACCGCTTTGATTTCCATATTCTCCACCCTTCTCCCCACCCCCCTTATCTCTAGCCCCAGAAGCCTTCTGAAAGCTAATCCTGTACCTGGCTCCTAGGCGTCCCTGTCACTGAAGCATGTTTTGGTCAAAGTTTACCCATGATTACTATCTGTCAGCTGCCAGTGGAAATTGGAATGAGGAATTTGAAATTCAAGTCCAGGCCTTTACTTGGTCAGCTGGAATCATCATATTTTGTTCTCCTGACAGCAAACACCCATGTGCACCGGCAGTGGCAGGACACTAGCTCTGCACCCGGAGTTCCCAGGTGCAAGTTCTGCACACTACTTTACCTTTGTGATTTGGACAAGAATTATGGCTGAATTGTGTTTACCCCAAAATCCATATGTTGAAGTCCTAACCCCCAGTGTCTCAGCATGTAACCTTGTTTAGAAATAGGGGGACTGCAGCTGCAATTAGTTAAGAATAAGGTGGGCCCCTACTCCCATACAACCGAGGTCCTTATTAAAGGGGAAATTTGGAAACAAACATGCACACAGAGAAAACGCTATACGAAGATGAGGCAGAGATCAGGATGATGCTCCTATAAGCCAAGGAACACCAAAGACTGCCAGCAAACCACCAGAAGCTGGGGAGAGGCACAGCTGATTCTTTCTCACAGCCCCAGAAGGAGCTGAGGTTGCTCCTCCGGTTTAAGCCACTCCCTTTAGGGTACTTTGTTACAGCCACTTTTGGAAACCAATGTAGCAAGATACCATGTTGCAGTTTTCTCATCTGTAAACTGGGAATACATACAGCACTTCTCTAATGAGAGGCATAAATAAATCACAGTTTAAGTTGCTTAGAATGATGCCTAGCAGCTAAGTGTATTTTAGTGGCAAATAGTTGTCCCCAAACATTCTTGTTTAATCAAAGAGCTCTCACCTTTTATGTTTTCTAGTGTGTCTTCCCACCACGTTGCCTAATGAAATGCAAGTGCAAAAATAAGCCTACACCAGATTTCTCAGGAGATGAGGGGCACTCACACTTGGCTGGCGCGGCCAGAACAGGGTGTGGCGGCAAGAGAGAGACTTTCCTTTGTGTATCAGCAGGGAATCTAGGCTCCCTCCCTGCTTGCTCTTCATCCCCACACCCACTCAAATCCCATCCTTCTTGCCCCAAGCAGCCACCACCCTCGCCCTGGCCCTAGTCCTGGCCCCCTTTTCTAGTTACAGTCTCTCAAAACCCCAAATCCTCCTATAGTGAAAATGTAATCAACTTGAAACCTCATTCTTCTATTTCACCCACCCCACCCGTTCCAGGCTTTCAGTGAGGTATAGAGAGGCCCATATCTCCCATCAAACTTGATTTTCTGTTACTTGTCCATGTATATATCCTTCTCCACTAGAGTCTCTTCACCCCACCTCTACTCATTAGTACTGGTCAATTCCAACCTACCCAATCACGATAGCTCAGCCCCTAACTCACCCCTTCTACGAAGCCTTCTCTAAACTCCTGTGATGGTGAATAGCCACACACCAGAGTTCACGGTGAATGGCACAAACCTGGCACTGCCCTAATTGTTTCATGTGTGTCAGTCATAAGACCTTAACTAGATGGGACGTTTTGAGACCATTCATTCATCACACACACACTTATAGGAACTACAAATGCAGGCACTATGCTAGGCACTGGGGTGACCAGCATCAGCAGCTGCCATTTATTGAGAAGTTTCTTTGTGTCAGATTTTATCCTAATCCTCATGATGATGCTTTAAGGGAAGTGCTGGCCTCAGCCTCCGTTTACAGGTGAGAAAACTAAAGGGAAGGGAGGGGGAGGGGAACAGGGGAGGGGGAGAAGGGAGGGAGAGAGGGGAGGGGGAGAGGGGAGGGGGGGAGGGGAGGGGGGGAAGGGGAGAGGGGAGGGGAGGGGGAGGGGAAGGGGAGAGGGGAGGGGAGAGGGGGGGGAGAGGGGAGGGGAGGGGAGACTTTACAAGCAACAATGGGAGAAAAGAATCAGCAATAAACCCAATATTAACCAAAATGGCAACATGGCAACCAAAATGTGAATAAGATCACAGGTTATATTAATAAAGTTACATATCTAGGAAGTAGAAGTGGATATTCTACCATTTTTAATATTCTTTTACATTTGTTCTAAAGTTTTGCTCAGAATTCTAGGCCTAAAATTTGAGAGTCAGATGTCATGTAGGTTCAGATTAAACTAATCAATATAATTAAGAATCCTCAAATTTCACAATTTTATAAGTTACATATTGACTGAATACACTGACTTAAAGAGCAACTTAAAGCTAAGCTTACAACATAAACTTACAGGCTTATACCATTCCCAAAGTTTTCAATGAAGGTATGAGATCAGGTCATGATAGTTCCTATCTGGGAAAGGAACCTCAAGATTATGATGGTAAAATGGTGTACTTAAAAACAAACCCTTGTTCATCCCACACCTTATCAGATCAGGTCACCAACAGGACATAAAAGGAAAAGCCTAACTAGTTACCTAATGTCACCAGCTGGTAACACTCAAGAGCAGTTTCCATTTCTTTTATTTTTATATATTTATTTTTTTTGAGATGGAGCCTTACTCTGTCGGCCAGGCTGGAATGCAGTGGCACAATCTCAGCTCACTGCAACCTCTGCCTCACAGGTTCAAATGATTCTCCTGCCTCAGCTTCCTGAGTAGCTAGGACTACAGGTGCATCCCACCATGCCTGGCTAATTTTTGTATTTTTAGTAGAGATGGGGTTTCACCATGTTGGCCAAGCTGGTCTGTAACTCCTGACCTCAGGTGATCCACCTACCTCGGCCTCCCAAAGTGCTGGGATTGTGGGCGTGAGCCACCACACCCAGCCAGCAGTTTCCATTTCTAACATGGAAAAGCGTTTAACTTCACCTACAGCAGCATGCTGCAATAGACTTCTACCAATAGGACAATGGGTCCTGGGCAAGCACTCATCAATAGTTACTTCTGGCATAAAAGGAGACAAACCATAAAAGTCACTAAGGTTTAAGAACACTTTGGCACACCTTTATCATCCAAGTCTCAAACAAGACCCTCTGTGGAAACTGCCTATGGCTGAATTAATTATCCCTGGTATCCATTCTCCCCTTTCCCTGGAGACTTAACTGGTTTCAAGGCTGCCAGCAAGAGAATATGTTTTTCTGCCTCCCTTGCAGCTAGGTTGGGGCAAGCTCTAACCAGTTCCCTGTGAGGGCAATGATTTGTGTACCTTCAGTTTCACATCCTTTAGAAAGTAAAATGCTAGATGGGTGTGGTGGCTCACTCTCATAATCCTAGGACTTTGGGATGCCAAGGCAAGAGTATTGCTTGAGGTCAGGAGTTCAAAAACAGCCTGGGAAACATAGTGACACACTGTCTGTATACAAAAAAATAAGAAAATTAACCAGGCATGGCATTATGTGCCTGTAGTCCTATTTGGGAGGCCAGGGCAAGAAGATTTCTTGAGCCTAGGAGTTTGAGGCTGTAGTGAGCTATAATGACACCACTGTACTCCAGACTGCACCGCAAAGGAAGACACTAAGAAAGACACAGTCACAGAAAAAAAAAAGAAGGAAAGTGCTTCTGCTTTACTTTCCTTCTTTCTAGTTCTCTGGGGAGCACTGTCCAAAGACTTATGTCATTTTAATGTTTCTAGTAGCCACATTAAAAAAGTAAATAGAAACAGGTGAAATAAATTTTACTCTATTTAATCCAATTATGTCCTAAATAGTAGCACGTCAGTGTGTAATTATAAAAAATTAAGATATTTTACATTCTTTCTTTGGTACAATGTCTTTGAAATTTAGCGTGTATTTTACACCTACAGTATACATCTCAGTTTGGACTAGCACATTTCAAATGCTCAAGAGCCACATGTGGCCAGTGGCTAGCACACTGCACAGAGCAGCTCTAGAGGATAACAGAGGACATGGGAGAAGGGCTTGGGTTCCTGGGTTAATCTATGGAGCAGAGCTGCCCCGCTGGCTCTTAGACTATTTTTAAACATTTACTTCAGAAGAAAACAAATTCTACCTTGTTAGAGCTACTGTATAGGGTATTTTGTTATTGCAGCTTATCATGTACCTAATCAGTATACCCATTGGGACCTCACAGAAAGACCCTGCACCTTCTCAGTTATGAAGCAACCCTTCAAAGAATGAACAGGCCAGGCATGGTGGCTCACACCTGTAATTCCAGCAATACGGGAGGCCAAGGCAGGCGAATCACCTGAGGTCAGGAGTTCGAGACCGGCCTGGGCAGCACGGCGAAAACCCATCTCTACTAAAAATACAAAAAAATCAGCCGGGTATGGTGGCACACGCCTGTGATCGCAGCTACTCAGGAGGCTGAGGCAGGAGAATCACCTGAACCCGGGAGGCAGAGGCTGTAGTGAGCTAAGATCGCACCACCACACTCCAGCCTGGGTGACAGAGCAAGACTCTGACACACACACAGACACAAAATGAAAAGACTCATGGGTTCACATTGAATCTCATCAAAAACTCTTCCAAAATCGTAGCCTAAATCTGAAAAGTTGCTACAGAAACATTCTCAGCATTGGGAAATACATCTTAGAACAAACATATCCAAGGAGAATATGCGGTTCCTTAAACTTTTCCTTGTTCTATTCTTACATTATAAACCTCTACACTTTCCAGCTGACCAGCCCACTGGGCAGCCCAGGAGGCAGGAACCAGCTAGAGACCATCAGATCATTCGGCCTCCCAAGCAAATAAAAATGAAATCCTTTCAGGCAGTGCTTCCCAAAAAGTGAAAGCATTTTCATGAATACAATAAAAACTACTCTAATCGTTGAATAATCAAGTTGACCAGAACACACTGACTTTCCTGTTTTAAAAGGGAAGACTCAAGCAAAAAGGGAGGGACTCAAGCAAAAGGAAAGCCAATTCTAGTCACTAACGTCATCTTTATAGACATACTGAACATTTGGCCGACGCTGGCCCCTGTATTGCCATATAGTTGAAAATAACTACATCCACACAGCAAAGATCTTTAGGTAGAAACTCAACTGAAAATATCCACAGGATGATTCAGAAGCAATTTCTGTTTCACTCCCAAGGAGAAGTTCATAAAAGAATTTGTCAAACAAAAAACATGTAGGTCAACAACAGCCTTCATTCAAAATGATCAGGTAATTAATGCAGAATAAAGACATAAGAGATAATGGTCTAAATGACTCATTACTTGTGTAGACTAGGATATTTCCCCAAGTTTAGGGGTCAAGCCCTGGGTTTCATATTGGTTTCCAGTTGGAAAGGTATTATGTTTAACTGAGAATGACGGTCTGGGGTAAATAGAATAAAGCTATGACCCATTTAGCCCACAATGGAGCTCCATGTAGAGAGATGTTTTATTGGCACCACTGGAAGAGCAGAAGCAGCATCTGCTCTTCCTCCCTTCAGAACTGAAATGCATTTGGCTCTCAGGAAACAAAGAATCTTTCCCTGTCACAGGAGGAATAATGCTGACGTTGGTGAGCTTTGCCACTGTGGATGAACTTGTGGTGACGGAAAATCACTGTAGAGGTCTTATTTAAGCTTAGAGCAACAGGGTAACATCTATTTTATGCAGTTTGAAGCTTCACAATTTAGGAACCAGGAACCTGTTAGCAAGCATGTGCCATGGTTGACAGCACACAACGCTCTCCCATCAAGAAAAACCAGGAGAGTTACCATCTTTCTGTTATTTACCAAATGTTTGACTTTGGCCAAGTTACTTACCCGCCCTCAACATTCATTTCTTCCTCTATCAACTGCATTGTAGCAATGGTCTTTACTGGATAGGGTTTTGTAAGCATTAAATGACGAAGAGCATGCAAAGGGGCTTGGGACCGTGCCTGGCACCTGGTGAGCATTCAATCCATGAGAGCTCCTTATTTCTGTAATAGGAGGTCGGCCATCCATACGTGTTCACTCTTGCTGTTAATATTATGCAATGGCAACCACTGAAAAACTGTGATGCTCCAGCCTCACTCTCTTAGATGCTGAAAATAGTCCCAAGGATGAACAGTGGAGCTAAGGTCTGACAGTGCCAGCTCAGTGGGGGAATGCCAGGGCTTGGGAGTAACTGTTCTAGGATGGAAGGGTATGGAGTTATGTTATGGGTTGACTTGTGTCCTCCCAAAAATTCATATGTTGGAGTCCTAAAGCTCCCCATAACCTCAGAAGGTAACCTTATTTGGAGATAGGGTTTTCACAGAGGTAATCAAGCTAAAATGAGGTCATTATAGTGAGCCCTAATCCAGTATGAGTGGCACCTTTATGAAAAGGAGGAATCTGGGCACAGACACATGCACAGAGGGAGAATGCCACATAAAGATGAAAGCAGAGATGGGGCAAGGCTTCTGCGAGCCAAAAACTGCCAGCCAACCGCCAGAATCTAGGTCAGAGCATGGAACAGATTTGCCCTCGCAGCCCTCACAAGGAACCAACTCTGCCAGTACCTGGATCTTGGGCTTCTAGCCTCCCGAACTCTGAGACAATACATTTCTTTAGTTTCAGCCACCTGGTTTGTGGTACCCTTTGTTACGGCAGTCCTAGCAAACTAATACCAGGCAAAATCAGGCAGTGAGCAGGTTCTCCATTTAGAACAGGCTGAAAAGACCTAGAAAATATGTAGCATGGCACAAATTTGACCAAATTTCTCTCTAGAACTTTAGTAAAGTCTCCTACCTCCACCCAGTGGGGTCATCACTGATTTTTTAAAAATTATGTCTATTTAAAAAAACAAAAAAAAAAAAAAAAAAAAAAAGGCTTAGCTTGAAATAGATTTGGCCAAGGTTCCTATGTCTACAGAGAGACTTGGATTTTAAATACTCCCATTGTGTGTATGTGCATGTGTGTGTGGTGAGGGAAGGAGGCTCCAGCATTTGTAAAAACTTATTATAAATGACTAAAAACTCCTTGAAAAAAATACCTTGGCAGAGATGTTGGTTGTCGACCCTCATGAGAGCTGTTATCTTTTTTTTTTTTTTTACAGATGGAGTTTCACTCTGTCACCTAGGCTGAAGTGAAGTGGCGTGATCTCAGCTCACTGCAACCTCTGCCCCCCAGGTCCAAGCGATTCTCCTGCCTCAGCCTCCCGAGTAGGATTACAAGCATGCACCACCATGCCTAGCTAATTTTTGTATTTTTAGTAGAGACGGGGTTTCGCCATGTTGGCCAGGCTGGTCTCGAACTCCTGATCTCAGGTGATCCACCCGCCTTGGCCTCCCAAAGTGCTAGGAGTACAGGTGTGAGCCACCATGCCCTGCCGTGAACTGTTATCTTAATAGGCAACAAACTCAAACCTCTGTCTGAGCAGGATATGCCTGGTTCTTCAAGATTCATGGGGTGTATGCATTTCCTTGGCTGAAAGCTACAATAGTTAGTAGCTGCTATGTAAAGGTATACCATCAATTTAATCTCTCTTAGAGCCTGTCACTTTAAACTGGCTGTTTTGATTTTTTTAATGGAATGTCCGCTGCTTCCCTATTACAATGAAATATATAATTGGGAATAAATCTTTCATCAAATTAAGCACACACCCTCAAAGTAAACGGTGAAGGCCTCGATCACGTTTGAGTGACATTTCTCAAGATTTGTTACAAAGATCTTTCAACCCCATTTCCCATCCCTCAACCTCCACCCATTTCACTCAAGTCACTAAAAATTGGCATCTACAAAGAAATTCCAGAAGCCTGAGCATTTTATTAGCAAAGGGAAATCCCAACCTTTTTGGCCTCATTTTTCATGATGACAGCTCATTTTCCCCTGTGGAACCACATACTAGCTGCTGCAAATATTTAAAGAGGTAAAGAAGCTATTTTTTCAAGCTACGGTCATAAAAGATACAAATAATGATCATTGAGAACTCTGTGCTTGCTTAATAAGCATAAAAATCAGTCTATCCATTTTTAAAACTAGGATGAAAACTTTATAGTATTCTTCTTTAAATACTCAGGGACATGCCATGGGCACTCTTCTGGGCTCCTGAACTATTAATATTACTATTTTGTATGTCAAGGGCCATTTTTGAGACTGAGTTAACCCACTGTGCTGCAAGCTGCCTCCCTTGATTGACCTTCTGACCTTTCCCCCTCTTCCCAACCACGCTTCCAATGGGAGTCCAGAAGTAAGCCTACATATCTACAGGCAATTGGTCTTTGACAAGAGTGACCAGATCATTCAATGAGGGAAAGAATAGTCTCCTCAACAAATGGTGGTGAGACAACTGGATAAATTTAACCAATGAGATGCAAGAATGAATGAATTTGGATCTGACTCCTACCAGCAAGGCCTGCATGAAGCTCCACCTCCATAAAGCTCCCCAAATTCTCCCATTCTCAATGATTCAGCCCTCTGAAAATTTATAGCATTTATCACCAGGCCCTACAACTTAATAACTAGTTAGTTATATCATCTTAAAGGTACCTTGAGTATCTATAGTCTATACTGCTTGTATTTTGCTCTAATTGTTTCCTACATGTTTTTTTTTTCTCTTCCCACCGAGGTTTATCAGCTTTTTAAAGACAACAACCATATTTGCATTTCTCTTGTATCCTGTCTACTATCTAACAACTCAAGTTTAAGAACTCCCAAAATAAAGTTATAAATGTGAAGTAAAAAAGGTTATCCATCATAGAAATTTCATAATGCTGTTTAGCCTCTGTGGGTTATCTGCAGGGTCCCAAAGAGGCTTAAGAATCAAAACCACTGGACAATGACACTGTCTAACCACAGCCCTCAGAGTCAGGCTCATTCCCTACCAAACTCACATCTGTCTTTGACACAGTGCCAGTTGTCAAGTCTTCCGGAAAGGACACTCCCATTCAATCTTTACCCACGTGATGGCCCTGGGGTCACAGAGTGACCTGAAGGCCATCCATAGGAGGCCCCCTTGGGCCACTTTCATCCTATGTTTACTCCTGGATTTTGCTCGCAATGGCCACAAACCAATCTGGCCACAGACCTCCCAGAAACAGGCTCGCTGAAATGCGATCACACCAGTGGGTCACCTGTCTTCTTTATGCAAGCGCAAGAACCTGATCTGCTATTCTCCTCTTCCTACCCCCCAGAAATACAAAGAATCCTTTCTTCCTCCTTTTCCCTCACACAGACAAGCAGGAAAATGTGATGCCCAATGGTTTAAAATATTTTGAGACAGACCACTTGTTTCAGGTTAAAAAAAAATTATAATTTGGTTCATTCAACTGAATGTAAATGTTTGTAAACGTGTTTTTCCTTAACAATACATATATATGCATGATATACATGTACATATATCAAGAACTTCTAAATCAAAGGCATACATTGGAAAACAAGCCTCCCTTCTCCACTCCCTCCCAGCTCTCAGTTTCCCTGTTTGGCAGCAGCAACTGTTACCAGATTATTCTACCCTCCAGACCATGTAAACTTTTTGAATCCTACTTTTTATTGCCAGTTGCTAATTAGGAGGAAGAAGCAAATATTTACTAAGCATCTCCTGAGCACCAGGCCCTAAGATTTTTGACATTTTTTTTTTTTTTTTTGAGACGTAGTTTCACTCTTGTTGCCCAGGCTAGAGTGCAATGGCATGATCTCTGGCTCACCGCAACCTCTGCCTTCCGGGTTCAAGTGATTCTCCTGTCTCAGCCTCCCGAGTAGCTGGGATTACAGGCATGCGCCACCACGCCCGGCTAATTGTGTATTTTTAGCAGAGACGGGTTTCTCCATGTTGGTCAGGATGGTCTCAAACTCCCAGCCTCAGATGATCCTCCCGTCCCGGTCTCCCAAAGTGCTGAGATCACAGGTGTGAATCACTGCACCCGGCCAACATTCATTTAATGCATTTAACTGTCACCCCAACCTTACGGGGCTAATATTATTTCCTCCACTTTTCCAGTGAGGAATCTGCGCTTCAGAAGAGTAAGAGACTTGTCCAGGGCCACAAACCTAGGTCCAAGTCTAAAGTCACTTTTAAAGCTACTGCCTAGATTGCTCTGTTTTTTGTTTTTAGAGACAGGGCCTTGCTCTGTTACCCAGACTGGAGTGCAGTGGCGTGAACACAATTCACTGTAGCCTTGACCTCCTGGGCTCAAGCCATCCTCCCACCTCAGCCTCCTGAGTAGCTGGAACCATAGGTGTGGCCCACCATAGGTGGCTAATTTTTTAATCGTTTTGTGGAGATGGGGTTTTACCATGTTTGCCCAGGCTCCTCTTGAACTCCTGGACTCAAGATCCTCCTGCCTCAGCCTCCCAAAGTGCTGGGATTATAGGAGTGAGCCACCGTGCCAGCAGATTACCTAGTTTCTTAAAATACACTTTCCACCCAAAATTCCTCTTTCAGGAAACATGGGCTCTTGAATCAGGCTGCCTTAGTGAAAAACTGGTTCTAGAACTTCAAGTTCTAAGAACCCAGACAAATGACTGCATGTCCCTAAGGCCTCAGTTTCTTCATCTGTAAAATGAGCTTAATAGTTATACCCACCACGTAAGATTTGTGGCAAGAGTAAATGAATTTCACGTGAAAAGCTTAGTATAGCTCCCGACATTTGGTTAATACTTCCTAATGGTTATTATTAGCATTATTATCATACGGTTGATTAACAAACAGGGCTTTGAAATGTTTTTGTTGTTGTCTTTTTTTATTCCCTCGATTTAGCTGTACAGTTCTGTGGCTTGGGGAAACAATCTGGATGTGGAGAGCCATTTGAAATTGTTGGACTCCATTATACCAATTTCCTCCTCCCCAGGCTCTCCTCCCCAAGGTCTGCTTCTCAACATTTCTTCTCTTAGCACTAACTGCCAAAATCATAGCCTTTTCTGCTGCCAAATCCCAGAAGCTTTTACTAGTGTTATTACAGTGGATTTTTTTAAATCATGGAAATATTTCAGTTTTTCTAACTGGATTCCGGCAACACCCTCCCTACTGCCACCAGTTTTTGATTTTTAAACCAAAAGTTTATGTGCCTATCATTCCTCTGGGTCCCTGTTCATATACATGGAAGTCTAGACTGATGAAATTTTGCTAAAAATAATCTTAACTTATGTAAATGAAAGCTACCTAGATTCCCTTGGAATAGAAAAAGGCATTTGTTAACCTGGTCACATAATTTAGAAACCCCTATCTGCTGAATTGCACAACATTTTCCATTTAATTGCCTTTTTCTCCTTAGCTGAAAGCCATGGGAGATATGTAGGCTGCATAACATACAGCCAGCAGATGATGAGGTTGAAGGAGGTTTCTTAGAAGTCGGATGACCAGGACTTTCACTCTGGCCAACAGCTAGTTTCATGTCTTTGTCAAAGTCTCTTTGCACTCTGTGAGTTTTATTTAATTTACCTAAAGGATAAGAAGGTGAGACCAACTTTTTTCATAATGCTTCCCGGTTCTTTCTTCAAGTGGGTCGGTATTTTACCATCATCCCATAAGCATCTCATCTAGCCTGGGTTTTATCAGGGCAGTAAGTTACATGTCATGATGCAGCCTCAGGAGACAAGCTTCAGCCAGAAGTAGGTATGCAAGTTACATATTAGCCATAAAAGACACAGTCTCCATGTATTGCAAAAATGCAGCTGTGCCAAGCTGTCAAAATATAATTCATGGCAAAGCAATAAAATCCAGGTTCATCTTTAATTACCTCGTCTGAAAGGATAGCTGAACAAGCCCATTTTGAGAGTGACAAACCTTGGCTTCCATCTAATTCCCTTCCATTAATTTCTCCCATTCCACAACTCTGCTCAGTTTCTGGAATGCAGCTAGTACAAGACTGGGATCATAGAAGGGTTTATGGGGCGACCTTTTAAAAAAATATTACCATGTACAACCCCTCTGCTACGTTTTTCTCCCTTTTCTCCTGAGGGAGACTTTGTTTCAGAACTCTGACATCATAACTGGTTCCTCCAATCCAGAGTCTTTTATGATAGACAACAAATGAGGAAGAGCCCCTGGAATTCAGGGGGAGGAAAGGTACGGGCAGCAATAGATCCATTTTACCACAAAAGCCTTAACAGAGTTGAACAGGTTTCCTAAAGCCAAAGATGAACCATGCTAATATGTCATTCCTGAACCACCCTCATGAGAGACTAGCTTCTTCTAAAAACAACATTCTGAATCAGGATTTCTGGCAACCTTAGAAATGTTGAGATTTTTCCTGATTCTTCCTTTGAAGATGTTTAACGTGACGGTTCCTTTCTCTACAAGGCACAGATCCCCAGAATTAAAGAAAAAAAGCATTTTGAAAGCTACGCACACAAACAGCAAGGAACCTAGAGCATGCCATCTACAGAAGCTACCCTGAGCTGGGGCCAAGAGCACTTGAGCGTCTGTAGTTTATTAACTCAGCAGTGCCTTATCAAGGTGGGAGGAGCGTTTCTGCAGCTCCGTGGAGAAGGAACAGCCAGACTCTGAGTCACCGCATACTCACGTCACTCTTCCTGAACTTCGCTTTCAAGCTCTTCATGTTTAGTCCATTCAGCCTTCCAAAGCTCTAGAGATTTTTCAACACCTAAGCAGAGAAAAAAAGGACATATGTAGGTTTCCAAATAAGGTATTCTGTCTTGATTGGATTACAACTTTGGGTCATGGGAAGGAGACAGAGCAGGGCTGGGTTGGGAAGGTGGTCAGTTAACAGCTGAGAAGTGGTAAATAACATATTTCCATTTATAATATACTCCCTAGAAGCTTCTAACATTTTCAAATTAACCAAAACTTCCATTTTTTCCTACTTACTAACATTTGTTTTAACTGACAAATAAAAATTGTATATACTTTTACGGTGTACAACATGACTTTTGAAATATGCATATATTGTAGAATGGCTAAGTTGAGCTAATTAACATATGCATTGCCTCACATACTTATTATTTCACTGTGATGAGAACACTCCAAATCTACTGTCAGGAATTTTTCAAGTATACAATACACTAACTATAGTTACCATGTTGCACAATAGATCTCTTCATCTATTCCTCCTAACCGAAACGCTGCATCCTTTGACCAACATCTCCCCATCCACCCCAACTACCGCCCCACTCTCACACCCCCACCCCTGCTCCTGGTAACTACTATTCTATTCTCTGCTTCTATGAACTGGACCTTCTTAGATTTCTGTATCAGTGAGTTCTAAAACATTAAAAGTAGAGCAAGTCTAAGTTACTGCTTAACTGTCACTATACAAAATGCTGTATCTCTATGTTCAAGTAATTCCTCGACATATCTTCTGTGCTGCAATCATGCCATCCACCTCCTTGTGAAAGTGATGAGGAAAACAGTTCATATTCCAGATGCCACTCATTCCCTATTTATTTTTCTCAGTGTTTGTTCCTGTCTCCCCTCCCCAGAATGCACAGGGCAGTTAGTGAAAAATGCCAGGAACAACAAAACCTCCCTCATCAAATAGCTCATTCCTCAGGGGGCCTCTCTAAACAATGCAAGACTCTCAGGGTCCTGTGGGACTCAGCAATTCTGAGTTGCAGCTGAATCTTAAGCAATCACTTCATTTAACATGGGTCTGTGGTCCCCTGGAAATTGAATGTAATTATCTTTTAGCAAGCATACATTTACCTTTTTCAGGGAAGAATGCTCCGAGTTTTCACTGGATTCTACGAGGTAGTTGCCACCCTTCAAAAGTCAAGATTGCTTGTCTAGTCTAAGTGCCTCATTCGCAGAAGTAGAAACAGAGCCTCAGACAAGTTTTGAAACTTGCCTGAGTCACAAAGCCTATTCATGATAAGATTCAGAACCAGACCCTAAGGCCTGACTAGTGGCTGAATGTTTTCACTGCCGTATATGGTTTTGGTGTTTTTTTTTTTTTTTTTTTAATTTCAATAGTTTGGGGATATAGGTAGTTTTTTGATACACAAATTCCTTAGCAATGAATTCTGAGATTTTAATGCAACCAATATGTTGTCTTTTATCCCTCACCTCTCTCCCAACCTCCCCTACCCCTAGTCCTGACTGTCCATTATATCACTCTGTATGTTTTTGCATCCTTATAGCTTAGCTCCCACTTACAAGTGAGAACATACGGTATTTGGGTTTCCATTCCATAGTTCCTTCACTTGGAATAACGGCCTCCAGTTCCATCCAGCACTGCCCTATACAGTTTTACAACTAAAACCAAAAAGCCAAATCCTGTGTTAAAACATGTATAGACCTTATCTTTTTTTTTTTTTTTTTTTCCTTTTTTGTGGAGAATGGAGTCTCGCTATATTGCCCAGGCAGGTCACGAACTCCTGGGCTCAAGCTATTCTCCAGCCTCTCCATCCCTGAGAGCTGGGATTACAGTCACGAGCCACTGTGCCCGGCAAACATGTACAGACTCTACCTTTTTCATTACATTTGGAAATGTGCAAAATGTGTAATCTTTGCATGTAGATAAAAAAATGAAAATACACTTAGGTCAAAAAAGGCAAGATAATCTATATGAAAGTTTCCATCACATAGTAAATGCTCAATAAATGTCACATCAAGCCCACTGCAAGTGAGAACAGGTGACCTTTAACAGCACCATCCCAGAGGAGAACTGAGGAATAGCAGGCACACGTTTACCACAGTTAACTACTGTTTTCAGAAGCCTTGCCAGGTCATCTCACATTCCCCCACATCCTTATTATTCTGAAAAAAACTGACATGAGAGGATGGTTGGGGAGTGCAAGCCACTGAATGCCGTACTCATCCTTCTTCATGAGCTTGTTGCTACCTCTAGAAGTCACCCAGTGACTCTCTGGCTTCCAATGTGTCTACTTTCATTCTTGCTGCTGTCATTGATGAGGCCCCTTGGATAAATGGTGTGAAAACCCAGTCATCATGAAGCACTTTGATGGCATGAATCTGGAGGCCTCACTGTGACTGCAGCCTCTCCATGGCCCCTTTCAATCTTCCCAGCCTCAGCAGGAGTGACAGATGCATGTTGCCTTGGAAACGACACACACCATAATTATACATTGTTAACTGCCAAGCATTTAATCACAGAGAAGGCTGGGCTAGTACCTGAATAGCAAGTGCAAATTCCAGGGCAGCGTTTCTCAAAGTCAGCCCCTAGTTAATCCATATCAGAAGGACCTGGGGACTAAATGTAACCTTTCAGCCCCTGTCCTGTGAAAACTGAATCTCAAGGGGTAGAGCCCTGAAACTTCCTTGGTTGAATCTTTTGCACACTGAAGTTAGAGAAACTAGAACTGATGTAGGTGGAACAGGAACACACTTGTCAGAATTGGGCTGGTTCATAAACCAAAGTTGGGTTGTTTTTTTTTCAAGTCAAAACAGAATCACCTTTTGATGAATCAAAGTAGAAATAATGATAATCAGATATTCCCAAACTGTCGCTGGCTAGCCCAGGGTTTCTACACCAACTGTTGCTAGAAAGTGGAAATCATCCTTCGAATTTAATTCCTTCTCCCTTCTTGTGGAAGTACTAATAACCAAGGAAACAGGATAAATCTGTCCAGCAGAAAAGGGAGAAAAGAGAGGCCAAGTATTGGATAACCCAAAATCGTGCAGTTCCCCACAGCAGAGCCACTCAAAGCATTCCTTCATTCACATATTCAGAGAGCACAAAGTCTTAGGCAACAGCGGGGAAGATTTTTGTTTGAGGTCATGGGGGTTTCATGGGTGTTGTGTTCGCTTTTCTGTGTATTTGTCTTTGGCTTTTCTTTTTTTTTTTTTAAGCATGCAGTGAAAAGTATACAAACTCTTATTTGAAGAGGATTAAATAAATAAAGCAATAATTCCAAAAGTTCCCAAGGGAAGGTATTAACTGCCAAATTGAGTGTCTTCCTGGAGTCCCTGGCTTTGGGTGTGTGAGAGCTCGGTGGCCCACAGGCCTAACTCCACAGTGATAGAGATAAGTGTCAAAGGAAAAGAAGTTCTGGAAATCCACACAATGGTAACTCTAGAGGCATGAACTGTAGCTGGGGTAAAGTTATTAATAGATCACTGCTTTCCTGGTATTCATGAAAGGATCTAACACCTGGAAGCCACGGCTGGCGGGAAGTAATGTGGCCCCTGGAATAACGCCAGGTGCCAGCTCTCTCAGCATCTCCTCTTCCTCAAGATGAATCATGAGTAAATGGACTCGCCTTCCTTGGGCCAACTGGGATCTTACAGTCCCATTTTCAATCCAAAGCCCGGGCTGGGCTACAGCCTATGTTGAGTAAAGTGACATCTATCAGTTTGGCAAGGCCACATTAAAGGCAGTCCTTGGAAAAGTCATTAAATCAGGATGCTTACTTCAAAAGAAATGCAGCAAAGCTGAATTAGCTGCACAGCAGGCTAACTGGAGTATATACCAGACAGGATCATGCATCTATGGAAAAAGCTCTCTGAACTAAGTTCTCCCATTTCGAGCAGGACAAAGCATACCTACCCACTGAGCAGAAATATTAGTCAGTTTGTTACCCATTTAATTCAAAATAAGTCCCTGCAATATGGCATCCATCACTGGCCACCAATCGTCAATCACTGGCCACCAATCATCATTGGCCACCAATCATCACAGAATGGACGTCACATTGATAGATGAGGATGGAGCAAGGCAGAGATGTACATGCTTGTTTCCATCTCATTTGAAAGACTGGATGCAACGCTGTTTATTTATTAATTCATTTTCCCTTGAAAAAAATAATTTAACTCCCAATCCTAGCCTGCATTTTAAAACCTTGATATTAGCCTATACAGCTTTATCATTAACAAAAAAGTTAAACTTCTTTGAGTATTTAAAAAAAAAAAAAAAAACCTTTACAATGGATATGGGGTTTTCTTTTGGGTGTAATGAAAATGTTCTAAGATTTATTGCTGTAATAGTTGCACAACCTGTGAACACACTAAAAACCATTCATTCATACACTTTCAGGAGGTGAAGTGAATGGTATATGAATGATATCTCAACAAAGCTGTTATTTTTTTAAAAAGCTTAATAATCTCTATTACATTCGCCAGTCCTTAGGATTAAGAAAATTCCAGGTTATTCAGATATGGTGGCTCACGCCTGTAATCCCAGTGCTTTGGGAGGCCGAGGCGGGCGGATCATTTGAGGTTGCAAGTTCGAGACCAGCTGACCAACATGGTGAAACCCTGTCTCTACTGAAAATACAAAATTAGCCGGGCGTGGTGGCGCATGCGTGTAATCCCAGCTACTGCGGAGGCTGAGGCAGGAGAATCGCTTGGGCCCAGGAGGCAGAGGTTGCGGTGAGCCGAGATCGCACCATTGCACTCCAGCCTGGGCAACAAGAGTAAACTCCATCTCAAAAAAAAAAATAAAGAAAGAAAATTCCAGGTGAGAAACCTCTAGACTGATGAAAAAAGAAATGCAGCCAGGCAGGCGCAGCAGCTCACGTCTCTAATCCCAACATTTTGGGAGGCTGAGGTGGAAAGACTGCTTGAAACCAAGCATTCAAGACCAGCCTGGGCAACATGGCAAGACCCTGTCTCTACAAAAAAAAAAAAAAAAAAAAAATTAATTAGCTGGTGATGGTGGCACATGGCGCGTAGTCCTAGCCACTCAGGAGGATGAGGTGGAAGGGTCACTGGAGCCTGGGAGTTCAAGGCTACAGTAAGCCATGATCATGCCACTGCTCTTCAGCCTGGATGAAAGAGTGAGACCCTGTCTCGAAAAAAAAAAAATAATATTCCATCACAAAATATGGGAATACATCTATAGAATTCTCAGCCAAACCAGAACACTAACATGTGCCCCTAAATAGGCTTCAGGACTTTTTCTTCCAAGTTAAAAAGGACATCAGACTTAAAATCCACACCACAGACCAAGTGCTGAACAAGCCTCAACACACTCCTTCTCTCCTTGTCGGCATCTACCTCTTCTCACTCAAGTGCCTGAGTATTTCTTTAGACAATAATCTCTCTGCAACAAAAATGCAATTTTAACCAAAGCTGTATAAACATTCAATTTTCTCAATCCAGCAAAACAAATACATTCTGTCAAAGGTCTCTCCAGACCAACCTCCCAGTGAAGGTATCCTTAACAACACAGCACCTCATGCCATCCGAACCCCTCCCAGTGGGCGGAAGCTGCTTCAACCTCTGCCTCTCAGACAGGGCTGTGCTGTAAGTTACGTTGCTGCTTCTGGAAGAACATGAAAATGGGAAGCAGGGCCCAACGGGTACTGTTCCTTCTTGCCCAATTTACCTTACAGCAGATTTGTACTGTTCTAGAAAGACAGAATTTTAAATACATACAAACACTCAGCATAGGAACTACAAGCAGGCCCAGGACTCCAAACTGACTGAGGATGTGAATAAAGAATAATTTAAAAATCATCTTATAAGTAGGTGTTAAATACTGTAGAAATTCAAAGAGTGAGAATTTTGAAGGGCTAGAAAAAAATCAGAGAAGTCTTCCTAAATGGGAGCAGGGCTCTAACTGAACTTAAAGGAAACACAGGATTTGGACAGGTGAAGGAGGAAAGGGCATTTTGTCCATCTCTCTCACAAGATGGGGGACTCCTTTCTTAGACTTTCCAGGTAAGGGTCTGACACCTGTTCAGTCTCCCCAAGTGGTCCCATAAGCTATGGTGTGAACGTGTCCTCCAGAAGTTCATGTGCTGGAAATTAATTGCCAATGTAACAGTATTAAGGAATGAGGACTTCAAGAGTGATTGGGTCATGAGGGTTCTACCCTCCTGAATGGATTCATGCTTTATCACGGGAGTGAGTTAGTACTTGCCAGAGCCCGTTATTATAAAAGTGAGCTAGGCTTGCTTTGTGGTCTCTTTCACATCCACCTTCTGCCACCAGATGTCCCTTGCTGAGGACCAGGACCATGTCCTTGGACTTCCCAAAGTCCAGAACTATGAACCCAATATGCTTATTTTCTCTGTAAATTACCCAGTCTGTGGTATTCTGTTATAGCAACAGAAAATAGACTAAGACAGTAGGGGTGGTAGGAATCACTGCATAGTTCTCTGCAAAGAAAGATCCTCCCCCAGTCTGACTCCTTTAGACCCTGGATGTGAATGAGGGATTCAAGAATCCCGTTACCAGTTTTCAGCTGATTTGAAAATTTACATCTCAGACTACTTACTTACTTTGGAATAGAGTATTTTCATTTTGCCTGTACTTGAGTCCTGACCATTGGCATATAATCAATAAATGTTTTACAGTTGAACATTTAGAACAAAGATATAGGATAAAGTGCTTGGATAGACTTTAGACCTCACCTCTGACCTTAGCAAGGCTCTCATGGATCCCAAGTGCACTGAGGAGGGTGAGTTCTCTGACACGGGTTAGCGTCATTGGGATATTTGTACAAACGCAACACGGTGATTGGGTTTTACTACGTACAAGAGAAAAGCACTAAGGTTGTAAAAAACCCAGCTCATTTGGCCTCTGAAATCTTACCAGGATGCCCCTCCTTTTTCCTTCCCACCTGCCCCTTCCCTCTCATTACTGCTGTCCTCATGCCGCATCCCCCCAGTCATGTGCTAAGCCTACCTGAAGGAGCTGACCATTTTCAATAATGCAACATTAGGGTCAGAGGAGAGCAAGGATCATCAGCTAGTACCTTGGAGGCAAATTCTTAGGACAGAGATTTTCTCAGCCTGATTCTAGAACTATGGGGCAAGCCAGGAATTCCCCCCACAAATCAACATGCCTGCTGTGTTATTTCATGTGAGGCCTTCCTCCCCTTCTAGTCAGGGAGCTCCTCAAGAAGGAAAGCGTCCATCCTAGACAGGGCCAGGGTTTCACCTCTGGCCTCAGCAAGGCTCTCTTCATAGTCAAAACTTAGTGAAACTTTGCACTGCCTGAATGAATCAACGATGAATGAATGAATGAGCACTACGGTTAGGTTGAAAACACAGACACGCCACAGTCATTTTAGCCTGAGGTGCAAAGTTTCAAAGGATTCGACTGAAAACTGGTTAACAGGGCTCTTACTCACGTCCAGGTCTAAAAGGGTCAGGGTGTGTGTGGACTGTGGGAGGGTCTTCCTTTAGACAGAGCTATGCAATGATTCCTACTACACCTACTCAACCTCATGAGAGGCTTACAGGACTGAAGAGATTGGACGGTGTCTGATCCACACCTGAAAAATCTAAAACGGAGAGAAACTGGCCTATGCTTCAAGGACGGAAATGAAGGAGAGGTTGCTGTTGTGTTGTAATCAGCCTGAATGCTGGAGTTTATTTGTGCATAAATATGTGTTTCCTATGGAGCATGTGTAGACAACTCACAATAGAGGGAAATAAGTGGTGCTAGATTCTGTGTAATAGGGTAGATTGGAAGGACACAGAAGGCAGAGGGAAGTGGATTCCCTGATGGAGAAGCAACACACTGGAGGCAATCACATGACATTCATCAAGGGAATTGCAGAAGAAGGGTCTGCAGTGATGGTCCAAGAAGGGAGTGAGAAGAGGGAGATCCCCAAGGGGCCCCTCTGCTGGCATGCCAGGGCTGCCACAGCAAAGTACCACAGACTTGGTAGTTTAAACAACACAAAATAAAGCCCAAGGTCAAGGTGTCAACAGGGTTAGTTTCCTTTTGAGGCACTTCTTCATGGCCTATAGATGGATGTCTTTGCCCTGTGTTTTCACATGGTCTTCTGGGTGTGTCTGCATCCTAATCACTTCATCTTATGAGGACACCAGTCATATTGGATTAGAGTCCACCCATATACCTTATTTTACCTTAATGACCCCTACAAAGGTCCTATCTCCAAATACAGGTACATTCTAAGAAACTGGAGGTTAGGACTTCAACACAGAAATGGGATAGAGGGGCACAATTCAGTCCATAACATTCCCAGAAATAGCCCAGAATTAAGAGTAAAACAAACATCTGTCAAATTCAGAACATGGCACTATCGTGCTATAGTACCAGTCAAATAAGAATTTTCAGCCAGAAGTGGTGGCGGGTGCCTGTAATCCCAGCTACTCGGGAGGCTGAGGCATGAGGATTGCTTAAACCTGGGAGGTGGAGGTTGCAGTGAGCTGAGATCGTGCCACTGCACTCCAGGCAGGGTGACAGAGTAAGACACTGTCTCAAAAAGAAAAAAAAAAAAAGAACTTATTTATCCCTCTAACTTCTTATCTTCCCCTGCCCTACCCCTAGTTTTACCATAGAGAGATCCCTAGAGGGATCCCAAACTGTGATAGGAAGATGCCGGAGGCAGGGTAGCAGGGTGAAGCAGGGACAAAGAGAAAAGGGAGAGCTATTTAACTTTAAATCAAATTTCAACGTTTTATTGTTATTAGATTGGTGCAAAAGTAATCACGGTTTTTGCCATTAAAATAACAAAACCACTATTACTTTTGCACCAACCTAATATTTGACATTGAGGACTCTAAATTCTGAATTAAGAGTATTTAGCAGTTGAAACCGACTGCAGAACTTTTTTTAAAATCTAAGAATAAGTCAGAGGCTGGGTGCAGTCACTCATGCCTATAATCCCAGCACTTTGGGAGGCCAAGGTGGGAAGATCACTTGAGCCGGAGACCAGCCTGGGCAACATAGTGAGATCTCCATCTCTACAAAAATAAAAGTAAATTAGCTGGGTATGGTGGGGAGCACCTGTAGGCCTAGGTACTTGGGAGGCTGAGGCAAGAGGATCGCTTGAGCCCAGGAGTGTGAGGCTACAGGGAGCTATGATTGTCACTACACTCCAGCCTGGGAGACAGCGCGAGACCCCATTTTTAAAAAAAGAAATGGCCAGGTGTGGTGGCTCATGCCTGTAATCCCAGCACTTTGGAAGGGCAAGGCGGGTGGATCACTTAAGGTCAGAAGTTCGAGACCAGCCTGCCAAAATGGCAAAACCTCGTCTCTACTAAAAATACAAAAATGAGCCAGGCGTGGTGGTGCGTGCCCATAATCCCAGCTACTGGGGAGGCTGAGGCAAAGAATCACTTGAACCCAGGAGACAAAGGTTGCAGTGAGCTGAGATCGTGCCACTGCACTCCATCCTGGGCAACAGAGTGACACTGTGCCTCAAAAAAAAAAAAAAATCATAGATTTCATCCAGAGACAAGGAATATACTCACCTCACAAAATAACTTTCAGACAGGGGGATACAAAACAAGGCTGCTTTATGATTACTATCTCATAAATCTTATTTATTCAGCAAACCAGATACGTTATAAATGAATAAACAAGCAAACTTTCTTTTATGAATTAACAAAACTACAGGTTTGTTAAAAGACTGCCCAGATAAAGTTGGGGGGGGGGGGGGGAAGACACAACAATAATGTCATCTTGGCAGTGAATCCTTTCCAAAATACTTTAATATCTCAGATTTTTTTCCAAGAAAATAAATGAGCACATTCTTTTTAAACCACAAATGTCATTTAGATACTGTATCATAATGATCATGTAGTCAAACTCTTTTGAGACTATTCATCTCCTATATTCACAACTTGCCTTTATCCAGGGGATGACATTTCTCCTGGAAACCAAATATATCATTCTTCTTTGAGAATAAAACCTGCCATCAACCAGGATTGATCTTAGTCTATGAATCAGCCAGAGCCAGCGGCCCCGACTGACACAAAATTGGCTGTGGTTCTGGCAGCACTACTTTCTGGTCTGTCAAATCCACGACTCACACGCTCCAATAAGCCTACCAAAGAAAAGTCCCAAGGTTACCTCCTGCCCTAAATCCATCCAATTTAAAAAGCATGGCTTAATCAAAACAAGCTACCTCTGGAATATTACAATCACTCTAGGACTAAGAAACTCCATGCAACTATCCCTTAAATCGAGGTTATTTTTAAGATGATCCCTAAAATGCTCATCCTGTTCTGTGTTCTTTTGATGTTCATTACAATACCACCTTCTGAACACACCACCGTGTTCGCCTCTGAAGAGAAAAACCACCTCACATGTGCTGTGCAACTGACCCCCAAGGGTCACCCCAAGTCACCCCAAGTCACTATGCATGGGTAAGCCCCTTCCTGTCTTCCTCCAAAGTCCATTCCTTAATTTTCACCTATCTTGAAACCCAAAAGAGCCCAACAAGTTTAAACACAGAGATCCAATCCTCAAACATTAGTGGTGAAAATGTAAAATGGTACAGCCATTGTGAAATGCAGTGTGACAATGTCTTACAAAGTTAAATATACATTTACCATATGACTCAGCAATGCTATTCCCACCTATGAGAGAAATGAAAACATATGTCCACACAAAGACTGAATATTTATAGAAGTAGCATTCGTAATTGTGGAAAAAGTAAAACAACAGAAATGTCTGTCAACTCGGTAAATAATCTGTAGCAATTCCATATAATGGAATATTACCCAGCAATAAAAAGGAATAGAACGCTGATCCATGGTAAAGCATGGATGAAGCTCGAAAACATTTTGCTAAGTGAAAGTCAGACAGAAAAGACCACACATTATATAATTCCATTCCTTTTTTTTCCTTTTCTTTTCTTCTCTTTTTTTTTTTTTTTAAGAGACAGAGTCTTGCTCTGTTGCCCAGGCTGGAGTGCAGTGGCACCATCATAGCCCTCTGCAGCCTCAAACTCCTGGGCTCAAGTGATCCTCCCACCTCAGCCTCTTGAGTAGCTAGGACTTCCGGTGTGCATCACCACACCCAGCTAATTTTTGTATTCCTTGTAGAAATAGAGTCTTGCTGTCTTGCCCAGGCTGGTCTTGAACTGCTGGCCTCAAATGTTCCTCCAGCCTGTGCCTCCCAAAGTGCTGGGATTAGAGGCATGAGTCACCACGCCTCAGGATTCTATTTCTAAGACATGTCTAGAAAAGGTAAATTTATAGAGACAAAAAGTTGATTGGTGGTTGTCCAGGGCTGGGAACACTAATAGGAAGTAATTGCAAATGCCATAAAGGATCTTTCTGGGGTAAGGGAAATGTTCTAAAACTAGATGGTGGTGATGACTGCAAAATTCTGTTAATTTACTAAAAGTCGTTGAACTGTATACTAAAATTAGTGAATTTTACAGAAAGTAAGTTCTATCTCAGTGAAGTTGTTCTCAAAAAGATGCAATGGCCCGGGCACGGGTGGCTCACGCCTGTAATCCCAGCACTTTGGGAGGCAGGAGCAGGTGGATCACGAGGTCAAGAGATCAAGACCATCATGGCCAATATGGTGAAATCCCATCTCTGCTAAAAATACAAAACTTAGCTGAGTGTGGTGGTGCAGGCCTGTAGTCCCAGCTACTTGGGAAGCTGAGGCAGGAGAATCACTTGAACCCGGGAGGTGGAGGTTGCAGTGAGCTGAGATCATGCCACTGGACTCAGGCCTGGTGACAGAGCGAGACTCAGTCTCAAAAAAAAAAAAAAAAAAAGACCCAATGAAGGCTGAGCATGGTGGCTCACGCTTGTAATCCCAGCACTTTGGAAGCCCGAGGCAGGCAGATCACCTGAAGTCAGGAGTTCAAGACCAGCCTGGTCAACATGGCGAAACCCCATCTCTACTAAAAAATACAAAAATCAGCCAGGCATGGTAGCGGATGCCTGTAATCCCAGCTACTACATGGGAGGCTGAAGCAGGAGAATCACTTGAATCTGGGAGGCGGAGGTTGCAGTGAGCTGAGATCACGCCACTGCACTCCAGCCTGGGCAACAGAATGAGACTCTGCCTCAAAAAAAAAAAAAAAAGATCCGATGCAAAGAGCAAAAGGGAGGCCCATATACAAAGAAATTGGTAATGAAAAATATCTTTAGAGTGAGTAAGAGAACAGGTTCTATTCAGGGTTATATTTAATCCCTGTTGTTAACCTAGAAAGAATGAATTGCCAAAAGTTGGCTTACTACATATTCATTGGTTCTTTGACTCAGTTTTGAAATAGGGAAACTCGGACTCTCACATTCTGGAATGTTGGAGACGTCATTTACAATGATCGCAGTGGTGCTATTTGGCTTGTGAATCTCTTTCCTTACCCAGGCATCCAGTGTCTTAATACTTTTCAGAATAAGGAATATATAAATATGTTAATGACATAGATTCTGTGAATTCTGATGCCCTAGGAGTAAGGGAGTGGATGGAAAGTCCGGAAATTATTTCTGCTGCCCCAACTATCATATTTGGACATTATTCAAACACTGTGTATTCAATAAAAGGATTTTTTTTTTTGTCTGCAGTCCAACAGAGCGGGGGTGGTGGCTCATGTGAAGGCAGGCCTCCCATTTCCTTGAGCAGAACACTGTGGCCTGGTACTCCAGTAGTGGATCCATGAGGGGTCAGATCAACAGGGCCCAGCCTGCCCTCCTACCCTCCCCACCCACTCCAACCAGGTCATTTTGGCAATAGCTGCTCCCCTAGAGATGGAAATGTATCCTCATCAGGGCTATTCAGAGACTCTAGGATTTTTAGATTTGGGGGAGGGGAGGTAGACCTTCCTCTCTGGGTAAGAACTGGGAAACCAGGAGCCTGGTAGCTGCCCAAGACCCAGTCCTAGCTGGTTTGAGAGAGGGAACCAGGGGCGGTGGTGGGAACAGGGTTGGTGCGCTGATTCCAGGGATCCCTGAGGCCCTGCTATAGCCAAACCCTTTTAGCACAGGATGTGGGGTCACATAAGGCAAGGTACGCCCCTTCTAGCCTAAGCTATTCCAAGTTGGGTCTCTGACACTTGCCCTCAGGCACCAAAGTATTTGTCAGTACTCTTAGGCTGCAAGTGACAGAGACTCAACTCAGATGCCACAGTAAAAGAGGTGCCTTGATCTTCAACAGCACAATTGCAGGTTGCATTTCAGTCTGTTCAGCCCATTCCTGAAGTCAACAGCTAAATCTACTTCATGAAGCTACAGAAGTGAAATATATAATAGGATGACCTACAGTGTCCCCTTTGAATCTGCAGGTTAAGGAGGGCATGTTTATCATTCACTTGTTTGGCTATTCGCTGCTTGTGGATCTGTCCTGCCCCACTGCCCTCACACAGCCTCACCTCCTAAGTCCTCCATTCATGACCCTCCTCTAACATCAGTGTAGTCACTGAAGGAGACCTTGCTGGCAATCCAAGTGTGAGTCTTCTGGGCTAATTCCATTCTGAAAGTAAGTACTGCTCTTTGGCTCTCCTATAGAAATCAGGCCAACAATGGAAACAATCACAATTAACTGGAAGTGAATAGCATTAAATGATTTTTTTTTTTTTTTTTTTTGAGACGGAGTCTTCGCTCTGTCGCCCAGGCTGGAGTGCAGTGGGGCGATCTCGGCTCACTACAAGCTCCGCCTCCCGGGTTCACGCCATTCTCCTGCCTCAGCCTCCCGAGTAGCTGGGACTACAGGCGCCCGTCACCATGCCCGGCTAATTTTTTGTATTTTTAGTAGAGACGGGGTTTCACCGTGTTAGCCAGGATGGTCTCGATCTCCTGACCTCGTGATCCGCCCGTCTCGGCCTCCCAAAGTGCTGGGATTACAGGCGTGAGCCACCACGCCCGGCCACATTAAATGATTTTTAAACCCTCAAGAAATAAAAAAGCCACTGTAACAGCTGGGTTTAAGAGGTAATGGTGCTTGGGGTCTGGAGATAGGAGTGGACCCTATCTTCTCTGCTCTCCTGGGACTTGACTCCGCAGAACTGAGGGAGTACAAAGGAAGGAAACAAGGAAGCTTGTTTCCCTTGAGTACATACTAAGGAGAAATAGGAAAAACAAAACCCTCAGGATAGGCAGAAACAATGTAAGAAGGACAGATGGTAGAGAAGCTGCCTTTGGTATGGGGTGAGAAGGGGTGCTGGGGCTCAGCTGGACCAGGAGACCTCAATGCCTAATGATAAATAGCAGTTAATCCTTGAATAGTGGTGAAGGTATGGTATGAAAACACACTGTCACCCTAATTTATTCTAAACAAGACACCTGGAAGAGACACCACCTAACCAAAGCATCAACCCCCAGGGGCCATGCCAGCCTGGATTTGCCACACTACAAATAGAAAAGCCTTTCAGATATTTTTCCATCACAAGCTGCAGGCTGTTCTAGGCCATGGGGGCAGCTAGATCCACCTGCCTGATAAAGACAAACTCCTGTAAACTAAATTTGAAACCCTAGACTTTCTTTCCATTTTCAACCACTTTCTGTGTGCAGGCATAAAAAGCAAACAGCACTAACATGAAGGACGGGGAATGCTTCCACGAACCAGTAAAGACTGAATATGCTCCCCCCGCGCCCCACACATATCCACAAACCTACATACCTTGCATCTAATGCAAGGGTTTTACACGGTGATAGCATTAAGGCTACTCAAGAACTTACAGTTTATGAGAAAAGATAAGAAGCCTCTAATTTCTTACTCATGTCATATGCACTGAATCCCAACTAGAAGCCAAGTACACAAATGATACAGAAATATGGACCATAGGACCCCAGCCTACAAAATCATTGTGTGTGTTTTTTTTTAAATAAAAAGTCCACATGGGTTAATGCACTTGCACAAAAGTTTTGTAAACCTAACACTCAAATGTCTATTATACCATGTATAATTAGTTTGTGATAAAGCTATTGTAATTCTCTACAGAAATGCTTAAAGCTAAGGGCAAAATCCCAGTTAACTGGGTAAGAGGGAGCTTAATCAAATATGCATTTATTGAGAACATTCTAGATGTCAGGTGGAGTGGGGTTACAGGACCTATAAGAAGACATATTATTTAGACCAGTACTGTCCAGTACTATAGCCACATGTGGCCTCTGTGCATTTGAAATGTGACTAGTGCAAATTGAGATGCACTGTAAATGGGATTTATACAATGGATTTCAAAGACTAGTAAAAAAGAATGTCAACTCCATTATTAGGAAGTTTTATATGGATTACATATTGGAAATAATATTTTGGATACACTAGCTAAAATTATTAAAATTAATTTCATTTTTTAAAAACTTTTTATTGTGACCACTAGACAATTTACTATGATTTATGTGGCCTGCATTAGTGGTTTGCTTGCATTTTTATTAGACAGTAATGATTTAGATTTTTCCCTCAAGCACATAGCATCTTATTATTAATACTAACAAAGCAGATGTAAAATTAAGCAGAAAATGTATATGCTCCCAGCTTTAACATTCACTTACTATCATAAGATCACAAAACAAATCTAGCAAATAATGGAGGTTAATAATTAAACAATGATTGATAGTTGTAATTTAAGAGATGCACTCTGCCACACATAGAAAGGATAATT
The DNA here is from genome assembly GCF_008728515.1 of Papio anubis. Taxonomy (NCBI): domain Eukaryota; kingdom Metazoa; phylum Chordata; class Mammalia; order Primates; family Cercopithecidae; genus Papio; species Papio anubis. Next base: position 33,580,006 of record NC_044980.1, on the reverse strand, counting down.
AGCCCACAATTTTATTTCACTTAAAGGCTGATGGACTCCTAGTGTATGCAAACTCAACTATTACCCTGTTGCTGAGAAGACCATGTCTGTCTATGAAAGGGCTAGTTTACCACTCTGGGAATCTCCTGTATTCTCTTCCCCCTTACGTGGTGCCAAAAGACCATCCTCAATTAGGGCTGACAAAGGGGCACCCACGGGGCTACATTTATCCTCTTTACTGTTAAGAAGCTATAGCTTTGACTTACTGTACAGCATCTAACAAAGTAAGACTGTGTTAGCTTATCCCATTCCCAAGTTTTCTGTAGTGGAGGCTGAAAACTCCAAAAACACAAAAACAAAAAACAAAAAACTATTACCCTGTTATATACTATTCAGAAAACATGTCTATGTTTTTCTCTATCAACATTTGGAAAATTTTGCCAAAAAATCAATAGGAAATTAAATATACCATTGCTTCATGCTAAGAGCTACCACTTTTGGTTTAACCAAGATGTTACTACTCTGTGTCTACATTATGGTGGTAGCAACAAAAGTTCTCTGGTGAGACTGAGGACCTTGTTAATACAATCTGGAATAAGATAAGACTGGGGACTAATAAAAGAACTACATCTTTAGATTGTCCACATTACACAATGACATAATAATAGAAGGGTAAATAGGGAGAATGCTAATACAGAGAAACAGTTGCAAACTGAACAGAAGACACAAGGCAGATGTATTACAATAACATGTGGGGCAACCTCTCTTTATTGCTATAGATTATAATGGCAGAAATAATCATGTTGGCCAATATATCAGCAGTTCTTTAAACGTAGGGTGATAAAGAACATGATGACATTAGCAATGATAATAACAGCCACAATAGCGATCCTTTAAAGATTACTTTGCAAAATTTTATTTTTAAAATTATTTTATTATAAATGAATATCATCTCATTTAATGCCCACAAGCACTTCAGAATTAGATGCTATTGTTATTATTTTCAGCTTCCAGACTAGGAAATTGCAGCACAGAAAGTCTATTTAGCCAAAGGGGCATAGCGTATAAATAGAGGAGGCTAGATTAAACTAAGGTTCAACTTCCAAGCCCAATACGTGACACTGGGCTGCACGTGAGACAACACTAGTAATTTTTAAAAGTCTGGCCAACAGACCAACCTTTTTAGTACTTAAAAGAAAAAAATCAGTTGCCTTCAAAGATGGAACGAGTCCTCAGAATTGCTGCTGGCACACAGAGGTCCCTCTAGGAAATGTGAATGGACCAGTTTGCAAAAGGCATTCCTTCTGGCTGTTGGTCCTCACTCACACACCCCTGCCTCACTGGAATGGAGGTAGCACCTTTATTTCTTTGTTCTCACATGGAGAGCATACGCTTAAGGAATAATTTTACACAAAGTCAATAACAGAGAAAATATAAAGATAATTATAGACAAGTGAAATGGCTATTTTTACATTAGCCTGGGCTGACAGCAGACTGGGATGGAGGTTTCCATGTCTTGGCAACAATTTGGAAAAGCAGAACGTTTAGATACTTATGTACTTCTGTAACATTAGGACATTTCTGTTCCTTAAGAAATTATTCCATCCTGCACAACTCTCTCTAGCCTATAAAGAAGAAAATACTGCAATTTTTCAGGACAATCTAAGCACTGATGCTACACAAGTGGAACCCTGAAAAACATCACCCAGTGAGACAAGAATGGGGCAGAGGTGCTATTGTTCAGGAAGCCACACACAAAAGCGTCCGCAGCCCGCAGCCTGCCACCTGAGCCTGTAGCACTTATCACCAGGACAGCGTGAGTCGCTCCCTGTTTCTTTTGCCACAGTGGATATAAACACCTACTTTCAATTTATTTGATCAAAGAGGCATCGAATCAAATACCCTTTGTTGTAGGGGCTATGCACTTAAAATAATCAGGGGTTGTTTTAAAGAAGAGACAGAAAGCAAGCCTGCTGCCAAACAAGGCACAAACACTAACAAAGCCATCAACAGATTGGCTGGGAGACAGATAGGTATCACTTGGAGGAAATCGGTGCATCGTGTGCCTGTCTCATTAGGCTTTTAGAGACTGTAGAAGAAGAGCAATTGCAAAAGGAAACCAATAGCACACCCAACACTGTGTAAAGTTGTATACCACAGAAAGAACCTAATTACTGGCTGGGTGTGGTGGCTCACGCCTGTAATCCCAACACGTTGGGAGGCCAAGGCAGGGGGATTACGAGGTCAAGAGATCGAGACCATCCTGGCCAAGATAGTGAAACCCCGTCTCTACTGAAAATACAAAAATTAGCTGGGCGTGGTGGCGCATGCCTGTAGTCCCGGCTACTCAGGAGGCTGAAGCAGGAGAATCGCTTGAACCTGAGAGGCAGAGGCTGCAGTGAGTCAAGATGGTGCCATTGCACTCTGGCCTGGGGACAGAGCAAGACTCTGTCTCAAAAAAAGAAAAGAACCTAATTACCTAGGAATTTATCAAGATTGCTGAGAGGCTGTATGCATCATGAAGTTAGTGGCAGACATGAGTTTTTCCTCAAAAAACAAAAACACTCCAAGAAAATCTTGGATGGTAAGTATATGGATATTGACGACAGTTTCCATGCCTACATTTTAAATAGTTTTTTTTCCCAATTTAAAAAAGCTCATAAGAAATGTGAAATGTTTTTCTCAAAAGAGAAAAATGATATCAACTCCAAAGAAAATCTAAGAAATTTTTTTATTTCTTTAAACAAAGACCCAAGAAGGTTGTGAGAGCATTTGAATTAACTTGTACCCATGATAAATAGAAACCGGGCCTGAAGTGGGGCTGTGCTTGGAGACAGAAAGATGGAATACTCAGCACCCTGCCTGGTGCTACGGCCTCCTAACAAGTTAAATAAAGGATGCTGAACCCTTCCTGGGGCCCACTTTTTTTTTTTTTGAAACATTCTCGCTCTCTTGCCCAGGCTGGAGTGCAATGGCGCAGTCTTGGCTCACTGCAACCTCCGCCTCCCGGTTCAAGTGATTCTCATGCCTCAGCCTCCTCCCAAGTATCTGGGATCACAGGCGCGTGCCACCATGCCCAGCTAATTTTTGTATTTTTAGTGGCGACGGGGTTTCACCATGTTGGCCAGGTTCATCTCGAACTCCTGACCTCAAGCGATCCACCCGCCTCAGCCTCCCAAAGTGCTGGGATTACAGGCGTGAGCCCACCCCTGTCTTGGCTGCCTTTCTTAGAGAAGAAAGAAAATGCAGCCAGTTGTCCATGAGCCTCCTGGCTCACAAGTTCCCACATCCTCTGGGTGGCTGAGAAGAGGCCACTGTGTATGGCTGTCCTCTCTCAGCAACAGAAGTAATTCCTCTCATGTTTGAAAAAGGATCAATCACCAATATGTCAGCTTTCGTGGGAGAGATGTTCAAATTACTTGAGCATTCTTGTCAAATTAAGAGGCTCAGCATGGAATCTGTCAACTCACCAACAAAGTCCTACAAACATTTGTTACGTGGTTCTTACAGCCAAGGGCCTGGGTCCTGCACCTCTTCTGACCTCCATGCTGCCGCTCAATGCCATTGGCCTCCCCCGGAGCTCCCAATATTCACCCTCTTCTTTGAGGTGAATTGTCCAAGTCTCTACAAGTCTTCTGCACTTAAGACTTAGGAGTCTTTCCTCAAAAATCAAAAGTAGCCCAAGGAAATTCTGGATGGTAAATATATCGTTATTGGCTATAATTTCTTTTTTTTTTTTTTTTTTTTTTTTTTGAGACGGAGTCTCGCTCTGTCGCCGAGGCTGGAGTGCAGTGGCCGGATCTCAGCTCACTGCAAGCTCCGCCTCCCGGGTTCACGCCATTCTCCTGCCTCAGCCTCCCGAGTAGCTGGGACTACAGGCGCCCGCCACCTCGCCCGGCTAGTTTTTTGTATTTTTTAGTAGAGACGGGGTTTCACCGTGGTAGCCAGGATGGTCTCGATCTCCTGACCTCGTGATCCGCCCGTCTCGGCCTCCCATTGGCTATAATTTCTATACCTACGTTTTCAATAGTTCTTTTCCAGTGCAAAAAAAAAAAAAAAAAAAGGCTCAGGCAGGGCGTGGTGGCTCATGCTTGTAATCCCAGCACTTTTGGGAGGCTACAGCAGGCGAATTGCTTGAGCTTAGGAGTTTGAGACCAGCCCGGGTAACATGATGAAACCCCGTCTCTACAAAAATACAAAATTCACCAGGAGTGGTGGTACACACCTGTAGTGCCAGTGACTAGGGAGGCTAAGGTGGGAGGACTGCTTGAGCCCAGGAGGTCAAGGCTGCGGTGAGCTAAGATTGTACCATTGCACTCCAGCCTAAGGGACAGAGCGAGATCCTGTCTCAGAAAAAAAAAAGAAATGTGGACATTTTCTCAAAATAGAAAAATGATATCAATTTCAAATAACAATTATAATTAGCTACATACAGGACTCTCAAGGTCACTGTTGACCTGTGAGAGAGACAGAAAATTACAACGTGTAGAAGCGCAGCACTAAGCAGCCAGTACTAAGGTCTCATCCATCTCTGCCTCTCATTAACTGTCCCTTTCCAAGGGGCCATTTCTCTAGGCCTCAGCCTTATCTGTGAAAAGAATTCCCTCCCACCACCACCACCCCATTCCCACCACTAACAGTCACCTTGTACTGTGGCAGATTGCGACCATATCTAACCTGGCTAAAACTCTTAAGTCCTCGAGGGCAGGGCTTGTCATTCATCCAGAGATCTTCTAATACCCAATTATCCCATCAGCACATACCGGGAAACCTAACAATGACTAAACCTAACAATGACTACACCAGCCCTGATCTTGCTCAGGGACAGGCCAGCAGCAAGGTGCCTATGGCAGAGAAGGTGTTCAAGTCAATTACAATGACCCATCCAAAGAGCTTTTGTCAGGTCAGGCAGGCAGCCTCTGTTACAGGCAGATCCGCAGCCCTTTTTTGCAGCCCTTTTTGCCGGTTTTTGACTGAAATGGCTTGAGGATGTCACCCAAGGTGAACGCTGATAGAAGCAGCTCTAAGTACAGCTGACATGGCGGTCCCTTCCCCCGTGCACAATACTTCCCACAGAAGCATGTTTTCCTCCAGAAGAGCAGGCTTCCAGCTGAGGGTCAGTTCCCCAACTAGAAGTGTGGCCCTGTCTTCTTCAGGTCCCCATCAAGACAGCCCCATCAGGCTGGGGGGCCAAGAAGAAAAGGGTAAAGCGAAGAGCCAGTTGGGGATACTTCCCCCACTGGGCTGAGCAGCCAAAGGCCTACCTGTGAGCCTAGGAGTACTGCCAGGGGGTGCCCGGGACACCTGCTGTGAGCCTAGGAGTGCTGTCGGGAGGCTGGGACATCTGTGAGCCTAGGAGTGCTGTCCGGAGGCTGGGACATCTGTGAGCCTAGGAGTACTGTCAGGGGGTGCCTGGGACACCTACTGTGAGCCTAGGAGTATTGTCAAGTGAGGTGCGGGACATCTCCTGTGAACCTATGAGTATTGTCAGGTGGGGCCTGGGACATCTCCGTTCTCTCCTGTTAACAGCAAAACTGGGAAACTGTTGCCAGCAAAAGCCGGAGACAGAGCAGACCCAACTCCTTGGGGTGAGAAACTTAAGACATATCCTTAGAATTCATCAGATCTCTGTGAAATAGTCATACTACAAAACCACCTTTTCATTGCATCTAAATTGCATTTTATTACATCCAATAGAAATAGATCCTAAAAATGGTCAATAGTATGTAGATTGGTTGACATAGCAACCGATGACTAGTTTTCAAATTTAGAGTACAAAACCCACAATTATTACTTTTCACTCATGTATGATAGGTTATCAAACTGTCCTGGGGGATAGCGGCACATGATAGAAAAATAGAAAAATAGAGCCCTTGTAATTGTATTCTCAAACTTTGAGAATTGTATTCTCAAACCTTGAGAATTGTATTCACAAACTTTGGTCAGTATGGGTTCTTAACCTGGGTATTCCAAAGAGGTTTATAAATGGCCTTAGGGCAAGAAGTTCCATGAAACTCATGAGACTGATAAAAATTATGCATTTATAGCATCATTGTACATACATCAGATTCTCCAAGGAAGAATGGTCCAAAACCCCCATCAGATTTGCAAGTGCCCAGCTATGCCTCACGAATATTTAAGAATCACTGCTAGATGGTCTTCTTCTCTGGTTTGCAAATGGATTCCCCTTAGAGGGGAAAAAGAAAAGGAAAAAAAAGAAAAACACTTTACTCTGTGATGCCCTAGTGCAAAAGGAAGCTTCTCCCACCTTTTATTCCCCACCAGTTAACACTGCCAGTTTTCTGAGTGTCTGTCACTTCAGCCAGCAAAAGGAACTAGACAGACTTAGTGAAAGTGAAAAGAGGCTACTTGTTAGTTTTAGAGTTATTACCTCTTTGATAAGAACAGCTAAATTAAGTAAACTGATTGCATAAACGTGGAACCAACCCAAATGCCCATCAATCAATGAGTGGATAAAGAAACTGTGGTATATATGTATGATGGAATACTACTCAGCCATAAAAAGGAGCAAATTAATAGCATTCACAGTGACCTGGATGAGATTAGAGACTATTATTCTAAGTGAAGTAACTCAGGAATGGAAAGCCAAACATCGTATGTTCTCACTCATAAGTAGGAGCTAAGCTATGAGGATGCAAAAGTATAAGAATGACACAATGGGCTTTGGGGACTCAGGAAGAAAGGGTGGGAAGGGAGTGAGGGATAAAAGACTACAAATAGGATGCAGTGAATACTGCTCGGGTGATGGGTGCACCAAAATCTCACAAATCACCACTAAAAAACTTACTCATGTAACCAACCACCACCAGTTCCCCAATAACCTATGGATAAGAATATCTTATCGATAGCAATACCTAAAATGGATATGTAAAATTAAGTGGAGCTTTAAAAGGTAATATAATAAATAAGTGTAAGGGAAACTGGTTCCTTGATAATAAGCTTTGGTGTTCACTAAATGTCATGGTTTTTTTTTCTTTTTTTTGAGACAGTGTCTTGCTGTCACCCAGGCTGGAGTGCAGTGGTGTGATCTTGGCTCACTGCAATATATATACACTTTTTTTTTTAAGTAGATACGGGGTTTTGCCATGTTGCCCAGACTGACCTCCAACTCCTAAGCTCAAGTGGCCTGCCCTCCTCGGCCTCCCAAAGGGCTTGGATTATAGGCCTGAGCCACTGTGTCTGGCCTAAATGTCAATTTAAGAAAAATAAGGGGCCGGGCGCGGTGGCTCAAGCCTGTAATCCCAGCACTTTGGGAGGCCGAGACGGGCGGATCACGAGGTCAGGAGATCGAGACCATCCTGGCTAACACGGTGAAACCCCGTCTCTACTAAAAAATACAAAAAAATAGCCGGGCGCGGTGGCGGGCGCCTGTAGTCCCAACTACTCGGGAGGCTGAGGCAGGAGAATGGCGTGAACCCGGGAGGCGGAGCTTGTAGTGAGCTGAGATCCGGCCACTGCACTCCAGCCTGGGCGGCAGAGCGAGACTCCGTCTCACAAAAAAAAAAAAAAAAAAAAAAAAAAAAAAAGAAAAATAAATAAATAAATAAAGAAGGAAATAAAAAAAAGAACCCATGTATTTCCTTCCACTGTACAATAAGCTTCTTGGACTATAATCACCTTTTCTCACAACTAGGTTCTGTTTATTTAGAAGCAGGGATTAGCAAATCATGAAGAACTTCCCAAAGGTGTCCCCTTGCCCAGGTGTGACATATGGTCATGGAATTCGACAGCCAGACTGTAATTTCCCGTGAACGACATTCGCTACAGAAGGGACTGGCCTAGATCACAAGTACGGTTAGATGAGGTGACACTGATCACAAAAACTCAGCGGGTGAATCAATCAAGACACGATGCACAAACTTCCCCAAAAAGTAGATAAGGAGGAAAAGTGTTTCTTTCACATCTTCTGAACTTCGACTTGGTACTTCCCTGCTGATTTCTGCCTTTTGATTATTGTTTAATTCTCCTCTAGACTAGGAGAGCTCTATATCTGATGACCGCCATGAGGGGTTTAACGACCTCTGAGGCAGGAGTAGTTCAGAGATGTTAATCTCCTATTGTGTGGCAGATACTCTACTGGGCACATAGAATATAAAATTGAAGAACAAGGCATGCTTCCTTCAATCGAATAGAAGAATGTTCTGTTTTGTTTTAAAACACATGGTTAAGTCAGTAAAGTTACTTTTTATTTGTGTTTTTTTATTTTTTATGATAGGGTCTTTGTTGCCCATGCTGGAGTGTAGGGGTGAGATTTCAGCTCACTGCAACCCTCGATCTCGTGGGTTCAGGTGATCCTCCCACCTCAGCCTCCTGGGTAGCTGGGACTGCAGGAATGCACCACCATGCCCAACTAAGTTTTGTATTTTTTGTAGAGACGAGGTTTCGCCATGTTGCCCAGGCTGGTCTTGAACTCCTGGGCTTAAGCGATCTTCCTGCCTCAGCTTCTCAAAGTGCTAGGATTACAGGTGTGAGCCACCATGCCTGGCCAAAAGTTACTTTTTAAAATACTGATGAGATTTGCTGATATCTCTCAGTAGGTCTGATATCAAAGACGAGGCTAATTTCTTTGTTCATTGTAGCTGAACATTGTAGATGGCTGGAGCTAGAAAATTGACATTTGATGAACAATCTTTATCTTTTGTTGAACCACCTGTACTTTTCAGCTCATGACTAACTACAAATCAAAGAGAAGAAGTCTCTTTAGACTGGGCGTGGTGGCTCATGCCTGTAATCCCAGCACTTTCGGAGGCCAAGGTAGATGGATCACTTGAGGTCAGGAGTTCGAGATCAGCCAACATGGTGAAACCCCATCTCTACTAAAAATACAAAAATTAGCCAGGCATGGTGGCATGCACCTGTAGTCCCAGCTACTCAGGAGGCTGTGGCAGGAGAATTGATTGAACCAGATAGGCGGAGGTTGCAGTGAGCCAAGATCACCCCACTGCACTCCTGCCTGGGCAACACAGTGAGACTCGTGTCAAAGAAAAACAAAAGGAATCTGTTTAAATTGTGCAACATTTTAATAATAATCATATAATTCTATGCTTATGGTTTTCAGCTTAAAGGTTAACTAAGCCTATCCAGATTGATAATATACCAATTTCTTTCAATATCATTTTATTACAGAGGATGTAATAAAAATTGTAAATGGCATAATTCAATATTCTAGCAATGTTTTAAAGGATATCATCAGTATCGTATACCTAATATAGTTTACTGGGAAAAAAAAAATCTAGACTCCTTTTCCCTATCACCATATAAAATACACCCAAGAGGCCTCTGATATATTTAGCTTTGTTTTGTCAGTTCCTATACCCATCATGCAAGGTAGAGAAAAATCAGTTGGCTTCTGGCGAAACAATGCACTTGTGCTATAACAGTGAATGTTTTTTGTGCCATGAATTAAGGACTGCATGATGTGGCAATTCTTAGAGTATATTTAAGTACCTTCTACATATTAGTTGCACCAAGATCTTCAGATTAAGGTCCTCATTTTCCTTCCATCATGAAAAATATAGCCCTCCTCCCCCTCCAAAAAAATCCTCATGAAGACACAAAGTCAGGGCAATGATGATGTACACTCTGCAACAATCCAACAAAATACACTTTTTTTGTTTTTAGAAATGCAGTGTGGACCAGGGGCAGTGGCTCATGCCTGTAATCCCAGCACTTCGACAGGCTGAGGCGGGAGGACCATCTGAGCCCAGGAGTTTAAGACCAGCCTGGGCAACGTAAGGAGACCTTGTCTCTATAAAAAGTAAAAGAAAAATTAGGCAGGTGTGTTGGCACACGCCTGTAGTTCCAACTATTGGGGAAGCTGAGGTGGGAGGACTGGTTGAACCCAGGAGTTCCAGAACAGAGCAACACCCCATCTCAAGAAAAAAAAAAGGAATGCGGTGTGCTTGGTGTTGCTTGGGATGGCTGCTGGCCTGTTTGTGCAGATGTCGTATGGAATATCGTCAGCATCTATTTGTTATGCATCTTCCACATTCGTCACATTGGAACACGAGGTTATCACAAAAGGAAAGGTGCGTGTGTTTCCAAGCACCGTGTTACTTATGTTTTCCTCTAAATTCAGGATTAGGAAAATATTGGGAGAAAAGAAATCTGAAGACATAAGTGGCTTGTGGGATAAATCACATAGATTTAAAAGGAGTGGTTTCCCCAGGAGACATATGTTTTCTTACCCTGGAGGAACCTGTGAATATGAGACATGGTGCACCTACCAGCACAAGTCAGGATATCCAATAAGTGTTAAAGGGGAAATTCCACAGAGAAAATCACAACAAAAAGTATGTCCATTTGTTCATCAAACATCTGTTTACCTACTAGGGGTCAACATTGTTCTAGACACCATGAATACAATAGTGAACAAGAGTGGCAAACCCCGTGCCTTTGTGGAGCTCATAATCTAGTATAGAATACTAATATAAATTACAGGTTGAGTATCCCTAATCCAGGAATCTGAATCTGAAATGCTTTAAAGTCCGAAACTCTTGGAGCACCTACATGACACCAAAGGAAAGACCCATTGGAGCACTTCAAATTTTTGAATCAGGAATGTTCAACCATGTAATACAAATACTCCAAAGATTTCAAAAATATCCAACATCTGAAACACTTCTGGTCCCAAGCATTTTGGAATAAAGAATACTCAACCTGTACATGGGAAGCTAGAAGGTGGTAAGTGCCTTGGAGGTAAATAAAGCAGAGACGAGGTTGCAGGCTGGACTGGAAGGAGGTGTCTGAGTATAACACCTCAAGGGTTGACACAGCCACACAGACGTCTAAGGGAAGTGCTTTCCAGGCAGTGGGAAGAGCACATGCAAAGGCTCTGAGGCAAGACGCCTGGAGATCCTTTTGTAGAATTCACAAGCGTGATGATGGCATGTGTAACATGTGTCTGACATGAACTTAGGGGGAAAAAAAAAAAAGAATGTGCCTGGCAGTTTGAAGGAATGAGGACGCCAACGTGTTTAAATGCCTTAAACTCCTTTCAGCCTGAGGGGTTACCATCAGGGGAAAAATGCGTCACTAACGCAGCAACATTTTCAGACTCTTAGAACAGGAATGTGCCTTTGTAAATGCTTACTCCTACCCCTTAATCTTACCAAAGAAATGAGGAAGAGGAGGTTGGGTGAGTAATCCAAGGTCACACGGCCAGTGACTAGCTGAGAAAATGTTTCCGCACAAGAATCCCAAACAACACCACGGATTTGTCTCTTGCTTCAATTTTACAATGAAGAGGCACTTTTTCTTTTTCTTTCTCTTTTTTTTTTTAAAGTCAGAGTTTTCACTCTTGTTGCCCAGGCTGGAGTGCAATGGCAGGCGGGATCTTGGCTTACTGCAATCTCCACCTCCCGGGTTCAAGCCATTCATCTGCCTCAGCCTTCCAAGTAGCTGGGCTCACAGGCATGCGCCACCACACCCGGCTAATTTTGTACTTTTAGTAGAGACGGGGTTTGTCCACATTGGTCAGGCTAGTCTCGAACTCCTGACCTCAGGTGATTCACCCGCCTCAGCCTCCCAAAGTGCTGGGAGCTGAGACTGGTCTCACTCTGTCACCCAGGCTTCGATGCAGTGGTGTAATCTAGGTTCACTGCAGTCTCGACATCGGGGGCTCAAACAATCCTTCCACCTCAGCCTCCTGAGTAGCTAGGACCACAGGCACACCACCACATCCAACTACTTTTTATATTTTTTGTAGAGGTGAGGTTTTACCATGTTTCCCAGGCTAGTTTTGAACTCCTGAGCTCAAACAATCCTCCTGCCTTGGCCTCCCAAAGTGCTGGGATTACAGGCGTGCAACACTATACTAGGCCCACTTTTCTTATTTTTAAAAAAAAAAAAAAGAGGCCGGGCGCGGTGGCTCAAGCCTGTAATCCCAGCACTTTGGGAGGCCGAGACGGGCGGATCACGAGGTCAGGAGATCGAGACCATCCTGGCTAACACGGTGAAACCCCGTCTCTACTAAAAATACAAAAAATTAGCCGGGCGTGGTGGCGGCGCCTGTAGTCCCAGCTACTCGGGAGGCTGAGGCAGGAGAATGGCGTAAACCCGGGAGGCGGAGCTTGCCGTGAGCCGAGATCGCGCCACTGCACTCCAGCCTGGGCGACAGAGCGAGACTCCGCCTCAAAAAAAAAAAAAAAAAAGAAAGAAAGAAAGAAAAAAGAAAAAAAATCCAGCCAACTAATGTAAACTTCTTAGAATTTAAAATTGATCAATTTTACTTTTTTAATTAACAGATAACCAAGACCATATAAGCACCCTAAATATTTGTTGAAGAATGAATAATAAATGCAATATTACCTAAACTTCATTACCCCCAGCAACTAATTGCAAAAGTGTGAAACAGAAAAATTTCTGCACAAGAAAACATATCAGGATGTTTCTTGTACAAACTGTTACAGTAAAAAGAAATAAAAATGAAAACGGAAATAGAGTGTCACTCAACAGAAAAAGTGTAACAGTAAAAAACTAGGCCAGGCACAGTGCCTCATACACTGTGGAAAGCTCAGGTGGGAGGCTCACTTGAGGCTGAGAGTTTGAGGCCAGCCTGGACAACATAGCAAGACCCTGTCTCTATAAAAATGAAAAAAATTAGCCAGGCATGGTGGCATGTGCCTGTTGTCCCAGCCACTTTGGAGGTTGAGGCAGGAGGACTGCTTGAGCCCAGGAGGTTGAGGCTGCAGTGAGCGGTGATCACGACACTGCACTCCAGCCTGGGTGACAGAGCGAGACCCCAACTCAAACAAAAAACAGTGAAAAACCAGAAACCCTAATTTACCCTTGGCAAGGGAATAAATATACTATACTTTTTTCATACACTCGGATTCTCTGTAACAGTTAAAGTGAATAAATATCTATTAACACATGTATCTCGAAAACAAGGTAAGTTAAAAATGCAAGCTATACATAGGTAGAATTATACCATTTATGTAAAATGTTAAATACAAACCCACAGGTATTTTTTTGTGGATACACAGTAGTTCCAAACATGCTTGGGAACTATGTGCGCTAACTTCACATTAGAGGTTACCTGAGGATGGAGACAAAGGAGTAGGAATAGATCAAATATTTAAGTTATAGTTTATTTTTCCGTGGGGGGGGGGCGGTGAGCATGGGGCACATATGAAAAATATTAGCAACTCTTAAACCTAGGAAGTAGAAGACAAAATGGCTTACTATACTGTTTTTATGTATGTTAGAAATATTTCATTTTATTTATTTATTTATTTATTTATTTAGAGAAGGAGTCTGCTCTGTTGCCAGGCTGGAGTGCAGTAGCCGAATCCCGGCTCACTGAAACCTCCGCCTCCCGGATTCAAGCGATTCTCCTGCCTCAGCCTCCCGAGTAGCTGGGATTACAGGCGCCCGCCACCACGCCCGGCTAATTTTTTTGTATTTTTAGTACAGACAGGGTTTCACTGTGTTGGCCAGGATGGTCTCGATCTCCTGACCTCGTGATCCGCCTGCCTTGGCCTCCCAAAGTGCTGGGATTACAGGCATGAGCCACCGTGCCCGGCCCTTATTTTTATCTTTAAAGGATGAAAAAAAAAACGAAGGAAGGGAGGGAGGGGTGGAGCAAAGTGAGGCAAAAGTTGTCTACCGCATTCTATTAATTCCAAGGCCTAGTTGTTCTTAACCTCCAAACCTGCTTCTTCTTCACCTTTAAAGCCTAGGTGATAGTACGTGTACCTGCTTAGAACATGCTTTGAGAACTAGCAAACTGGAGAGAGAATTTCACTGTCAGGTTCACTACTGGTGGGCGGGACCCTACATCATTCCCCCACAGAATCCCTAGGGGGCTCAGCATGCTTTCTTTCTTTTCAATTCAGATAACAGTAATGAGATTTTCCAGCACGGTTATAATCACACCACCAGCACCACCACCACCACCTCCAAAAAGCCATAAAACAATAAATTCATTACTGAAGCATCTCAGTGAATGGAGATGAAAACTGTGCAACAGCCCAGCATGGGATAGCTCTCCCAATCTCTGTTAGGTAAGCACTGACTAAAAGATAAGAACTGGATCAATTTCCTCGCATAAAATCGACTGTCTTAAAAACCCAAGGGGAAAAAAAATCACACTTGTTAGGCATCATTAAGAAAAGATTATCAGATTATATCCATCGGTAATAAAATTCCGAGCCACAGACCGAACACGACCTGCAGGCTGGGGACAGAGCAGCCAAAATCCAGCCTCCCTGTGATTCCTGACCTCTTCTCCAACTCTGTGCAAAGCCCGCGGAGGTGAGACTTTCTTCGCTAAGACGAGCTTCGGCTATGTCCTAGTGATGGACAGTTCCTCTCTGCCAGGCCCCTGCAGCCTTAAGACCACATTCCCCAGAGATCCCGCAACGTTTCCCCATCCCAGGCAGCTGGGCATTCTCCTCTCCCAGAAGGAAGACGGAATCCCACCCAGGTCACCCGTGAGCTGCGGCGAAGAGAAGCCGCTGGTCCCGAGGCGAGGGACCTCGAGTCCGCAGATTCCCCTCAACATCTCTGGGAGTAAAGTTGGACTTAGCTGGGCTCCTGGCAAATAAAAGGGAGCCTGGAAAGGCAGCCATGCTCAGGCCCCCGTGAGGCCACTTCGGACCCCTCCACGCTGTGCTGGGCTGCCTCTGCCTTAATTTCCCGTCTGTTGCTTCTCCAGGCTCTGAGCCCCCTCCACAAAAGGGGGGATGCGAAACTCAAAGGAGTTAGCAGGTGAACCCTGCAAACAGCAGGAGCTAAACCGAGGACACCAACCAGCCCAAGAAAGCAGCGAAGGTGGTTGAGGACGACACCCCCTCCCCCCGCCCCAGGCAGGGGTCGCGGGACATGGCGGGCGCCTTTCTGGTGGCTCCACGTCCTCCTTCCTCCCGAAGTCCCGCAGGCCCCGAGTCTGCCCTAACTCCAGCATCCGTCCTCCCTGAGCTGTGGCGGGGAAAACAAGGCAGGGGGCAGGGGGCAGGGGGCAGGGGCAGGCCCAGAGGGGTCTCGCCCCCGCCTTTGGGCCGGCCGAGGGGCTCCCTGGAGTCAGAGGAGGAACAATAGCGGACCCCTAGTCCCAGAAGCCACCCGGAGTCTCCCGCTCGCACCTCTCTCCCCACCTCCTCCAAGTTCAGCCTGGAGGCGGATTGGGCTCAGCAGCACCGACGCAGGGGGAGCGAGGCTCCGCGCGGGGTGAAGCAGGTGGGACCGGGCGCAGACTCCAGGGTGCACCTCCGGGTCTGCTCATTCATTCCCACCCGCGCTCTCTCCGCCGCAGCCCCTGCCCCGCGCCCCGCCCCAGCCGGCCTGCGAGTCGCAGAGGACCGGGGAAGAACCCTTCTCCTAACTTGGCCGGGTCCTCCCGCTCTACCCTGATCTCCACCTTCCTCCCCTTCCTCTTGTCCCCACATCTGCTCTCCGCAGACAGTTGGCGGCCGGCGGTGGACCAGGGAGAGGTGGCGGGATCCTGGCTGCAGCCTGCTCAGTCGCTCCGCCTGGGTGCAGTCCCCAGCGCCTCCCGCGCCCAAGCTCCAGACACAAAGGCGGGGACACGAGCCCGGGACCCCGCGCCGGGAGCCTCCCAACTCCGTGCCGCGCACTCACCCCATCAAGGCGGCGGCGGCGCTCCCCGGACCCTGCTGGCTGCTCCACCACGCCCGCCGCTTCCACAGGAAAACGCGGCCGCCGGGCTCGCTTCCTGCTCGGCTTCCTGTGCCGCTGTCCCTCCTCCTCCCCCGCTGCGGGGGTCAGTGGGCGCCGAGCTCCAGGGCTGGGCGGGCGGGGCGGGGGCAGCGGCAGCACCACCACGTGGCCGCCGGGCGCCGGCCCCCGCCGACCTGGATCCAGCGGGAGCGGGAAGGGAGGCGCTAACCATTCCCCTCCCATTCCACCCCGCGCGGCCCCAAATTCCGCGAGTCAGGTGACCTGGCCCCGGGCTCCGACCCGGACCTGGGGGTGGTGCTCCCCGCCCTCCAGCCCCCGGCGCATCCCCCGGGTCCGCGCGTCCCGGCTGTTCGTGGCTTGCTTTTAGTCTCCAGGGATCGTGGGACCCTTCTCCGCGGATCTGTTTCATCCTCTTAACCTGAAGTTAGTGGAAGCCCCCCGTGCTCTGACCCCTGGGTTTAGGACGGATGAGATCCCAGATACTGTTTATTTCTGATTAACTTCCAAAGTCGTTTGTGGTAGTGGCGAGTGTTTCAAAGTCACGGATCCAAGCCCCTTCTAACCAGAATCTAAAAGGTTGTTTTCCAAAATCATTGAACAGAAAGTAAAGTAGAATGCGCTCACGTTCTCCGGACTGAACCAATTGGTTGGAGTGACTGTTTCCTAGCACTGTTTGGGTGGCAAGGCAAGACTACCACCGTTCAGTGCTGTTCTGCTCAGGAGTTAGAAAGGAGAAACCTACAGACTGAACTAACAGGCGAGATTGCGCATGGGAACGCCTTCAAAATAGTGTGTGGGAAGCCACGGGGTACAGGCTCACTGCCCCAGGTTCCCGACAGCTTCTCTCCCTATCCCAGCCCACTAAGGCCCGACCTTTGAATTACGATGGACTCCTCCATTAATTCCAAGGATTTCAAAGCTCTCTATCTACCCACTCATCTAATTTGGGCCGGCTTTTCCACGCATTCTAGTCATGCTAACCAGCTGTGACTTCAGTTCTATTCACCAAAGCTCCTCCCTTCTCCTCGTTAGCTCTGCCTCCTTTGCTCAGGGAAGAAAGCTTTCTAGAATAAATAACTGGTATTGACTTCTTTCTGGGATCTGCTGTAAGTCATTTGAACTTAAGAGGGTAAAAAGGCCGATTCCAACAAAATTGAAATTCATCCTAAATTTCAGCAGCATATTAACATTTATATGGCAGATTTTACCTGTTCCCTCCCCCTACTGCATCCCCTTCTCCTTCCTCCGTCTCCCTACTAGGTAACAACTTATCTCCCCTTTGACAGTTGAACTTGACAAACAAGGATCAAAAATCAAAAGCCTTGTAACCAGCTGCAGGGTCTTCACTTCCTACCATCATGCAGCAAAGGTTCCTTAGCCAAGTGTACACTCCCCTTCCTGTCCTTTATCCCTCTCTCAAACAAAGTCACACTGTAAAAGAAATGTGAACTGGCCAACATTCTTTTGGTTTAATGCTGGCATTTTCTACAATAGTGTTTCATTGTGATTCTTGTTAATGACATATTATACGGTATTTAAGGGGAACATTACTGCCTGTGAGCTTTCTCCTCTATTTTTGCAGGTCAGTCTCGTTCAAGTAGGGGCAGCTGGGAGGATGGGATTTGATGAGTTACAGGTAGACAATGCTGTCTTGGAAATTCGACATGTGTGTATTCTGTAGGAACAGTTGACATTTTGAAGGAGTTAAAATATTAGACAACATTAAACAATGATTGTCTAACCTGGCACATCTGCCTTTGATTCATAGAGGTCCTGTTCCTCTTTTTTCTCCGTGCCAGCCACCTCTAAAGAGTCTACCAGCCTATCAACTCTTAGATTCCCATTGGTGGCTTGTGTATGATTCTCTGTAGTTTTTTGTTTTTTTTGTTTTTTTTGTTTTTTTTTGAGGGGGAGTCTGGCTCTGTTGCCCAGGCTGGAGTGCAGTGGCGCTATCTTGGTTCACTGCAAGCTCCACCTCCCACGTTCACGCTATTCTCCTGCCTCAGCCTCCCAAGTAGCTGGGACCACAGGTGCCCACCACCACGCCCGGCTAATTTGTTTGTATTTTTTTTAGTAGAGACGGAGTTTCACCGTGTTAGCCCGGATGGTCTGGATCTCCTGGCCTCGTGATCCACCCGCCTCAGCCTCCCAAAGTGCTAGGATTACAGGTGTGAGCCACCGCGCCCAGCCTGATTCTCCTTAGTTTATACTCCCACCTTCTAGTGTCAGCAAATCTAACTCTGGATGAGGGATCGTTGTGAAAGGATTCTTATTTTTTTTCCAGCGGTACCAAGATCCTTTTCCAGATCCCCACTTTTGAAATTCAAAGCAACTTTGTAGTCTGTAGACTGAGCATGGCAGCTGAAGTTCTGCCACCTGCAGGGGGATTAGTGGGGAAGTAGGAGGTTTAATAGCATCTTCTTATTGGTTGTGTTGCCCAGGCCTTTTAGAAATGCTAATTGGGTTCATTGGATACATTGAATACTGCCCTTTGATGACAGCCAGGACCGAGTGAAAGGGTTTGAGTTAAAGAAGCAAAAATAAAATGACCATCTAACCTGTGTGAAGTAGTAAAACCTTTTGGGAGGAGCAGTATGTTGTATTTCTTTATCCAAATAGCAAGATAACAGTGGTATAATGTGTAGTGCCATGAGATCCAAGAGCAAGGAGACTAGGTTTCCTGACCCATTTCTTTTACTTACTTGCCATTTGACCTTCACCAAGGGTTTTAACCTCCCCTGTTCCCCCTTTCCTCATTGGTAAAAGGGAACATCAAACTACATGGCCTCCAAGATCTTTCTTTTCGTTTCTTTCGTTTTCTTTTTTCTCTCTTTCCTTCCCTCCCTCCCTCCCTCCATCCCTCCCTCCCTCCCTCCCTCCCTTCCTTCCTTCCTTCCTTCCTTCCTTCCTTCCTTCCTTCCTTCCTCTCTCTCTCTTTCTCTCTCTCCTTTCTCTCTTTCTATGTCTCATTTTGGTGCCCAGGCTGGAGTGCAATGGCAAAATCATGGCTCACTGCAGCCTCAAACTCCGAGCTGAAGCGTTCCTCCCACCTCAGCCCCCAGCTCCCACCCCACTAGCTAGGACTACAGGTATGCACCACCATGCCTGGCTAATTTTTTTTTTTTTTTTTGTACTTTTGGTAGAGACAGGGTTATGCCATGTTGCCCAGACTGGTCTCGAACTCCTGGGCTCAAGCAATCTGCCTGCCTCGACCTCCCAAAGTGCTGAGATTACAGGCTTGTGCCACCATACCTGACCTTTTCCATTCTAACATCCTAAACCTAGTCTCTTAGTTTGTAGGCCCTTCACAAGCAAAACTGCCCCGTCATTTCATGACGAAACATTGTTCTCTGATCACGCTAGCAGGTCAGACTTGTCAAACCAACACAACTGTAAACTCCAAAGAGGCTTGCCATGCAGGACTTCACAAGTGAAATTCATTGATTGAGTGGGCTCAATTTTTATTCTTGAGATTAAATGATATCATCCCTTTTTCCTTGCTCATCCTTCATCAATACCGGTTCTTTTTAGATTATGAGTATCTTGATTGCCCAAGTCTGAGGAACCAAAGCTAAGGCTTGTTGGGATAACAAAAAACTGTCCCTGCAGGAAGAAGTAGAGAGATATCACACCAGAGCCAGAATGTCATTCTCCACTTTATTTGGTGTTTGGTCAGGAGCTGACTGTACTTCTGGGTCTAGTTAGAGGCAGCATGATTTAGAGGAATGTGGAGATATTGGACCCAGTCCAGATAATAGAATAAAAACGCAATAACACAATCAGAAAGTTGGAGGGAGACAATCTACCAAAAAAAGTTCAACCATTCATAGAAAAAACACTTTTTGTATTTTCCTGGGGATGTTTCCAAACAGAAGAACACTTTAACATAGGAAAATTAATCAAATAACCTTGACATTCCTTTTCATAATTAGTAAGACCATAGTAATGAAGTAACCCGCAAACACTAATTGGCTCATGGTTTTTCCACTTGCCAGGGAGTCAGCAGAGATTTCTCCGAGGGTGAGAGGCTACTACAATATTCTTCTCAGTGAGGCTGGGCATCTGTCGAGGAAACGAGGCTAAGATCTTTGGCAATAAATACATTCCAAAGACCTACATCAGTGCCCTGCTTGCAGACTGTGGCAGAGAAGCTAAGCATCTCAAACGCAGCATTATAAACCTGAGAAGGCTGTAAGACTGTCTGGTCCATTATCACACAGGAGGAATATAAATCCTTAGAACTGTGCTGGGCAGCATGTTAGCTGCTAGCCACACATGGTTACTGGACACTTGAAATGTTGCTAGTCTGAATTGTGATATGCTGTAAATGCAATTCACACCAGATTTCAAAGGCTTAGTATTTTACAAAATGAAAAAATGCCTTACTAATACTTTTTATATCAGTCATTGAAATAATTTTGGGATGTATTGGATTAAATATATTCTCAACACTAATTTCACCTATTTCTTTTTTACTTTTAGAAATGTAGTTACTAGAAAATTTAAAAGTGTACATGGTTTACATATTTCTATTGGTTACTACTGCTATAGGAGCTAATATTAGCAGCTAACATATATTTAGCATCTATTCTATACTAAGTACTTTTCTAAGCCATGTATATATTAACTATGATGACTGTATAGTTAAATGTCTAATCTGGGACAATTTTGAGAATGAAAGAGAATGGGTAACTTCTAAGCCAGCCAGAACACTAGGACTAAAGGCATAAACTGGAACTGTCCTAAGCAAACTGGGATGCCAGGTCACCCTAATGTTAGGTTATTTAATCCATACATCAGCCCTGTAGGTGTAATTATCCCCTTGGGGCACAAGAGGAAACTGGAGCACAGAGAGATTAAGTAACTTGCCCAAAGCCACACAGCTAGTGAGTAGCAATGTTGGGATTTAAACTAGGGTAATCTGGCTCCAGAGGCATCATTCTTAACTGCTGTGCAACACTGTCTGCTTAAGAGCTGACACAGGATTGAAATTTTAGTAGGTGCAAGATTTTTCTTAATCCTCACAGCAACTTGGATGTAGTATTACCCTGTTTTCACAGGTGCAGAAACTGAGTTTCAAGTAGATCCAGCAACTTGCCTGAGTCATAAAACCAGAACGAGTGGAGCCAAGAATCTAAAGCGTGGATGTCTGACCACAGTGGTCCTTTGAAACACTCCTCAGTATATTGTCTTCAGGCTGCCTCTATTTACAAACTCTGATATTGACCTCATTACTTCTCCCAGTTCCGCAGGCAGAAGACTGCTATGAGAGCACTTAGGACCCAGGTGACAGCAGCCTTGGAACAGGCAAACAAAAATGGAAAGCTAATCTTGGTGGCCGTCTCTTCTTCAAAAGGAACATTTTAAGATCCAAACAGCCATCAGTGTGGCCAAGTTGGTTGTTCGGCTGTGCATATCAGAAATTCCATAATATATTCTCCAATTACGGTGCTGGAGGAGGACATTATGAGGAAATCATGAATATCAAGAAGGCAGTTAATTGGTTATCAGAAGACTAAGAGAAGTGGCTTCCACATAACAGAGTCAGGATCAATAATGTGGCTTTTGGAGCCACAAGTACACCATGTGCAGCTTTTCTTGCTTCCTCTACAGTGTATCACAGTCTTGGCAGCCCATTTAGAATTGCCTGCTTTTAAAAATCACCAACTGCCTTGGCCCCCTACCCTAGGATACTTACTAGAGTGGTCTGGTGTGGGGCCCAGGCATTGGTATTTTATACTCTCTCCCTAGATTATCATAAAATGGGGCCACTGTTTTATTGGTTGTCCCAGCCATGTCAGAGAATCTGGCTCTTGACTTTAGCATTGCAAGCAAAGGGAGATTAGGTAACAAGGGTGGCGTGGTTCTTGCCATGGACCTTGCAAAAGGTGATGCTCCAGAAAGATTTCTTGACAGAGTGATTCTAAACTGAGTTGCTATTTTTGTTGGTATCTCTGGTACATTTGTTTTCTATTATGGAGTTAAACCTGCCCTTCCGAGATTCCTGTTTTCTTCATTGAGGTCAATTTCTGCTTATGAGATACTTTGTGTTCTTTCTTATCCAAATAGTGCACCCATAGTAAATCTGTGTACTACTGTTGCTGATGAGTTATTTCAAATCTATTAATGATTTCTTGTCTATGTTTTTCTTTTCCCTTTTTTTTTTTTCTTTTTTTTTTTTTTTTTTGAGATGGAGTCTCACTCTGTCACCCAGGCTGGAGTGCGATGGCACGATCTCGGCTCACTGCAACTTCCGACTCCCAGGTTCAAGCTACTCTCTCACCTCAGCCTCCCGAGTAGCTAGGGCTGCACAGGCATCCACCACCATGCCCGGTGAATTTTTGTATTTTTTTTAGTAGAGACAGGGGTTTCACCATATTGGCCAGGCTGGACTCGAACTCCTGACCTTGTGATTCACCTGCCTTGGCCTCCCAAAGCGCTAGGGTTACAGACATGAACTCCCTCGCCCGGCCTTTGGATAAGGTCTTGTTCTGTCGCCCAGGCTGGAGTGCAGTGGTGCGACCTTGGCTTACTGCAACCCCAGGCTCAAGTGATCCTTTCACTTCAGCCTTCCCAGTAGCTGGGACTACAGGTACACACCACCACACCCGGCTTCGTTCATGTTTTTCAAAGGCTCTGTATCCATTTGGTTTCTGTTTTTCATTTTCATTCTTCCATTTTTTGTTTGCTTTCTTTAAAATCCTTAGTAGACTACATAGATTGCTTGTTGTTTTCAAAATCTATCTTTGTACTGTATGAGTTAACACTTTTTTCTTTTTTTCTTTTTCTTTTTTTTTTGAGATGGTCTCACTCTGTCACCCAAGCTGGAGCCCAGTGGCACACAACTCACTGCAGCCTCGACCTCCTGGGCTCAACTGATCCTCTTGCCTCAGCCTCCCAAGTAGCTGGGACCACAAGTGTGCGCCACCTTGTTCAGTTAAATTAGCTATCTTTTGTTAGTGACAGGGTCTCACCATGTTGCCTAGGCTAGTCTCAAACTCCTGGGCTCAAGTGACTCTCCTGCCTTGGCCTCCCCAAGTACTAGGATTATAGGTATGAGCCACCACACTCAGCCGTGAACACATTTTTAAGAGACATTTTTCACAGCAGATTGGTCATGCTTAAGACATATGGTTGTACTACTGTGAAGACATGTATCTATATGTATAGTTTCTTTGGGGTTTTTTAGTTTTGTTTTGTTTTGTTTTGTTTTTTGAGACAGAGTCTCACTCTGTCGCTGAGGCTGGAGTGCAGTGGGGCAATCTCAGCTCACTGCAACCTCTGCCTCCTGGGTTCAAGCGATTCTCCTGCCTCATCCTCCCGAGTAGCTGGGATTACAAGTGCACACCACAATGCCCAGCTAATTTTTGTATTTTAGTAGAGACAGCGTTTCACCACACTGGCCAGGCTGGTCTCAAACTCCTGACCTCAAGTGATCTGCCCACCTCAGCCTCCCAAAGTGCTGGGATTACAGGGGTGAGCCACTGTGCCCAGCCTACTGTGAAGGTATTGAACAACATTCCACAAGTTCTTTGTTTTGCTTTAATACAAACTTTTGTAACTATCCAGCTATGGACTTTAAGCAGGTTTCTCATATTCAGGATGAGAATTCTTCTATCTAAATTATTATTCTTTTTTTGCCTTCTCTTTCAAAAAGAGCCCTGTAGTTTCTTGTTTTAGACTTCTGGTTTGAGTTTCAGAATAAAAAGATGAAGGCTGTGAAAATGTGCTTGACTGTACTGTGACATGCCAGAACATGGAACCAGAAAAGAGGAGAGGGATGGAACTGTGGGAGTCAGGGAGACCGCTGTGAAAATATTCCTTCCACATGAATAGCATTCCTTCTAAATGATTAGAGTTTAGAGTGGAAGGTCCCCAGAAGCCACCAGAAGCAGGAAGAGAGGCCACGCGACTTCCACTTGTGGATTCCTGGAAGGCTGAGAACAAAAAAGCCAAGAAGACACATTGACTTCAGGATAATAGACCACAAAAGTGGGGAGGGAAGATTCTGGTGTTAAGGATATACAGGTCCCTGTTGGCCAACCAGAGGGAGGTTTGTCCTTTCAGATTATGTAACAGGGAAGGGAATTCTGGAGGCCCTTGGAGAAGACCAGAAAACAAAGTAAGGTGGCACCAAGTGAGTCTAGGAAACTTGCCACCAAAAGACCCTGGGATCAAGGTCAAAGAGAGGGTGGTAGAGGTCTGAGTGGGTCTTGTGTTTGCTTTGTGGGCTTCTGGGAAGTATTTTGAAATATTATTACTTAAACTGTGTGTCTTAAGAGGACACTCTCCATTTACATCCAACATAACATGCTCATAGGAACAAATGTAAATTATGAGAACATCCTGTGTGCTCCTTCTCATCTGGATTCTCCCTTCCTGACCACACTGCCTTCTGCTTCAAGTCTGGGCATGCTGATTTCATGTTTGTTTGAGAGGGATGTAAAATCATTAGAGTTTACAGTGGCATTTTGGAGAAATTTTTAAATGGTGTGAGTGAAACCAGTTCTGCAGAAGGTCAGTGAGAAGAAAGAAGGAACACCCAGGCAGGAGTTCTCCTAGCACGGCCTGGAGAGTGGGCTTCTACAGCCCCAAGCAGTTGTCAGCTACTGGGCAGCATTCATGGTGAATATCGTTTTTATCTTCTCTTTTAAAAAATATTGTACTTATTTATTAGTATTGTTATTATTTACTTTGTGAGACTTTGTTTGTTTGTTTCTATAGAGACGGGGGTCTCACTTTGCTGCCCAGGCTTATCTTGAACTCCTGAGTGCAAGTGATCCTCCCACCTTGGCCTCCCAAAGTCTTGGGATTACAGACACGAGCACCTGTGTCTGGCCTAAAATGTATTTTTTATTAACTATGTTTTGAGACAGGGTCTTGCTATGTCACCCAGGCTGGTCTTGTACTCCTGTGCTCAATTGATCTTCCCACTTCAGCATCCCAAGTAGCTGCGACAACACACATGCACCACTGTGCCTGGCTCTTCTCTTTGTTTTTAAATATGGACTAAAGATAAAAAATGAAAGAATTTATTTTAAGAAGGGAAACGAGAAGTCCTCTATCACGTAGTAAACTTAAACCCTGGTTTCTCTATTTAGTAGCTGTGCTTTTGGGGGCAGATTACTTCATCTCCCTTGGCTTCATTTTCCTTATGAGCCAAATGGGGGTAACATTAGTACCGGCCTCTTGGGTTATTTTGGAGATTAAATAATTAACATATACGAAGCCTGTACAGTAGTGTCTGGCACAGAGTAAGAACTAAATAAATAATATCAGTAAATATTACTAACATTGAGAAGCATAAGACAGTTGCAAAGTCTGAGAGGAAATAAGAGAGTGGTATCTATGGAAATTAATTCAACTGTCATTAAAAAGGTCATAGATTATAGATTAACATTTCTAGGATGCCATTTGCTAAGTCTTAAATGGAAACTTTATTTATTGACTGGCATGTAAGATACAGCATTGCACACACACACACAAAGAAATGTGAGATGTTCTTGACCCTCGAGGAGCTTCCGTCTTGTCTGGAGAGATTGGAGAGATGGCATATAAATATTCATGGACAGATGGTCAGCAAAAGAAGTCAGCAACTGACTTCATGTTGTTATCTAGATCTCTCTTTTTTTTTTTTTTTTTTTTTTTTTTTTGAGATGGAGTCTTGCTCTGTTGCCTAGGCTGGAGTGCAGTGGCATAATCTTGGCTCACTGCAACCTCTAACTCCAAGGTTCAAGTGATTCTCATGACTCCACCTCCCCAGTAGCTGGGATTACAAGCACCCACCACCACGCCCGGCTAGTTTTTGTATTTTAAGTAGAGGTAGGTTTTTGCCATGTTGGCCAGGCTGGTCTCGAACTCCTGACCTCAGGTGATCCATCAGCCTTGGCTTCCCAAAGTGTTGGGATTACAGGTGTGAGCCACCATGCCAAGCCAGCTATCTAGTCCTTTGGTGCTATTCTGCAGTTTTGCCAAGGTTTGTTGCCCAGCAAGCTATACACTTGAAAATGTGAGGCATAGGAGAGTCTGTTCCAAGATGGCCAAATAAGAACAGCTCTGGTCTGCAGCTCCCAGTGTGATCGATGCAGAAGACAGGTGATTTCTGCATTTCCAACTGAGGTACCTGGTTCATCTCATTGGGACGGGTTGGACAGTGGGTGCAGCCCATGGAGGGCAAGCCAAAGCAGGGCGGGGCATTTCCTCACCTGGGAAGCACAAGGGGTCAGGGGATTTCCCTTTCCTAGCCAAGGGAAGCCATGACAGACTATACTTGGAAAAATGGGACACTCCCTCCCAAATACTGCGCTTTTCCAAGAGTCTTAGCAAATGGAACACCAGGAGATTATATCCCACACCTAGCTCAGCAGGTTTCACGCCCATGGAGCCTTGTTCACTGCTAGCATAGCAGTCTGAGATTGGCCTGCGAGGCAGCAGCCCAGCAGGGGGAAAGGCGTCTGCCATTGCTGAGGCTTGAGTAGGTAAACAAAGCAGCCAGGGAGGCTTGAAGTGGGCAGAGACCACCACAGCTCAGCAAGGCCTGCTGCCTCTGTAGACTCCACCTCTGGGGGCAGGCCATAGCTGAACAAAAAGCAGCAGAAACTTCTGCAGAATTAAACGTCCCTGTCTGACAGCTCTAAAGAGAGCAGTGATTCTCCCACCAGGGTGTTTGAGCTTGGAGAACAGACAGACTGCCTCCACAAATGGGTCTCTGAACCGAGTGTAGCCTAACTGGGAGACACCTCCCAGTAGGGGCTGAGTGATGCCTCATACAGGTGGGTTCCCCTCTGGGATGAAGCTTCCAGGGGAAGGATCAGGCAGCAATAGCTGCTGTTCTGCAATATTTGCTGTTCTGCAGCCTCTGCTGGTGATACCCAGGCAAACAGGGTCTGGAGTGGACCTCCAGCAAACTCCAACAGACCTGCAGCTGAGGGACCTGACTGTTAGAAGGAAAACTACAAACAGAAAGGAATGGCATCAGCATCAACAAAAAGGACATCCACACCAAAACCCCATTTGTAGGTCACCATCATCAAACACCAAAGGTAGATAAAACTACAAAGATGGGAAGAAACCAGAGCAGAAAAGGTGAAGATTCTAAAAACCAGAGCACGTCTTCTCCTCCAAAGGATTGCAGCGCCTCACCAGCAAAGGAACAAAGCTGGATGGAGAACAACTTTGACTTGCTGACAGAAGTAGGCTTCAGAAGTTTGATAATAACAAACTTCTCCAAGCTAAAGAAGGATGTTCAAATCCATTACAAGGAAGCTAAAAACCTTGAAAAAAAGATTAGATGAATGGCTAACTAGAATAAAGAGTGTAGAGAAGACCTTAAATGACCTGATGGAGCTGAAAACCATGGCATGAGAACTATGTGATGCATGCACAAGCTTCAGTAGCCAATTCAATCAAGTGGAAGAAAGGGTATCAGTGATTGAAGATCAAATGAATGAAATAAAGCAAGAAGAGAAGTTTAGAGAAAAAAGAGTAAAAAGAAATAAACAAAGCCTCCAAGAAATATGGGAATATGTGAAAAGACCAAATCTACATTTAATTTGTGTACCTGAAAGTGATGGGGAGAATGGAACCAAGTTGGAAGACACTCTTTAGGGTATCATCCAGGAGAACTTCCCCAACCTAGCAAGACAGTCCAACATTCAAATTCAGGAAATACAGAGAACACCACAAAGATACTCCTCGAGAAGAGCAACCCCAAGACACATAATTGTCAGATTCACCAAGGCTGAAATGAAGGAAAAAACATTAAGGGCAGACAGAGAGAAAGGTCGGGTTACCCACAAAGGGAAGCCCATCAGACTAACAGCAGAACTCTCGGCAGAAACTCTACAAGCCAGAAGAGAGTGGGGGCCAATATTCAACATTCTTAAAGAAAAGAATTTTCAACCCAGAATTTCATATCCAGCCAAACTAAGTTTCATAAGTGAAGGAGAAATAAAATCCTTTACAGACAAGCAAATTCTGAGAGATTTTGTCACCACCAGGCTTGCCTTAGAAGAGCTCCTAAAGGAAGCACTAAACATGGAAAGGAACAACCGGTACCAACCACTGCAAAAACATGCCAAATTGTAAAGACCATTGATGCTAGGAAGAAACTGCATCAACTAATGGGCAAAATAACCAGCTAACATCATAAAGACAGGATCAAATTCACACATAACAATATTAACCTTAAATGTCAATGGCCTGAATGCCCTAATTAAAAGACACAGACTGGCAAATTGGATAAAGAGTCAAGACCTGTCAGTGTGCTGTATTCAGGAGACCCATCTCACGTGCAGAGACACACATAGGCTCAAAATAAAGGGATGGAGGAAGATCTACCAAGCAAATGGAAAGTAAAAAAAAGCAGGAATTGCAATCCTACTCTCTGATAAAACCGATTTTAAACCAACAAAGATCAAAAGAGACAAAGAAGGCCATTACATAATGGTAAAGGGATCAATTAAACAAGAAGAGCTAACTATCCTAAATATATATGCACCCAATACAGGAGCACCCAGATTCATAAAGCAGGTACTTGGAGACCTACAAAGAGACTTAGACTCCCACACAATAATAATGGGAGACTTTAACATCACACTGTCAATATTAGATCAACAAAACAGAAGGTTAACAAGGATATCCAGGACTGGAACTCAGCTCTGCAACAAGCAGAACTAATAGACATCTACAGAACTCTCCACCCCAAATCAACGGAATATACATTCTTCTCAGTGCCACATCACACTTATTCCACAATTGACCACATAGTTGGAAGTAAAGCCCTCCTCAGCAAATGTCAAAGAACAGAAATCACAGCAAACTGTCTCTCAGACCACAGTGCAATCAAACTAGAACTCAGGATTAAGAAACTCACTCAAAACCGCACAACTACATGGAAGCGGAACAACCTGCTTCTGAATGACTACTGGGTACATAACAAAATGAAGTCAGAAATAAAGATGTTCTTTGAAACCAATGAGAACAAAGACACAACATACCAGAATCTCTGGGACACATTTAAAGCAGTATGTAGAGGGAAATTTACAGCACTAAATGCTCACAAGAGAAAGCAGGAAAGATCTAAAATGAACATCCTAACATCACAATTAAAAGAACTAGAGAAGCAAGAGCAAACACATTCAAAAACTAGCAGAAAGCAAGAAATAACTAGTATCAGAGCAAAACTGAAGGAGATAGAGACACGAACACACTTTTAAAAAAACCAATGGATCCAGGAGCCGGTTTTTGTTTTTTTTTTAAAGATCAACAAAACTGATAGACTGCTAGCAAGACTAATAAAAAAGAAAAGAGAGAAGAATCAAATAGATGCAATAAAAAATGATAAAGTGGATATCACCACTGATCCCACAAAAATGCACACTACCATCAGAGAATACTATAAACACCTCTATGCAAATAAACTAGAAAATCTAGAAGAAATGGATACATTCCTGGACACATACACCCTCCCAAGTCTAAATCAGGAAGAAGTTGAATCCCTGGATAAACCAATAACAAGTTCTGAAATTGAGGCAGTAATTAATAGCCTACCAACCAAAAAAAGTCCAGGACCAGATGGATTCACAGCCGAATTCTACCAGAGGTACAAAGAGGAGCTGATACCATTCCTTCTGAAACTATTCCAATCAACAGAAAAAGAGGGAATCCTCCCTAACTCATTTTAGGAGGCCAGCATCATCCTGATACCAAAGCCTGACAGAGACACAACGAAAAAAGAGAATTTTAGACCAATATCCCTGATGAACATTGATGTGAAAATCCTCAGTAAAATACTGGCAAACCTAATTCAGCAGCACATCAAAAAGGTTATCCACCATGATCAAGTCGGCTTAATCCCTGGGATGCAAGGCTGGTTCAACATATGCAAATCAATAAATGTAATCCATCATATAAACAGAACCAATGACAAAAACCACATGATTATCTCAATAGATGCAGAAAAGGCTTTTGACAAAATTCAACAGCCCTTCATACTAACAACTTTCAATAAACTAGGTGTTGATGGAATGTATCTCAAAATAATAAGAGCTATTTATGACAAACCCACAGCCTATATCATACTGAATGGGCAAAAACCGGAAGCATTCCCTTTGAAAACTGGCAGAAGACAGGGATGCCCTCTCGCACCACTACTATTCAACATAATGTTGGAAGTTCTGGCTAGGGCAATCAGTCAAGAGAAAGAAATAAAGGGTATTCAAATAGGAAGTGAGGAAGTCAAATTGTCTCTCTTTGCAGATGACATGATTGCATATTAGAAAACCCCATTGTCTCAGCCCTAAATCTCCTTAAGCTGATAAGCAACTTCAGCAAAGTCTCAGAATACAAAATCAATGCGCAAAAATCACAAGCATTCCTATACACCAATAACAGACAAACAGAGAGCCAAATCATGGGTAAACTCCCATTCACAATTGCTACAAAGAGAAAATACCTAGGAATCCAAATTACAAGGGGTGTAAAAGACCTCTTTAAGGAGAACTACAAACCACTGCTCAATGAAATAAAAGAGGACACAAACAAACGGAAGAACATTCCATGCTCATGGATAGGAAGAATCAGTATCGTGAATACGGCCATACTGCCCAAGGTAATTTATAGATTCAGTGCCATCCCCATCAAACTACCAATGACTTTCTTCACAGAATTGGGAAAAAATACTTTAAAGTTCATATAGAACCATAAAAGAGCCCACATTGCTAAGACAATCCTAAGCCAAAAGAACAAAGCTGGAGGCATCACGCTACCTGACTTCAAACTATACCACAAGTCTACAGTAATCAAAACAGCATGATACTTGTACCAGAACAGATATATAGACCAATGGAACAGAACAGAGCCCTCAGAAATAACACCACACATCTACAACCATCTGATCTTTGACAAACCTGACAAAAACAAGAAATGGGGAAAGGATTCCCTATTTAATAAATGGTGCTGGGAAAACTGGCTAGCCATATGTAGAAAGTGAGTGCTCACTTGCTTGCCTTGTCAGGTGATCCAGTGAATGTTGGGACTGTCTTCATGAAGTATACACAGCTGGAAGGCAGAGGTTAAGGCACACATTAGGTAGGAAATGTGGAATGAATATATTTGCCCTTGGGAAAACCTAAGGAAGAAGTTTGACATCTAGAGCCTTGTTTAAGGAATCCTCCGAGGGAATTCATGAAAGAGAAAAAAATGAAATTTACTGAACTTACAGCTGGACAAAGTGTGTCAGAGGTGAGTGCCCCTAACGTGCTAAAAACACCTTCAATTTATATTGGACACAGTGAAAACACTGTACCTTTTCTGTTCCCAGTGAAGCTGCTCATCTAAGGAACTACTGTGAGTAGTAAATCTTTAAGACATTGGAGAAAAAAATAAACGCTTTTGGGTTGAAAAATGCAGAGGCAAACATAAACAGTGATGGGATGAGGGTGGAGAGGTCCACTGCACATCTACACTTCGCCCTTTCCAAAGGGTTAGGTCATTGAAAAAGACACAGTCTAGAGGCAAATGGGAAAGCTTAGAGATGTTCAGAGTGGGCTCCTTTGGTACAGGTGAGACAAATGGGCAGATGTTTTTCTAATGAATCTGGCCTAAGGTGCTCAAATGATGTGAAAAGATCTGGAAGAAATTCAACGAATGAAAACAAAACAAATGAAACCAAATGAGCACAAATATTTGGATAGGCTGAACTCCTGAGGTGCAAGAGTATACAATTTGTATAATATTTAAGAGTTTGTTTTCTTTCAACCCCTCCTTTTTACTACTGCAGCCTTGTGTCGCTTATAAATAAAAGGAAGATATTGATATTATACAATATGTACGTTTACTAAAATAGGATATATTTTTAGTCCTGGCAAATGATTTTGAAGGCCCTGAACATGTAGGTACTACCCCAGGAGCAGGCATATCTGAGCATAGTACATTCTTCTCCAGAGAGAATGCTTGGTACTTTTTCTTGGTTCAGTACAGAGTAGCTTGCATTTATACTAGCCTTCTTTAGAGTTAACAAAGTATTTTCACATCCTTTTATATTTTTACCCTCATAATTATAAAAAAAAAACCTAAGGCAATAATTACTACCTTGTTTTGCAGATTTGAAAAGCAGTTGCAGGGAGTGTTAGGTTTTTGTCTGCAGGCAAGAGTCAAAACTAGAACTCTGGTGTTTTTTTTTTTTTTAATTTTTTTTTTTTTTTTTTTTTTTTAATTTTTTTTTTTTTTTTTTTTTTTTTGAGAGGGAGTTTCGCTCTTGTTGCCTAGGCTGGAGTGCAATGATGCGATCTCAGCTCACTGCAACCTCTGCCTCCCAGGTTCAAGCAGTTCTCCTGTCTCAGTCTCCTGAGTAGCTGGGGTTACAGGCACCCACCACCATGCTTGGCTAATTTTTGGTATTTTTAGTAAAGAAGGGGTTTCACCATGTTAGCCAGACAGGTCTTGAACTCCTGACCTTAGATGATCCACCCATCTTGGCCTCCCAAAGTGCTGGGATTACAGGCACGATCCACTGCGCCTGGCAGAACTCTGGTTTTTTTGAGTCCTATCTTCAGGATCTATTTGCTACATGATATGGGTTGGCTCTGTGTTCCCACCCAAATCTCATCTCAAATTGTAATCCCCAGTTATCAAGGGATGGACTTGGTGGGTGGTGATTAGATCATGCGGACAGTTTCCCCCATGCTGTTTTCATGATAGTGAGTGAATTCTCACAAAATCTGATGGTTTTATCAGTGAATTTTCCCTACTTGCTCTCACATCTCTCTCTCTCTCTCTCTCTCTCTCTCTCTCTACTGCCTCCATGTAAGACATGCCTGCTTCCCCTTCCGCCAAGATTCTAAGTTTCCTGAGGCCTCCCCAGCCATGTGGAACTGTGAGCCAATGAAACCTCTTTTCTTTATAAATTACCCAGTTTCTTTATTTTTTTATAACAATGTGAGAATGGACTAATACACTACAACAGACTATGTCCCTGGGTTATTGGAACCTCATTCACAGAAGCACAGCAGAAAGGAGGCACTGTGTACTCCTGAACTGAAGCAAGAACACAGTTGCTTCATACATGACTGATGAAGGTCTAAGTGGTTGCAGAAACTCCAGCCTCCAGAGCCTGAGAAAGCCTTCTGCCTCTGGCAACAGAGCTGGTGAAATTCTGAAAAAAATTCCCCTCCACAAACACAAAAAATTACTGAACAAGACACACCAAACATTTGGGCAAAGGCACAGCTACACTTCTAAGAAGTAAGTGAGATTCACAGGAAATAAAATGTTGCAACTCGGGTGGTGTGAAAACTCAGAAGCACAGGGCATCTGCTGAACCTGGTTCTCTGTGGAAGAACTAGGGTAAAGGAAGAAGCTAGGGGTCCCAAATACCAACTCCCTCAAGCGAAAAGTTGGGTTAGGAAAATAAAATCCATCTTCTGGCAAAAGGAAGTAAAAAAGGAAATGTGTTTGTCTCAGGCATTGGTCAAAGGAATGAAAAACAAAAACAAAAATGAGACTTGCCTGAGAATTAATAATCCCAAGCCTATCCCCATGGATATTTAGTGCCTACACTACTTACATGGTCCAGGAAACACCAAGTAGAAAAATTATTTTTAATAGTAGGCCATGCCTGTAATCCCAGCACTTTGGGAGGGCAAGGTGGGAGAATCCCTTGAGCCCAGGAGTTTGAGACTAGCCTGGA
Organism: Papio anubis; assembly: GCF_008728515.1. Lineage (NCBI taxonomy): Eukaryota > Metazoa > Chordata > Mammalia > Primates > Cercopithecidae > Papio > Papio anubis. The sequence goes on along the minus strand of NC_044980.1, from coordinate 33,546,675 downwards.
CTATATGGCAAAACCCCATCTCCACAAAAAATAAAAAAATTTTTAAAAAAAATTAGTCATGCACGGTGGCATATGTCTGTAGTCCCAGCTATTCAGGAGGTTGAGGTGGGAGGATAGCTTGAGCCCTGGGAAGTTGAAGCTACAATGGGCAGAGGTTGTGCCACTGTATTCCAGCCTGGGTGACAGAGCAAGACTCTCTCTCAAAAAAAATTATTTAAAAAGTATTTCTAGTTCATAACACTCCAATACCTGCCGTTTGGCGGGAAGCACCTTCAACTCAGACTCTTCAAGATTCCTACATTTAAGAGGAACCTTACTTGAACAAAGAACAGAAAATTACAAACACAGGAGAAAATAAGCTCCCATAAAATAAAGCACCACTCAGCACAATTTATGGGCAAAATTAGACCCCAAGAATTTTTTGGGCATAGTATTATCTAATAAAGAATGTAAAATAAGTATGCTTTAACTGTTTATGAAGTAACAGAGGGAATGATGGCTCTAAGGAATGAACAAAAGACCATCAGGAATAACTGCAGTTTTGAAAAGAACCAGATAGAGTTTCTAGAAATGTAAAATATAACAGTTAAAATATAAAATGTACTAGATGGATTAAATGGCAGATAAACTGCAACTGAAGAGAGAATTAGTGCTTTGGTTTGAATGTATCACCTCAAATTCATGTGTTAAAAACTCAGCCCCTACTCGGGAGGCTGAGAAAGGGGAATTGCTCAAACCCGAGAGGCAGAGATTACAGTGAGCTGAGATCGCGCCACTGCACTCCAGCCTGGCGACACAGTGAGACTCAAAACAACAACAACAACAACAACAACAACAACAACAACAACAACCTCAACCCTGAGTGCAACAGTGTTAGGAGGTAGGGCTTAGAAGAAGGTGTTTAGGTCATGTGTGCTTATCTGCCCTCATGAATGGATTAATGCCACTGTAAAAAAAGCTTACAGGAGTGGGTTTTCTCTCTTCTGCTCTTCCGCCATGTAAGGACACAGAGTTCACTCCTTTTTGGGTCTTCCAACTTTCAGCATGTGATGATGCAGCAAGAAGACCTTCATCAGACGCCAGGGCCTTGATCCTGGAACTTCCCAGCCTACAGAACTGGAGAAATAAATTATTTCTTTACTCAGCCTCAAGTATTCTGTAATAGCAGCCCAAATGGACTAAAATAATTAGTAAATTGGAAGAAAGGGCTGAATAATCAACTTTGTAATGCTGTACAGTGAGGCAAAGATATGGAAACTATGAAACTGAGGCTAACAGACAAAGGGGAAAAACTAGATGTTCAAAATGCATCTAACTGAAATTCCAGAAGGAGAGAATAGGCAGAAGGAAGTACAGGCAACACTCAAGTCATTATTGAAAAATATGAATGGAATACTATGAAGCCATAAGGATGAGTTCATGTCCTTTGCAGCGACATGGTTGAAGCTGGAAACCATCATTCTCAGCAAACTAACACAGGAACAGAAAACCAAACACCACATGTTCTCACTCATTAGTGGGAGTTGAACAGTGAGAACACATGGACACAGGGAGGGGAACATCACACACTGGGGCCTGTTGGGGGTTGGGGGGCTAGGGGAGGGATAGCATTAGGAGAAATACCTAATGTAGATGATGGGTTGATGGATGCAGCAAACCACCATGGCACGTGTATACCTATGTAAAAAACCTGCATGTTCTATTCATGTATCCCAGAACTTAAAGTATAATAATAATTTTTTAAAACATGAATCCTCAGAATTGGGGCGAGATGTGATTTCTCAGATTGGAGAAGTACACCAAGTCATAGGCAAGACAAATAAAAACAAATGCGTTACTACAAACACTATAAGGAAACTTCAGAAAACTAAAGACACGGTGATCATGAAAAGAAGGAGAGAAAAATGATGATATTTCCTAATAAAGAACAACAATTTACACACCAATCCTTTCAACAGGAGCAAGAAAATCCAGAATCCAAGGAAACAATTCAAAGTGCTGAAAAAATAAGTCACTCTGGAATTGTATACCCTGCTAAACTGTCATCCAGGACTAGCAGCAAAACAAAGACATTTTCAGAAGAATATAGGAAGATATCCTTATACTCTGGGAACTCCTTAGCTTCTTCAGAGGATCCTTTATACTTGTTTCTATCACACAAATCTCTATGGTTATAAAAATTATAGACAGTGCTGTGCTGACATTTGATGCCACTGGCAGCATCTTTAAAATTATTTAGGCCGATGGGTCTCTGGAAAGAAATAGCTCGGTTAGATGATTCTGGGTGCTTATCTCTAAATTCTAGCTATTCATTTTGCTCTGTCTCCCCTTTTTAGAGTTTGTTTTCATTATTATTAATATTTTTTATTTTTTTGAGATGGAATTTTGCTCTTGTTGCCCAGGCTGGAGTGCAATGGCATGATCTCAGCTCACCACAACCTCCACATTTCAGGTTCAAGCAATTCTCCTACCTCACCTTCCCGAGTAGCTGGGACTACAGGCATGTGCCACCATGCCCGGCTAATTTTGTATTTTTAGTAGAGACGGGGTTTCTCCGTGTTGGTCAGGCTGGTCTCGAACTCCCGACCTCAGGTGATCCACCCACCTCAGCCTCACAAAGTGCTGGGATTACAGGCATGAACCACAGCACCTGGCCTAGAGTTTGGTTTTTTTTGATGATACATTAACACCACACACACACACACACACACAGACACACACACACACACACACACACACACAGTGTTGGGAAGGATCTGCTGGTGGAGATTTTTGTGAAGGGTAGGAAATTTAGGGCAATCATACTCAATATCTTTTGTTAATTTGTGGGCAGGGTGAAGAGAATCTATTTATTTATTTATTTATTTATTTAGAGACAGGGTCTCACTCTGTCACCCAGGTGGGAGTGCAATGGCATGATCTCGGCTCACTGCAGCCTCAACCTCCTGGGCTTAAGCAGTCCCCCTACCTCAGCTTTCCTAGTAGTTGGGACTACAGGCGTGCACCATCAGGCGTGGCTATTTTCCCCCTTTTTTGTAGAGATGGGGTTTTGTCATGTTGCCCAGGCTGGTCTTGAACTCCTGGGCTCAAGAGATCTGCCGGCCTCGGCCTCCCAAAGTGCTGGGATTACAGGCGTGAGCCGCCATGCCCAGCCTCATTTATTTTTAATATGTGCCAAGAAGTCCATGTTATGGGTGAATTGTGTCCTTTTCCCAAATGTATATGTGGAAGCCTTAAACTCCGATACTTCAAAATGCAACTGTATTTAGATATAGGGCCTTTAAAGAGGTAATTAAGGTAAAATGAGGCCATTATGGTGGACCCGAATGCAACTAGCATTTTCATAAGAAGAGGAGATGAGGAAACCCAGAGAGACACCAGGGTACATGTGCATGGAGGAATATTCATATAAAGAGGCAGCAAGACGGTGGCCTTCTGCAAACCAAGGAGGGATGCCACAGAGGACACCAACCCTGCTGGCTTCTTGATCTTGGACCTGCAGCCTCCAGAACTGTGACAAAATCCGTTTCTGTTGTTTAAGACACCCAGTTCATGGTATGTTTGTCATAACAGCCGTAGCAAACTAAGACACTTCACTTTTCTCTTTTCAGGACGTACCTCCCCCTCCAATACTCATCTAAAAGTTCTGCTTTTTGTCACTGGATATAAAGTTTTCACTTTTCCAGGTGAAAATTCATTTTCTGAATAACTGGCATAAAGTGGTCCCGACAGACTGAGGTACTCCCTCTGGACTCCTCTAGGAGGCCCGAAAGCTACTTTGCACCAGCAAATCATCAATTATATTGGCTGCCTGGCCATCGCCAAGGCCACCCTGGGGCTGAGCCAGATCATTGAGTAAGATCTCCCTTTCTTTTCAAAGAATCACTCCTGTCCTCTTCTCACCCAGACTCCCTAAGAGCAGAAGATGAATTTTTCCAGCTGTGCAGTGACCTCTGCTCCTTGAACTATCCATGCCCCAGATGTTTACTTTTGTGGCTCCAGGGCCTGCATTGATTCCTAAGAGTGAGATGAAAAAGACGTTGAAAGCCTAGGCCAGACAGTTCCCTACCCCAGATATGGAAACTCTGGGAGACAAACATTTCTTATGCTGCAGCGATGTGAAGGAATGCAGAGGATTCCTACTGCATAGAGACAAAGGAAGAGCTTTGGTAGCCTTGAGAGCTGTAGAAAAATGTAAAGCGATGCAAAAATTTCGAAATGACTGAGTATTGTTTTAATGTTTTTGCTAGATGATTTTGGTCTCAATAGAGTTTTAAATGTTGAAGTTAGTGACATGCTTAATAGAATACTATAGCCTATCTCAAATTCTAGTGGTCTCTTTTTTGACAATAGTACTTGGAACCTGTGGTTTCTCGAGGTACCCCAGGCGGTGAGATTCAGGAAAGGGGCCCCTCATTCTTGTTTAATTTCCATAGATCCAGTACTACTCGGGATTCGAACTATGGTCCTGATTCCTAAACTAGTACTTCTCCTCCTAACTGAAGTACTTAAAGTTAATACCTTTATTATTAACTGTAAATAAATACAAAGTTCGCACAAATATTCAGTGCCTACCCCTGTAGAGGATTATACAGTCACTCTGTTGAGTTGAAATGTAGCCATAGTCTTCCTTTGGGCAAGAAAATGTGAACAGAAGTGATGTGTGTCTCTTCCAGGTAAAAGCTTTAAAAGTTCTGTGTACGATTCACGGTGGTCTCCATTCCCAACCTCATTTTTGGAAATCATAGAAGTAGAGCAGAGATGGGCTTCCATCAGTCTTGGGTTCCTCAGTGACTACAATGTGAAGAGTCATTGCCAATCCACATGGAAAATGTAATGTGAGCAGGAGATGAACTTGACCTTTTAAGCTGTTGAGATTTTCAAGTGGTTTGTTACTGGAGCACAACCTAGCCTATCTTGACTAGTAATACAATAAATAGACTTTTAAACAATTTAAATACACTCATTAAACTTTTAAACAATTTAAATAAAAAGATTTTTTATTTAAAATTGTTTTCTGCCAGGCACAGTGGCTCATGCCTGTAATCCCAGCAGTTTGGGAGGCTGAGGTGGATTGATTACCTGAGGTCAGGAGTTCGAGACCAGCCTGACCAATACACTGAAGCCCCGTCTCTACTAAAAAGACAAAAATTATCTGGACGTGGTGGCAGGTGCCTGTAATCCCAGCTACTTGGGAGGCTGAGGTAGGAGAATCGCTTGAGCCTGGGAGGCAGAGGTTGCAGTGAGTCGAGATTGCACTATTGCACTCCAGCCTGGCCGACAGAGTAAGACTCTGTCTCAAAAAAAAAAAAAAAAAAAAAAAAAAAAAAAAACCCAAAAAACAAAAACCATTGTTTTCTGAGAGATAGTGCATATTAATGTAGGGTACTAAACAGGTTTGAATGAGGAAGAGGCACTAGACCCTTTATTTCCAACAGCTCACCAACTGGGGTTCTCACAGTTTCAGTTCAGCTCTCCTGGGGTGAGACTGGGTGAGGGTTAGCAAATTTTTTTCTAAAAGGGCCAGATATTAAACATTTTCAAATTGCAGATCATGTGGCTCTGATGCAACACTGAATTCTGTCACTGGATCTCAAAGTGGCCATAGATAATGAGTAAACTAATGGATGTGGCAGTGTTCCAATAAAACTTTATTTATCAAAATTTATCTATGCTCTGGATCTGGGGCATGAAGACCCAAATCTGACCTCTCAGATCTCCAAACCCCTGCCAACCATACTGGAGGAACTGAGTCAGGTTGTCTAATGTTATTCACATGTTCATTCATTCATCTATTCTTTCCTTCAACAATGATACTGATAGCATTCTATGTTCTAGCCAGTGTGATATGCCATGGGGACAGAGTGGGAAACAAAACTGACAAGGTGTCTCAGTCTGCTCCTGCTGCAATAACAAAATACCTTGGATATGTAATTGATAAACAGCAGAAGTTTATTTCTCATGATTCTGGAGGATGGAAAGTCTAAGATCAAGGTGCCAGCAGATTTAGTGTCTGGTGCCAGGGCTGCTCTCTGCTTGCAAAAGGGCACCTTGCTGTGTCTTCGCTTGACAGAAGAAATGGAAGTGCAAAAGGGACTAACTAGTTCCCTCAAGCCCTTTTATAAGGGCACTAATCTCATGCACGAGGGAAGAGCCCTTACAACCTGATCTCTGTCTCATAGCTTCACCCCCTAATACTGTTGCACAGGGGATTAAGCTTGTATTCGTCTGTTCTCATGCTGCTAAAAAGACATACCTGAGACTGGGTAATTTACAAAGGAAAGAGGTTTAACTGACTCACAGTTCCACATGGCTGAGGAGGCCTCACAATCACTGTGGAAGGCAAATGAGGAGCAAAGTCACGTCTTACATGGTGGCAGGCAATAGAACTTGGGCAGGGAACTCCCGTTTATAAAACCATCAGATCTCATGAGACTTATTAACTACCACAAGAACTGTATGGGAGAACCAACTCCATGATTCAATTATCTCCACCTGGCCCTGCCCTTGACACATGGGGATTATTACAATTCAAGGTGAGATTTGGGTGGGGATGCAGCCAAACCACATCAAAGCTTCAACATAAATTTTGGAGGGACACAAACATTCAAATCATAGCACAAGGTCAATGCTCTCATGTGATTTAGAGAAAAGTACAGAGAGATACAATAAAGAAATAGACAAGATAATTTTTAATAATGATAAGTGCTGTGAATAAAATAAAACAGTTTAATGTAATGGAAGAACATTAGAAAGAGTGTCGTGAAAGGGTTTTTTGAAGAGGTGACACTTGAGCTGAGACTTTCAGGGCCAGCTAGATAAGCAGGACGGGGGGATTCTAGGCTCTTTTCCTTTATCCTAAAGCCTGCTTTGTGGTGTCTGAAATTCCTTTCCCAAAATTGGAAGAAACAGACTTAAAATGCAAAACATGGTGGAGGTCACATTTTAGTGTGAATGAACTTTGTCTGATCTGTAATTGGCCAATCCATTCATCAGTGTGAATGACGGGTTATCATACTCTGCTTTGACTGGGGAGGTGGGGAGAGGAGGGCAGTGATAGAGCTTATGTTAATACTGGTTACAAGCATAGCTCATCAGTGGCCTCCATTGCCTCTTTGCATTCTCTGCTCCTAGCCAGAGTTTCAGGGAGCCTACCACAGTATCTGATGAGTGAAAGAGCAGCAAAGAGAATTTGAGAAAGGATACAGATATTTCTCTGCTGAGGGAGGAAGAACTCCCAAAGAGGAGCTTGGTAAGAGAGGGACGCTTTGCAAATATGCATCCCTTTAAAATGTTCTTTCTGGTTCTGTGTGGTGGCTCATGCCTGTAATCCCAGTGCTTTGGGACATGGAAGTGAGAGGATTGCTTAAGGCCAGTAACTTGAGACCAGCCTGGGCAACATGGCAAGAACCCATATCTATAAAAAAATTTAAAATTAACTGGGCATAATGGTGTACACCCATAGTCCCTGCTACCTGGGAAGCTGAGGTGCAAGGATCGCTTGAGTTCAAGGCTGCAGTGAACTATGATTATGCCACTGCACTCTAGCTCCATGACAGAGCAAGACCCTGTGTCTTAAAAAAAAAAGTAAATTAAATTAAATTAAAAATAAAATGTTCTTTCCTACCCTTAGGCTGTTTTGCTTGCAGAGTTTATATCAAAATCTTGTTTGGTTGTCTGTTTTTACAAAATTCAGTTCCCAGACATCAGCTAATTAAGATCTTACTGCTCTTATTTTTAATCCTATGCAGCTAGGTACTTAGTAAATGCTCAATAAATGCATGCCACTTAATCTCTCTACTTGGTAATTATGCTCTAGAAATAGCAGGAAATTATTGAGTTGCATTATTACTTTCCTCTCCACTATGGGCTTTTATGCCTCACAAATATTTATGGTTAACCAAAGAAAAGGAGAATCTAATGTGAGTTTTTTGGTTTTCTCTGAGTGTATTTTAAAAGTCTGTGTAAATGCCTGTGAAAGAAAGATATTTGATTAAAGGGTTTTGCTTGGAAAAATAAGGAGAAAATTTTTTTCATAGGGTCTCATTCACTTTCCACAAATGTTATCACTCTGAACTATAGGAAGAAACAGCTGCAATTGATATTTTGGTCAACCGCTAAGGGAGGGACCAGATTTTGGATAAAGAATTCCTGTCTTCTCTCAAATCCTTGCTAGCTGGGATGAGGAGGCCTGCCATTTACTTATGGAGCAAAGGGCTTTTTGAGAGTCTGAGCCTTTCCTGAGACTTGATGCCTCTAATGTTACAGGCTGGCTTGTTCTGGAAAACATGGATTGTTTGTATCTACTGAGAACATTGAACATGCTGCTCATTCTTTCGTAACTGTTACAAATTAATTGTCACAGAGCCTCTATTTCTATTGTGATCCTTTTCCAGTCACTCTCCCCACCCTCCATATGGGTCAGGAAGTTAACCTTTGCTCTATAAAAATTATTTTTAGGAAATCACATTTAAACAGTTCAGAGACAAGCTATCACAAGGTGATAGCAAGGATGACAAATTCTGGCTCTGTGACTTTCAAACCCAGTGGCACCACTTGCTGGTTATGGGACCCTGAGCAAGCCAATTAGCCTATCTGAGCCTCAGTTTCTCATCTGTATAATGGGGCCAATAAGAGCACATGGTTCATTAGAGGTTTGTAAGGACTACGTGAGGGAATGCAAATAAAGCAGTCAGCCCAGTGCCCAACACATAGAAAGCCTTCTGGGCATGTTGCAATAGTTCCAATCTATTACTGATCATCAACTGTACCACACTGGATGAAATATCTTTAGGAAGGAGATTATGTTTCCTTTTTTCCTTTCTAAAACACAAGAGTTAATGAACGTGAAACGCTGTGGCTGAAGGGCAATTTAGGAAAGGAAAAAAATCTCTGGATCTCATCATTCTAAACCTCTAAATTTTATCCGCACTTTTCTAAAACTACTGTTAAATCACTTGGCATTTCAGTTGTAGCAGATATGCAATATTTTAAAAAGCAGAGAGGTTACCAAATGGATTCTGTTACATATTTACATGTAATGTACAGAGAGAAAACCTTTGTTCCTTTTTAGAGGTTTGGTTATCTTCCTGGTTTATAAATCAATTTCCTTTTCCTATTCAAACCCAAACAGTTCACATTCCTGCATAACTTTATGGTTACTGGTTTCTCTGTGGAAACAACCACGTAGGAAGTGGTATTTCCCAGCCTAAGAGCTTCACATTCAGTTTTCTTGGCAAGATGAGAGGAGGGTGTTTCAGGTCCATAAACCCCATAATTTTATCATGATCATCAGATAATAAGGATAATAACAGAGTTGTAAAACTTCAGAAGTTGAAGAACATTAGATTCCATCAAGGCCAACCCCCTCATTTTACAGATGAGTAGGTACCTTATCCTTGAACCATGTTTTACTGTCCTAAAAGGGTTTTTACACAAATTATACAATTTCCCTTGCCAGCAACCCTTTTGAGGTTGTGAGAGGGTAGGTATTAGCCACCTCTATTTTGTAGATGAAAAAACTGAGGCTTTGGGAGAGTAAATGACCTGTTCATATTATGGAAGGAATCAGTTTCAAGCTTCCAATTGCCTTGACAGTTCTCTTCATTGCAGCTTGCTACATTGCAGGACTTTGTGTGCCTACTGGGAACATAGATCTAGACCTCAGGTCTCCCAGGCTTGATACCTTTGGTCTTTGAAACTCTGTCATGTGCAGAATAAGATCCAAACTCCTCAACATGGGACATGAGGCCCTTATGCTTGGCCTTTGCCCCTCTCTTCAGTCTCATCATCTACCACGCCTAGTTTCCACTTTTTGCTTTAGGGACTCTAAGTGCCTTGGTATTTTCTTGAAACACCCTTCTAGCTACTTTTTCACCCCAACCAATTTCCTTTAAGAATGAACTTGGCCAGGCATGGTGGCTCATGCCTATAATCCTAGCAGTTTGGGAGACCGATGTGGGTAGATCACCTGAGGTCAGGAGTTTGAGACCAGCCTGGCCAACATAACAAAACCCTGTCTCTACTAAAAATACAAAATTTAGCCAGGTGTGGTGGTGGGCACATGTAATCCCAACTACTCGGGAGGCTGAGCAGGAGAATTGCTTGAACATGGGGGCAGAGGTCGTAGTGAGCTGAAATCATGCTGAGATCACGCCACTTCACTCCAGCCTGGCATAAAGAGGGAGACTCTATCTCAAAAAAAAAAAAAAAAAAAAAAGAATGAACTTGAGATAATCATCTTTTTTTTTTTTTTTTTCCTCTTTTGTAATAACGCTTAGCTTAAAAACACCAACACAGAACCTGGGGGAGGGGCAGGACTGTAAAAACAAAACAAGAAAAATACAAACCCATTGTACAGAGGTACAGGTGTCTTCTTTCTTTATATCCTTATTCTATAAACTTTTTTTCTATTAAGAACAATTTTTTAAAACTTTTAAAGCTTTTTTTTTTGTTTGTTAAAAACAAAGACACAAACACACACATTAATCTAGGCCTACACAGGGTCAGGATCATCAATATCACTGTCTTCCATCTCCACATCTTGCCTGACTGGAAGGTCTTCTGGGACAATAACAGGCATGGAGCTATCATCTCCTATGATAACAATGCCTTCTTCTGGAATCCCTCCTGAAGGAACTGCCTAAGGCTGTTTTGCAGTTAACTTATTTTTTTTTTAAATAAATAGGACGAGTACACTCTAAAATAACAATAAAAAGTGTAGTATAGTGAATACATAAACCAGTAACATAGTTGTTTATTATATTGTCAAATATTATGGTATTGTGCACTGTATAGAAATGTGTGTGCTCTACTTTTGTATGACTGGCAGCAAAGTAGGTTTGTTTATACCAGCATCACCACAAACCCATGAGTAATGTGTTGTGCTAGATGTTACGGCAGCTATGACATCATCAGTTGACAGGAATTTCCCAGCTCCATTATATCTTTCGGGAGCACTGTCATATATGTGGTCCATCATTGACTGTAATGTTATTACGTGATGCCTGACTGTATGATTTTACACAAACCTGATTGTTCCAGAGGTGACCATTTTCTCCCAAGACAGAATACCAAAGAGATGTGTAGATCTAAGAAGACAAGAGAGGCCATGTGGCTCCAGAGACACCAAGAGGGAAATAAACATAGAAAAGAGTTGCCATTGTTCTTGATAACTTTACATTACCTGGTTCCAAACTCTAGTAAAGCTTCCATGAGCTATGCCTGTATAATCCACAAATTGCCCCTCTGGCAGTGGCGTGCTGGTAAAACAGCTCTTAAAAAGCAAACAAACAACAAAGCCTTGATTTGTAGCACTTGCCAGTTTCCAAGATGTAAATGCTCCCCCCATGACCTGTTTTACACTATTGTAACATCACCACATGTAGATTTGTGTACATATACTCATCTTTTGTGAGCTTGCATGAGCTGACTCTAGCACACCACTGCCTTCGGTTTAAGCTAAAGTGGGTGGGTTTCTGTCCCTTGACCCAAATGTTGCAGTATGTCAAATTAAGACACCATTGATTGACTGTTTTATCACCAGAAAAGAAAAGCACCACTCTGCCCATTAAACTGTGATATAATGCTTTAAGAACAGTTCTGTGTCGTGCATGAAATTAGTGCCACCAGCCTTTGCTCATTTGATAATTTCCCGTGTATGTTCCTTTGGGTTTGGCAACTTTCCTGCCTTTAGCTGTGTTGCTTAGTGTGTAATAGACAATTCTTTTTTTTGGTATCTTAGGAACAAAATATAACACAGCTTCACATACTTATGGGTATCTTCTCTTCTTGATTCTATTAAAATACTTGTGACAAATACACAACTCTGGTCATTCCTCCATAAATACCTGCTTTCTTAATATCCAGTGCAAGTTCCTTTATTCCTACGCTTTTCTGTGTATACTTTTTTTTTTTTTTTGCTGTAACACCAAACTATATGTAACATCTTTGAAGACATTTTAAATGGCAATTAAACTCCACTTGTGTAGTACTAGTGTTGCAAATAACTCAAGTGAATTGATGACAAAATGACGAAATTTACCTGTGTGCAGGTAATGAGAATCAGAGCTGTAACAAGTCTCTATTGATTATGGGATGAATCCTAGTTTTAGAGATGTTACAATGTGGAAAAGAAAGTGCATCTCATAATCGGTGAAATATGGTAATCTCTGTTACGGAAAATACCTTGACTCAGCTATCACCTCCTCCAGGGACCCTTTCCTAACAATCTTCTAGCACTTCCTCTGAGTTGGGCTCAGTTCCCCACCTTGTGTTCCTGTAGCTTCCTGTGCATATCTGTATCTTCCCACTTACCATGTGGTGTCCTAATTACCTGTTTACCTGAGGAATGTATCTTGGAGAACTCTTTGGGTCCACAGTGTCTGGAGCTGTGCCTGGCACATCACATCGGTCCTCAGTAAATGCTTGCTTAATGATTGACTTGTGAATCCTACGAGAGATGAATGATCTTTCACTTTCAGACCAGCAGTGTGTACACTTCTGAGTAAGACAAACCCTGTCTGTCCAGGGCCTCTTCTGCAGCCAGTCACTCTTAGACCATGCCTACCAATAAAATTAAAACACTGGAGTCCGCTGTTCCTCTTATTTATACTCTCCCCTATAACCTTCACCGTAGTTCAGGCTGCTATAACAAAAATTCCATAGAACCAGTGGCTTAACAACAAAAATATATTTTTCACAGTTTTTGAGGCTAGAAAGTCCAACATCAAGGTGCTGGCCAATTTGGTTCCTGGTGAGGGCTCTCTTCCTCGTTTGCAGAGGGCCGCCTTCTTGCTGTTTCCTCATGTGACAGAGAAACAGATTATTTCTCTCATATCTCTTTTTTTTTTTTTTTTTTTTTGAGACTGAGTCTGGCTCTGTCGCCCAGGCTGGAGTGCGGTGGCCGGATCTCAGCTCACTGCAAGCTCCGCCTCCCGGGTTCACGCCATTCTCCTGCCTCAGCCTCCCGAGTAGCTGGGACCACAGGCGCCCGCCACTTCGCCCGGCTAGTTTTTTGTATTTTTTAGTAGAGACGGGGTTTCACCTTGTTAGCCAGAATGGTCTCGATCTCCTGACCTCGTGATCCGCCCGTCTCGGCCTCCCAAAGTGCTGGGATTACAGGCTTGAGCCACCGCGCCCGGCCCTCTCATATCTCTTATTTAAAAAAAAAAAAAATTGGCCAGGCACAGTGGCTCACGTTTGTAATCCCAGCACTTTGGGAGGCTGAGGCGAGCGGATCACAAGGTCAAGAGATCGAGACCATCCTGGCCGACATGGTGAAACCCCGTCTCTACTAAAAATACAAAAATTAGCTGGGTGTGGTGTCAGGCTCCTGTAATCCCAGCTACTTGGGAGGCTGAGTTGGGAGAATCGCTTGAACCCGGGAGGCGGAGGTTGCAGTGAGCCGAGATCACACCATTGTACTCCAGCCTGGTGATAGAGTAAGACTCTGTCTCAAAATAAATAAATAAATAAATAAATAAATAAATAAATAAATAAAATAAAAATAAAAAAATAAACGATTGATTATATATTAGTTGTACATATTCATATGTCCTCTTTTTAAGACAGGGTCTCACTCTGTCACCCAGGCTAGAGTGCAGTGGTGTGATCAGGGCTCACTGCAGTCTCAACTTCCCAGATTCAAGTGATCCTCCCACCTTAGTTTCCCAAGTAGCTAGGACCACAGGCACATGCCACCACACTCAGCTAACTCTTTTTTTTTTTTTTTTGAAACGGAGTCTGACTCTGTTGCCAGGCTGGAGTGCAGTGGCGCTATCTTGGCTCACTGCAACCTCTGACTCCCTGGTTCAAGCGATTCTCCTGCCTCAGGCTCCTGAGTAGCTGGGATTACAGGCATGTGCCACCACACCCAGCTAATTTTTGTATTTTTAGTAGAGATGGGGTTTCACCACGTTGGCCAGGATGGTCTCGATCTCCTGATATCGTGATCTGCCAGCCTTAGCCTCCCAAAGTGCTGGGATTACAGGTATGAACTACCACACCCGGCCAAAAAAATTTCTTTATAGAGAGGAGGGTCTCACAATGTTTGCTCAGGCTGGTCTTCAAATCTTGGGCTTAAGTGATCCTCCCACCTCAGCCTCCTGAAGTGCTGGGATTCCAGGTATGAGTCACTGCACCCGGCCTCATGTCTCTTCTTATAAGGGAACTAATCCCATCATGAGGGCTTATCCTTCACAACCTAATTACCTCCCAAAGGCCCCACCTCCTAATAGTATCACATTGGGAATTAAAGCTTTCAATTTATCGACTTCGTGGAGACACAAACATTCAGTCCACAGCACCCATGATGTGAGAAACCAAGTCAAATTAAAATTATAATGGGTAATAATAGCATTGAGATGTACTCCTCCCAGATAGCTCATGACATTTTAGGAGGAAGTTCGAATGAGCGAACTCACAGAAAAGAGCCTTGGGAAGAATTGCAGGCTGCCGAGAGAAATTCTAGAGCCAGTATGCTCTTTCATAAATGGTTGCCTGGGTTCCCTTTATGCTCTCATTTGGGGCCACGATGTACCAAGTCAAGTTGTGAGAAAAGCCTGGATTGTCTTGGGGCTTCCAATCTTCTCCGTTGGGCTCATTTGTTCCATTTTACATGTTTGGGTTGGGCAAGGGACCAGCATTCTGAAAATGAAGGTGGGTCTTCCCCAACCTGTGAGGGAGGCCCGAGAGGAAAGCAAGTTTCTCATTCTCAAAACGCAACTCAAGTCACCTGATACCTTTCGTGTTTATGTTTTCCTTACCTGAGGAAACTACTCAATCTCTTCTGGATCTTAAGTCTTACTTTCCTTCATGAGGGTATCTCATTTCCCTCTATTTATTTTCAAAATCTCCAAAAATAAAAGTTACTTCTAATATTCTCTTTTCTCACAACATTCTTCCTCCACACATTGCTTTAACTTCCATGGTCTAACCTAACATAGAAAAGTTGAAGAAGGAAATAACAGTTTTCGGTATCAATTAAACAAACAGCAATTTAAAAAATTACAATAAAGATTTTCTGGTTTTGGTAACTTGCACCCTAAAATATTGGAAGGCATATCAAAGGATTGGAAAGTGGGGTTCAGTCCAACTGCTGATGTCTGGGATTTAATGCTCAGACAGAGGTGGGTGGGGGGACCTCTTCCCTGCTTTGCAAAGCAGAAATAATTCTCTGGTAACTCTTCTACAGGGAGGCTCTGTGGATAAGAAACCTCAAGAATGAAACACTTAATTATAACCAAACATGGAGCAAACAAAGAAACAAGAACTGAGTTGGGCTGTTTTATATGAATCCTGCCTACGAAAGGAGATAGCTTCTTCCAAGTTTTGTAAGAGATCAGTGACAAGCTGGAATTTTTCATTTCTGGGCTCAGTGAGAAGTTACATTTACAGAACCAACTTCATTTATGTTTTAAAAGCAAATAAGTTTAGGCTTACCACCCTGGTGAGCTTTGAGGCTGTTGAATGTTCTGGGAGTTTTCATATTGATAGTATTTCGTGACTGGGGAAAAAATATTACAGTCATTTTCCTAACTCTAATAGTTTCCATCCCTAACCTCAAAAGGGAAGGTAAAAAATGATGAATCGGTGTGATGAGGACATTGTTCCTGAGCCTTTGTTAGCAGTGCTGTGAGTTGTGCCAACGGCAGGGACCCAGGGAAGGGTTGGTGCTCAGTCTCCTCACTCTTTAACCTTGAACTCCTTTGTGTGACCACTTGTGTATGTCAGGACTTGATACAACCTGCAGATGTGGAAAAGGGTATTTTTTTATTTTGTATAAGTCACCTAGTTCATATAAGAAAGTAATGTTTCCTTGGCACTATAATTATAATTCTGATGTGTATCAGGTGTCTAGTAGGAGCCAGGCACTTTACAACTATTATTTATAATCCGTATGACTCCCATTACACAGATGTGGAAACTGAGGCTGAAAGAATTCAAATGACTTGACCAAAAACAATAGATCTAGAATACGGCTGAGCCAGACTTTGGGCAAATTCCTCTCTGACTCCAACACTTACATTCTTTTATCATGCTATGTTGTCCAGGAAACTTGCCAGCCTATAGTGAAATAAGCTTTAGGTAAAGTATATTTAAAACACAGAAATGAGGCTAGGTGCAGTGGCTTATGCGTGTAATCTCAGCACTTTGGAAGGCCGAGGTGGGCAGATCACTTGAAGTCAGAAGTTTGAGACCAGCCTGGCTAACATGGTGAAACCTTGTCTCTACTAAAATTACAAAAATTAGCTGGACATGATGGCAGGTGCCTGTAATTTCAGCTACTCTGGAGGCTGAAGCAGGAGAATCACTTGAACCTAGGAGGCAGAGGTTGCAGCGTACTGAGATGGCGCCACTGCACTCCAGCCTGAGTGACAGAGTGAGACTCCGCCTCAGAAAACCAAAACAAAACAACACAAAAAAACCAGAAATGAGGCCAGGTGCACTGGCTTATGCCTGTAATCCCAGTACTTTAAGAGGCAAAGATGGGAAGATCACTTGAGGCCAGGAGTTCAAGACCTCTCTGGGCAACAAAGCGACACCTTGTCTCTACAAAATAAAAAGTAAAAAGAAATGAATGAGAAGTTTAGAATTCTACCTGACAAATCTTCCCACAGTGTCTCTGGGGAGTCTACAAACCAGTAAAAATAAATTCAAGTTAATTACAAAGGAAAAATGGAGGTAATATTAGAGGTGCAATCACTTCTGGGTGGATTCAAATAATCTGCATTTCTAGAACCTGCCATTGTTCACCCCCACTCACGCCCTCCACCCCATGACACTGTGCAGAGGCCCCTCACGTTGGTGCCAATCTACACACTGACCTCAGAACCTGACACTGAGGATCTCCAGCCTGGAGTTTCCACCATGCTCCACTCCCTGACCCCTGGGTTTCTAGATTTTTTTACCCTGGAAAAATGCTGAAACTGTAGCCACATTTTATCCATTATCCCCATTCATGGCTTTTCTTAGCAATCACTGGCCAGCCTCTTCTCGATACACACTCCCAACATGACACAGTTTCTGGGAAATTGTCAGGAAAAGGTTGGGTATTCCTGCAGTGGAGTCTTTGAGTCACAGGCTGGGCGGCCAGTACAGAGCACGAGAGATTCAAATAGGCTAATGGCTTCAGCACAGAGCAGATTTCCGGTGACCATATGGCTGACACCTAAATGGCCTCTGCTGTTCATTTCCATTTTCACTTGGGCTACTGCTGTAACCCTCAACCTGACTCTTTCCTTCCCCTCTTCTCTGGCTCACCTTCCCTGCCCAACCACCCAAAGCCAAAGTCATCTTTGAACACCAGAAATCAATGTCCTGTCTTAGGCTCTTCAGTGGCTGGCAATCATGCTCGGAAATCAAACCCAAACTCTTCATCTCAGCCTTCAAGGCCCTGTGAGTGCTGGATGTGACTGTCCCTCCAATCTCATCTCCCAGCAGCCTCCTCCCTGCCTCTGGGCTCCAGACAGAGTTCTCTCCTCTCTCTTCCCGGAACACACCTTCTCTCCTTCCCTCCTTAGAAACTTGCCACTGGCTGTTCCCTCTGCCCAATAGAATTCCCTGGATTTTCACCATTTTCACCCTCAGGTTCCAGCTCCTGTGTTACCTCTTCTGAAAATCCTTCTCATCCAGTGTGGCAAATTCCTCTCCCATCACCCTCCACCACATTCCCCGAACATTTCTTCTCAGCACTTTTTAATAATTGCAATTCTCTTATTTATTTATTTATTTATTTATTTATTTATTTATTTATTATTGTTTGGCTTACTGTTCTCTCTCCTGTAACAGTTGGAATGCCATGAGGACAAGGACTTTTTTCTTTTTTTTTTCTTTTTCTTTTTTTTTGATAGAGTCTAGCTCTGTTACCCAGGCTGGAGTGCAGTGGCACAATCTTGGCTCCCTGCAACCTCCGCCTCCTGGGTTCAAGCAATTCTCCCGCCTCAGCCTCCTGAATAGCTGGGATTTCAGGTGCCCGCCGCCATGCCCAGTTAATTTTTGTATTTTTAGTAGAGATGGGGTTTCACTGTGTTGGCCAGCTGGTCTTGAACTCCTGACTTCAAGTGATCTGGCTGCCTCAGCCAACCAAATGCTGGGACTATAGACGTGAGCCACTGAGCCCAGCGAGGGACTTTGTTTCGGTCAGCCCTGTGCCCTCAGCCCAGTGCCAGCATGCAGTAGGTAGTTAACACATATTCATTGAACAACTGAAATCCTAAAATTATTTGGCCCTTTGTCATCTTTCAGGACTTAACAAAAGCTTGCTCCTTTTTCCAAAGGGCCTGACTCTAAATCCATGCCTTTTGGGAAGTCCCCTCATTTCCAGTCCTGTTATTTGAAAATCCCCTCTGTAAATTTGTACCAGCTTTCATAAGAGGAATGTGTTCTAAACAGGATCTAACATACCACGAGAATTTCCCAGCGTCAAGTGATCAACATGAAACCAAGGAAATTAAACACGAATAGTTGCCTTTTTGAAAGTCTGGTTGTAGCATCTATACCTTACTATTCAGCTAAGTCACAGCAACTCATATTTTGAATCTCTGTTCACAAATTTTCTGATTTTGTTTTTTTAAATAACTGACTCCAAGTGTGGTTCAATTTACTAGCCTTTCTTTGAGTTCTCTTTTAGTTCGTAAGGCAGGATATTACATCAACCTAGAATTCCAAAATATGTCCCTCTAATATTTGTTACTAGAAACACTAAATTCTAGAAACATAGTTCACTTTAAAAGGAATTTAAATGCTTTTATTCACATGATGCAATTGCTTTTTTCTTTTTCTTTTTTTTCTTCAGGAAGAAGTATGTTTGTTAATGGAGGTTTGAATGGGCCAGTTAACTTCTGTAAATGTCTTGTGAAATTTTCACAGGTAAACATATACACACGCGCACACACACACACACACACCCCTTCGGATTATCCACACTGGCTCAAAGTTTCTTCATCTCATGCTATTTCAGCCTTCCAATATGAGACTCTTTTCCTTCCTCATACACTCAATACCTTATATTTACAGTTTATAGATTTATGAAGTGTGAATTCCTGATCTCATTTAATTTTTACACCTGTGGAGCTCTTAGATAAATGACTCTCATTTTGCAGAGGAGAAAACCAGTTCAGAGTGGTTGAGTATCTAAACTGTGTCCCACTTGACCGCCCTCAGGTATTGGGGATGAAGCCCTTACCTTGTCACTGTCACAATGTGTTTTTCTAATGAAACTGAATAGGACTTTACAACATGATCATTAGCCCAGGTGCTGGGGCTCATGCCTGTAATCCCAGCGCTTTGAGAGGCCGAGGTGGGTGGAGTGCTTGAGGCCAGGAGTTCAACACCAGCTGGAGCAACATAGTGAGACCCTGTCTCTACAATTTTCCAGACATGGTGGCATGAGCCTGTAGTCCTGGCCACTCTGGAGGCTGAGGCAGGAAGATTGTTTGAGCCCAGGAGTTGAGGCTGCAGTGAGCTATGATCATACCACTGCACTCCAGCCTGGGCAACAGAGCAGGATTCTGTCTGTAAAAAAAATTTTTAAATGAGGGCTGGTTAAATCGAGTTATGTATATATGAGTACAATTAACAAGCTGTCCAATCAAAAGTAGAGTTCTTTTCATCTAAAACAGTGATTTCTGAGGTTTGCCTTATAAAAATCCCTCTTATTTTCTTCCAGTGTGGATCCCCCAGAATTTTTGATTCTCGTAAGATTACTAGCCTGCTTTCTTTTCTTTTCTTTTCTTCCTTCCCTCCTTCCTTCCTTCCTTCCTTCCTTCCTTCCTTCCTTCCTTCCTTCCTTCCTTCCTTTCTTTCTTTCTTTCTTTCTTTCTTTCTTTCTTTCTTTCTTTCTTTCTTTCTTTCTTTCTCTCTTTCTTTCCTTCCTTCCTTCTTTCTTTCTTTCTTTCTCTCTCCCAGCCCCTTTCTTCTTTCTTTCTTTCTTTCTTTCTTTTCTTTCTTTCTTTCTTTCTTTCTTTCCTTCTTTCTCTCTCTCTTTCTTTCCTTCCTTCCTTCTTTCCTTCTTTCTTTCTTTCTCTCTCTCTCCCCCTTCCTTCCTTCCTTTTCTTCTTTCTTTCTTTTCTTTCTTCTTTCTTTCTTTCTTTCTTTCTTTCTTTCTTTCTTTCTCTTTCTTTCTTTCTTTCATTCTTTCTTTCTTTCACGGTCTCCTTCACTTGAGATGAATTCTGTGTGTCTTGGCTCACTGCAACCTCCACTTCCTGGGTTCAAGTGATTCTCCTGCCTCAGCCTCCCGAATAGCTGGGACTACAGGCGTGCACCACCACGCCTGGCTAATGTTTTGTATCCTTAGTAGAGACAGGGTTTCAACATGTTGGTCAGGTCTCAAACTCCTGACCTTGTGATCTGCCTGCCTCAACCTCCCAAAGTGCTGGGATTACAGGTGTGAGCCACCACACCTGGCCCCCAACCCATTTTTTTTTTTTTTTTTGAGTTGGAGTTTCACTCTGTCACCCAGGTTGGAGTGCAGTGGTGTGATCTTGGCTCACTGCAATCTCTGCCTCCCAGGTTCAAATGATTCTCATGCCTCAGCCTCCCAAGTAGCTAGGATTACAGGTGCCTGCCATCATGCCCACCAATTTTGCATTTTTAGTAGAGACAGGGTTTCACCATGTCGGCCAGACTGGTCTCGAATTCCTGACCTCAAGTGATCCTCCTGTCTCAGTCTCCCTGAGTGCTAGGATTACAGGCATGAGCTACTGCGCCTGGCCTATAACTAGCATTTTTATGCACCACTCATGCATGGATCTCCATGTTTCAGTTTACCTGTGAAGGCTCATCATGGGCAGATTTAGTTGTTTCCTTCCCAGGTTTCAAAATGTTGATGGTATCACAACCTTTCTCTTTTAATACTACCTTGGATGCCCCTAAATGATCCAGGAATTATTTGTGCACAGAGGCTGAGTGTATGTTATCTAGGTGTGTACTCAGGAAAAGTATCTGTGAGAATCAGATTAAGTATGAGTTAAGTCATATTCCAAGGTTATGTCCAAAGCCTTCTGGTGTAATGTAGTTTGAAACATAAAACAGCACTTGAAATAAATGAGCTACAACTATAAGCAACAATCTCTTCCCTAGTCTATGGTTTCTTACAATGATACTTAAGAGGGAGGTATTTTTAGGCTTGTTAAATTTGCAGAACAAAAGATGATCACATACCTTTGGCTGAAGGATAAGGGACGTTATTTTCTTTTTTAAAGAAACATTTTGTGCGGTGTACAATGCGAATCTAGATACAGGAAAGCAAACTATTTTCTTCTTAAAAAAAAAAACCTGGCTACATATTTAGCACCTGCTCATTTCCCAGCATGTCCCAGCGGCTATTATTTAAGGTAATAGCTCATTAATACTTCTATGTATAGGCTTTAAAAAGAGACCATTCACAAAGTTCTTTATTCATATTATTTGATTTTGTTCTCCTAACAATGCTGTGAATAAATCTTTGCTTACAACCGAGGAGACTGAGACACAAATCAAGTAAGTGGCATGTCCCAGACCACCGGCACATCAGAAACAAAGACCTGCAATTACACTTTCAGGCTCCACAGGGCCGGCAGCACAAGCTCTGCCACTCACTGTGTGATCTTTTTGGTAGAATTTTCTGAAACATTTAAATTGGAACAAGAGAAAGTGCTAATTACATACTGCTTTTTTCATTTTCATTTTATTTTTGTTGATACATAATATTTGTACATATTTATGCAGTACATGTGATATTTTGTTAGCTGCATAAGATGCATAATAAATGTTTGAGCTTTAATTGCCACTAAAGTCTTGGTAACCACCAGGCTCAGTGGCTCATGCCTGTAATCCCAGCACTTTGGGAGGCCAAGGTGGGTGGATCACTTGAGCTCAGGAGTTCGAGACTAGCCCGGGTGACATGATGAAACCCTGTCTCTACAAAAAATACAAAAATGAGCCAGACTTGAATCACCTGAGCCCAGGAGGTAGAGCTTGCTGTGAGCTTAAATCGTGCCACTGCACTCCAGTCTGGGTGACAAAGCAAGACCCTCAAAAAATAAAATAAAACATCTTAGTAACAAATTTCTCATTTGACTCGTTAACAAATTGGCCAAGATAATACTCCCATTGGATAGCAGGTTACTAAATAATGGGAAGTTTATTTCTTTTATTTCGAAGATGTGTGAGACCCACAGTTGGCCATGCTAGTTGGGTAGAGGGCAGAAAAGAGCATGATTTGATAGTTGCAAAGTTGTCCTTTCCCCTCTCCTGGTCACCCAGCAGTCTCCCTCCCTCTCTCCCTTCCTCCCTTTCTCCTCTCCTCCCTCTGGGTGCCAGGAGGATAAATGGACACGGACACACTCTGGAACAATGTGGTCATAATGGCATCATTATCCTGGGATGGTAGAAGATAAGTCCTGTCCACCTGACATTTGTCTTGGCCCCATTTAAACTGCCTCTCTTGTTCAGGGTCATGAATAAACTAACTTGCTTGCATTTTACAGTTGAACATACTTGATAGGAAATAAGAAGGAGGCTGGTGCCAGGGTGGCTGCATGGGCGTGCTACCTGCGTAGCAGAAAAGACCCCCATGCTCAGAAAGGCCTGCACCTGATTAATGCTCTGCTCTCATCATCTTGAAATTCTCAGGAAGTTTTGAAAAAGGGGCCCATGTTTCCATTTGACACCTGATCCCTGAAAATTATGTGGCTGGTCCCATGTGGTGGCTTAAAGTATTAGCTTCAGAGATGGTGATCCAGCCAAGTCAGAGTGCTACCAGATTCTAGGTTTCCCCAAAAAGCCTGGGGATAGGTGAACACGAGGCTAACAGATCCAAAAAAGCATGGGGGCAGGGCCTAGTGGACTTGAAGCCTCACTGTGTGTGAGCAACAGAGGATGCTGTCCACCACCTGGCAGAGGGGTTCTCTCTTAGTTGGAGGCAGCGAAGCCTGATGCCCCACTCTAAATGCCAGGAAGGTACGCCCTCAGGAATGCAAACTGTAGTTTCTTGATTGAGAGTGCTGCACAGGCAGACAGGAAACGGTCAATATCCAACAATCGGTATCCAAACTTTGGGATTTTTTTTTTGCCCTTTTATTTTAGAAAGCATTTTCATTTAAAAAATTTTAACCTTCTTACTCATTATAAATTAACATTCATCGAGAAACACATTTCATTACTGATAAGCAGAAAAAACTTTAGAAATCACTCATACTCCTACTCCCTAGAGATGATCACGGTTAACGCTTTAATGCACACATATAGTTATATACACATATATGAACAGCCATGCATCACCTAATGATGGGGATACATTCTGAGAAACGTGCCATTAGGTGATTTCATCTTTGTGCGAACATCACAGAGTGTACTTACCCATGCCTAGATGGTACAGCCGACTACACACCCAGGCTGTATGGTACAGCCTATTGCTTGCAGCCTACAGACCTGTACAGCTGCTGCTATACTGAATACTATAGGCAATGGTAACACAGTGGTTAAGTACTTGTATATGTAAACATAGAAAAGGTACAGTAAAAATACAGTATAAAAGATAAAAAAAAATGAAGCCAGGTGCAGTATTTCACACCTGCAATTTCAGCCCTTTTGGAGGCTGAGGTGGGAGCATTGCTTGAGCCCAGGAGTTTGAGACTAGTCTGGGCAACACAGGGAGACATTTTCTCTAAAAAAAAAAAAATTCCCCAGGCATGGTGGTACATGCCTGTGTCTCTGCCTACTTGGGAGGCTGAGGTGAGAGGATCTCTTGAGCCCAGGAGGTTGAGGCTGCAGTGAGCTGTGATTATACCACTGCACTCCATTCTGGGCGATAGAGTAGAGACCTTGTCTCAAAAACAAAACAAAAACAAACAAACAACACAAAATCCAACGATTAAAAATGGTACACCTCTATATGACGCTTACCATGAACGGAGCTTGCAGGACTGGAAGCTGCTCTAGGTGAGTGAGTGAGTGAGTAGTGAGTGAATGGGAAGGCCTAGGACATTACTAAACACTACTGTAGACTTTATAAACACTGTACACTTAGGCTATACTAAAGTTTATTAAAAATAGTTTCTTTCCTGGCTGGGCACAGTGGCTCACGCCTGTAATCCCAGCACTTTGGGAGGCTGAGGCGGGTGGATCACCTGAGGTCAGGAGTTTGAGACCAGTGTGGCTAACATTGTGAAACCTCATCTCTACGAAAAATACAAAATTTAGCCAGGCGTGGTGGCGGGCGCCTGTAATCCCAGCTACTTGGGAGACTGAGGCAGGAGAGTTGCTTGAACCCGGGTGGCAGAGGTTGCAGTGAGCTGAGATCACATCACTGCACTCCAGCCTGGGTGACAGAGTGAGACTCTGTCTCAAAACCAAAACCAAAACACACATTGCACAATTGTACAGAAATTTTTTTTGTTATATCCATATTCTATAAGCTTTCTTCTATTTAAAAATTTTATTTTTATTTTTTACTTTTCAAACTTTTTTTTTTATTAAAAATGAAGACACACACACACACATTAGCCTACACCTACACAGGGTCAGCATCATCCATATCACTGTCTTCCACCTCCACATCTTGCCCCACTGGAAGGTCTTCAGAGGCAATAACACACATGGACTGTCATCTCCTCTGATAACAATGCCTTCTTCTGGAATATTCCTGAAGGACCTGCTTGAGGCTGTTTCACAGTTAGCTTAAATAAAAAAAAATAGAAGCAGTATCCTCTAAAATAATGATTAGGGCAGGTGTGGTGGCTCACGCCTGTAATCCCAGCACTTTGGGAGGACGAGGTAGGAGGATCACTTGAGATCAGGAGTTCAAGACCAGCCTGGCCAACATGGTGAAACCCTGTCTCTATTAAAAATACAAAATTAGCTGGGCATGGTGGTGGGCGCTTGTAATCTGAACTATTAAGAAGGCTGAGGCAGAAGAATCGCTTGAAACCTTGGAGGCTGAGTTTGCCATGAGCTGAGATCCCATCAATGCACTCCAACCTGGGTAACAGAGTGAAACTCCATCTCAAAAATAAATAAATAAATAAAGATTAAAAGTGTAGAATAGTAAATACATAAACTGTAACACAGTAATTTATCATCAAGTATTATGTACTGTACACAATTGTATGTGTTAGACTTTTATATGACTGGCAGCACAGTGCGTTTGTTCGCACCAGCATTGCCACAAACACATGAGTAATGCTTTGTGCTAGGACATTATCATGACTGCAATGCCACTAGGTGACAGGATTTAATCTTATGGGACTATCGTCATATATGAGGCCATAGTTGGCAGAAACATCATTATGCAGCATATGACTACACCTTAGAGAAAAACAAAACAAGATTATACTCTATATCACTCTATATGGTATCACAAAGTTGCTTCTTCTTTCATTTAGGATTTTGAGAACGTGGTCCCATGTCATTACATATTCTATTACATCATGTACAGTCTGTCGGCTAATTTTAATAAAGTTTATAGCTTACTGAACTAACTTGTATGGTTTGATAACATACAAGTTATAGACTGATTATCATTTCTTGCTATTTTAAATGGTGCTGTGATGAACAGATGTGGAGCTACCTTTAAAATTATCCTTAACCATTGCTTTAGAATAATTTTCTAGAAGTGAATTTTCTGAGTAACAGATAGGAATTTAGTGAGAGATACTTGTCCAGTGGCCTCACAGAACTCTCGAGCCAATCTCCATTCCTGTCAGCAGTGCTTATGAGTTTGGGCAGCGTTCTTAGAATCTTACGGGACTTGGTTTTGTGGGTGAATGAGAGGTTGCAATTGAAACCTAGAAGAGGCAATTTCCTGACTGTCATGGGAGTTTCTAGAACCCCAAGTGGTCAATAAAATGGGGTGCAAATGGTGGTAGTTTTTTATGATTTGTAGTCTAGGCAACCGCTGTGGGGCGAAAATTATCCTAAAGGGATTACCACCAAGAAAGAGGTTGCCCAGAGGTTCTATTTGCCTCTAATTGCACCTTATGGTTATATGTAACAGCATGATCGCACAGTGCTGAATCAGGGTTTATAAAAATTGCACTAAAACCATGTCCTGTAATTTGAAAATAAAAAGCAAGACTGTGGGGTTTTTTTCTGTTGTTGTTGTTCCTTACCCAATCAGTAGGAATTATTGACCTGTTTGGGTTCCCTATGCCTCTCCTCTTCCAGCTATCCTTAAGATTTTTCTTTTTTGTCACATAGCGAAGCATATGTCATGTCTGCTCCTTCAAAAGTAAATTCCTCACACTCCAGCTTCTTCTGTAAATTAAAATTTCGGCTTAAATCTTTTTGATGTTTACAAACACTGAGCCTCATAATCCCCACATCTATTTGTGTATCAGACTTCTCTTTAGGGAATCCATAAATAATCCTCCTCCAAAAAGCAGGCCTGCACCTGGGCTTCTGGAAAAACTCAGGAAGAGGGAAACACAAGTAAACCTACTAGAAGCACAGCTGGAATTTAGAGGCTCAGTCAATCATAGGAGCCTTCACATTTTTTAAAAAATCAGCAAAGATTTTATTATGCAGCATAGAGGTTATACATATAGAGTAGAATCAAAATTTTGAGAAATTATTTTCCATCACACAGAGGCTCCCTATTAGATGAATGTGTGATGTACAACATCTTTGAAGACAGCTCTCCCCTGTGGGTTATAGATGATACTCCAGGAATACATTCTAATGTCCGGAAGAACCATTACCCACTGACATGCCGGCAGTCATTTTCAGGGACTAGTGGCTTGGGTCTGTGGTTTATTTTCCTACACAAAAATGCAACGGATTATATAACCTTTACAGTGGGCAGTGTTAGAATTCCCATGGTACAACGGCTTATCCTTTTAAAAATGCATTAAATATAAATGAACCATTTACCATTAACCATAGTACATATTGTTTTATTGCTTTCATCTAGTGTCTTCTTTCTTTTTCTCGTCTACACACCCCTGTTTTCTTTTCCAACCCCTTGTTTACATACTTTTCTTTGCCTGAAGAGCTTATGCACACATCTCTTTTTGGTTTCCTTTGTAACAACTCCAACACATTTCCTTTTACGTTTGTGATTTTTTGCTTAGTTTTTTCTCCCTTGTTTTTTTCACCCCCCCAACCAAACCGTGTTTATTTTCATTTTTCTCTCAATGGTCTAATTTCTCTCCACGCCTGTCACATTTCACTGAGGTTTGCTGCATGATTAAAATGAAGGAAGTCTTTTCTTCTCATGCTTAAAAAGGGAATTGCCCACAATATATTTTCAGCTTATCCTAAATGACTGCCTCCCTTGAATAGGATTCCTAGCTCTTTCTTGCAAAACCCAGCTCAAAGAACAGCCTTGTGCTCTCTATAGAACACACCAGGGATGTGTAGGTTCAAGCTATGTTGTTCTGAATTTTCAATGTTGCTTTGTTGAACATTAGGAAGCCTATTATCACAAGCGTCACCTCTTTCTCTCTCTGCTTCTGCCATTCACAGATGTTTTCAGCTGGCATTCACCCTGCTTGTCAAAAAGGAAACTGGTAGCCCTAAACTCACTGTGTTAGTCTGTATTTTTTGCACTGCTATAAAGAAACACCCGAGACTGGGTAATTTATAAGGAAAAGAAGTTTAATTGGCTCGTAGCTCTGCAGCCTGTACAGGAAGCATGGCAGTGTCTCTTCTGCGGAGGCCTCAGGGAGCTTTGACTCATGGTGGAAGGCACAGCGGGAGCAGGTGTCTTACATGGCAGGAGCAAGAGGATGAGGGAGAGAGGGAGAGGTGTCACACACTTCTAAACAGCCAGACCTCACAATAATGCACTCACTCACCATCACGAGAACAGCACCAAAGGGAGATATCTGCCCTCACGATCCAATCACCTCCCACCAGGCCCCACCTCCAACATTAGGGAATATAATTCGACCTGAGATTTGGGTGGGACACAGATTCAAACCATTTAATTTGCTAACCAGAAGCCAGAAGATGTTTAAAGGGAGGTGTTAACCTCAAACGGTCACCCCTAATGTCTCTCTCGCTTGTGGAATAAGAAGAATGTGAAGGGGCATTGAAAAAGAATTCTGCCGCAGTGAATGGTTGTGAGACATCGTGTGCATGGTGAAGAACTCACTCTGCTCTTTTATTCTTATTTTTCTGAGATGGGGCTTTGTTCTGTTGACCCGGCTGGAGTGCAGTGGTGGCATTTCAGCTTACTGCAACCTCTGCCTCCTGGGCTCAAGTGATCCTCCTACCTCAGCCTCCTAAGTAGCTGGAATATGCCATTATGCCCAGCTAATTTATATATATATATTTTTTTTTGTAAAGACAGGGTTTTGTCATGTTGCCCAGGCTGGTTTCAAACTCCCAGATTCAAGTGATCCTCCTGCCTCAGCCTCCCAAAGTGCTGGGCGCAGTTTTGGCTCACTACAGCCTCCGCCTTCTGGGCTCACTGGATTACAGGCGTGAGCCACCACACCCAGCTACTTGTGAGTCTTTAATCACGGAACTTGTTTCACTCTGGGAGACTCTCTAGAACATATATATCCATGTGAGGGGGACGGTCTTTGCTTTTTGAGATCTTGCTCAAGTCTATTCTTAAATGAGAGTGTTGGGGAAAGGATAATATAAATCCTAAAAGACAGAATATCTCAGACTCTTCAGTGAGTCATTTCCTCATTTCCATTAATTGGCGTCAACCCAACTATAGACTGGAATGCTATTTTTATGTATACGTTCACAACTGAGAGATCTAACACAAGGTTTAAGTAACAGAATCTGCCCATTTGAAGAAGAGAAAGAAAATGCCTTACTACATATTCCAATAAATTAGGCTATGAATATGTTTCACATTTTGAAATAATCTTTGCCTTCTAAAACATTCATATATAGGCTAAGAATTTTGGGGGGGGATGTAACACTGCTTGGAGATAAAGGAGATATTTTCGCTATTATTTCCCTCTACTGCGGCTTCCTTGGGATATTTTTTCTTCGTGCTTGACTTTTTTATGGTGGGGTATATTGAAGCTCTATCAGACACAGTTGCTCTCTAATAAAATGTGACTCACCTCTCCACTCCGTTGTAAAAGTTGAAAAGGCAGTAACTCAAGTGTGTGGCTGACTCAGTAATTGGCCAGCATAGCCTTTATTGAAATTATCCTGTAATCTAAAAATTAGAAGTGAAATAGCCCATGAAGTCATCCTGACCCAGCTGTTCGAGGCCAGGGTAAGAGTCTCTTCTGGAACATTTTTCTATTACCCCTTCAATTTGGTTTTGTAATTATCAGTCACGCAAACCACACTGATCATGAACTTGGCAAATTTCTTTTCTAAGTAGCTGAAAAACTATAGAACATATCACTTAGCAGCAGAGCACATCTCCTGAGATAAAGTAGCAGTTATTTCTTCAACGAAATAACAGATTGGAGACCAGTCCATAAAACTCAGGAAAACCTACAGGAAAGTTATGGAGATGGTGCATGAAGTTTAATCTTGTCAGAGTCTAGTGAAGTAACAAGGTTTATCATGAAAGAAAATTTGTGAAGGTGTGATGCCTGGACTAGTGGTGAAAGGTCTGTACGTCTAGGGGAAAGAATTGAGCCATCTGGTCCCTTCTGACTGTCAATGCTGGGCATGGGAAGACTAGAAGGGAGCAGGGAAGGGAGCCAGGCTGGGAGGTTTGGGCAAAGTGAAGTGGACTCAGTGGGCATTAGTTCCAAAAATGCAGGTCTGGCCATGGCTCCTCATTCTCTGCAAGATGATCTCCAAATCTCTCACTATGGCAAAGTGGACTATTAAGATTCTGCTCACAGCCATGGTGACTCAAATCTGTAATCTCAGCACTTTGGGAGGCTGAGGCAGGTGGACGGCTTGAGCCCAGAAGTTCTAGATCAGCCTGGGCAATATAATGAGACCTCGCTGTCTCTACAAAAAATTAAAAAATTAATCAAACTTGGTGGCATATGTAGTCCTAGCTACCCTGGAGGCTGAGGTGGGAGGATCCAGTGAGTCCAAAAGGCAGAGGCTGCAGTGAGCCAAAACTGCATCCCTGCATTTCTGTGTGGGAGACAGAGAGACACTCTATCTCTAAAAAAAAAAAACAAAAAAAAAAAAACAAAAAACAGATTCTACTCCACCTCAGTGTTTGTTTCATCCCTGATTCCTTGATCATTCTGTTCCCTCTACCTAGAATACCTTATTCCCCTCTCTACCTGGAATATTTGGATTTGTCTTTTGAAACTCAGTTTAGCTCTCATCTTCTTCGGAAAGTTTTCACTGAACCCAGAGATTAGCAGATTCATGCTCCTGCCAGGTGCGTGCTTCTATTGCTTTACTTATTTAAAGCAGTGTGTTTTATATATTTACTTGATGTATTTGTCTACATCCTGTAATGGACTTTGAGCAACCTAAGGATAAGCTTGTGTCTTTACTCATTTTTATGTCTGCCATGTTTCGCACAGAACCTAGCACATAGTAGAAGTTTATTGCATTTATGGAGAGTGAACGAATGAATGAGAGAAGAGGCACATTTTTAGTACAGTTGTCTCTCCGTACCCATGGAGGAGTGCTTCCAAGACTCCCCTCGGATATCAAAATCCATGGATGCTCAAGTCCCTGATGTAAAAGGGTGTAGTATTTGCTCATACCTTACACACATTCTTCCATATCCTTTACATAATCTGTAGATGACTTGTAACACTCAATGTAATACAAATGCCATGTAAATAGTTGTTATACTGCATTGTTTAGGGAATAATGACAAAAGTCTGTACATGTTCAATACAGGTGAAACAATCTATTTGTGTTGTATTTTTTCAAATACTACCTATCCGCGGTTGGTTGAATCTATGGATGGAACCCACCGATGTGGAACTCACAGATATGGAGAGCTATGAATCTAGGAGACAGAGCGCCAGAGATGCTGCAGAGTGTGTTTCTATATTGTGAGGGAGATTGAATTAAATGTTATCTAAGAAAACGTCATGAATCAAATAGCATTCCTGACTTTTAAAGGATCATAGATTCAGCATGAAGAAGGAATGTTAGAAATCATTTAGCACAAATCCCACTTCAAGAGAGCAGTCCTTGCTAGGGTCTTTTTTTTTTTTTTTTTTTTTTTTGAAATGAAGTCTCGCTCTGTTGCCCAGGCTGGAGTGCAGTGGTGCGATCTCAGCTCAATACAACCTCCTTCTAGGGCATTATTGACAGATGAGCAGCTGGCTTGCATTTGAATACTCCAGGGCCAGAGGGCAATGTAATTTACCAGGAAGCCCATTTGGGTCTCAGATGGCTATATTTGTTTTTCATGATTAGGCATACTTTACCTCTTTGGAGCCTTCATGTTAGTAACTGCTCAGTAAAATTACCTACTATTATTGTTACAGTATTGCTTTATTTTTTCTTCATTAAAAACACCTAAAGATAGTTGTAAGGATTTCCATTTCTTCTTTTCTCAAGGTTAACTCCCCTGGTTGCTTAATACCATGACTGGGTTCCCAGATCCCTTATCGTCTCCTCTCTTGCCATGTGGCTCACCAGCCAGGAGAGCATGATCAGTGCTGCTTGTGATCCTGACCCAATTAATTCCAGAAAAAGGCGCCTTTCATCCCTCTGCCCATGCTTATCAGAGGCAAATGCCCAAAGCAGGAGGCTACAGTTGTGAACCACATCTAGTGTAGCATTCATTTACTGAAAGAGAACTGGGGTAGGAAACGTGATATAAATAAGTGATCAGGGACACACCAAGCACATGTTGTTTAAGAATAAAGTAATATTAAATAGAAATTGTTGGAGAAAAAAACCTTTCTCTCTGTCTTATTAATTCACACATTGCTCATCAAAACGTAAAACAAAATAACTCTATACCTTGGAAGCAAAGTCATTTCTAACTCAAACAAATAAATTGTTAAAGAATAAGACACTCATGGAAGATCAAAAAATAGACTGTGGACTAGCCGAGGTGGCTCATGCCTGTAATCCCAGTACTTTGGGAGGCTGACGTGGGCAGATTGCTTGAGCCCAGGAGTTTGAGACCAGTCTGGGCAACACGGTGAAACTCCG
The DNA here is from genome assembly GCF_008728515.1 of Papio anubis. Taxonomy (NCBI): domain Eukaryota; kingdom Metazoa; phylum Chordata; class Mammalia; order Primates; family Cercopithecidae; genus Papio; species Papio anubis. The sequence continues at coordinate 33,514,671 of NC_044980.1, read as the reverse complement.
TCTCTACAAAAAATACAAAAACTAGCCACGCATGGTGGTGGGCACCTCCCAGCTACTTGGGAGGCTGAGGTGGGAGGATCACTTGAGCCCAGGATGTTGAGGCTGCAATGAGCCATGATCGCACCACTGCACTCCAGACTGGATGACAGAGTGAGACCCTGTTTCCAAAAAAAAAAAAAAATTGACTGTGGGTTTTTATTGCATCTACTACATTTTTAAATTCTTCTTGGATGACCTAGGGGAGAAAACAGAGCACAAGAATCTGATTCTCCTTTTTTGATCCAAGCAGTACAATAATGAAACCAATAAGAAATTAGAAAGCTTTTCTAAATGTAAATAAGTTGTCTCCAGTTTAGAAACAGCTTCTGAATAGTATTGATGCATGTCCTTGTGAACCGACCCACATAAAGAATATCCCGGTTAGTAACCCACCATTTGTATGATATAGCTTTGAAGTTATTCTCTTCATTTTGGTGATGAGTGTGCACTGAATGACCCATATTCTTTTATCCAGTTCCTCTTATTCTTAATGATACGTATTTGCAAAATGGCTAGTGAGGGAAAGGGTGGTTACATCTTCTGCATAGCAACTGAGATCTGGTTGCTAGTTGAGTAAAAGATGCTGGCTGTGTTCAAAAGAGGCAACTAAACTTGGGGTGGGACCATGGGGGTGGGAAGAGAAGACGTGAGCCACTCTCAGTGGCTCAGCCCAGGCAAGCTGATATTTATAAACAGGGCTCTTGATTGCAGGTGCAAAGATTGGTTTTACCAGCAGATCCTAGAATAACAATTACCAGGGAAGCAAGATGGTGAATGGTTGCAGAAGGCATTATTGTTTTCCAGTTCTCCCTTTTCTTTTTCATCATAAGATCCTGATTTTGTGCAGGATCATGCCCCCACCTCCTCTTCCTTAAAGCAACCCTGTACTCTTAGGGAAGTTGGCCCAGACCCAGGGGATACATTGTGATCAGCCCAAGCCAATCATGTTCTCTTTTTCTCTTGCTGGTGATTAGTTTGGGCATGTGCACATGAAGAGATCTGCTCAGGGAGACAGGAGAAGTGCATTCTGGAGTCTTTTGAAAGGCTTGTAAAGAGAGATACACAGAAAGCGATGGTTTCTTATTCTCCTGGGCCTTCTCATGTCTGGATGTGCTACCTGGAACTGCAACAGTCTTTAAAACATGAAGGTGCTAGCCTGAGGATAAAACCCATATGTTAAGGGTAGCTGGGCAGAGATGGCAGCACCTGGGGCCTGAGGATTTAACTGAATCACTGAATTAACCAACCACAGAGCTGCCTGTCATACACGGAACAGTGCCCCCCATCCCCATTCATATGTTTAAGTCCTAATCCCCAATACCTTAAAACATGACTGTATTTGGAGACAGGGCCTCTACAGAGGTAATTAAGGTCAGATGAAGTCATCTGGGTGAGCCCTAATCCGATCTGACTTGTCTCCTAATAAGAAGAGGAGCTTAGGACATATGGAGAGAGACCCAAGGGATGCACATGGCCAGAGAAGGTGTCTTCCACAAGCCAAGGGGACAGGCCTTAGGAGAAAATGAACCTACCAACACTGTAATCTCGCACTTCTAGCCTCCAGAACTGTGAAAAAAATTAACTTCCATTGTTTAAGCCACCCCGTCTATGGTATTTTGTAATCGCAGCCCTGAAAAACTGATACGTGGCCCTACCTTGGGACTTCTTCATACTGTATATGAGGTCTTATGACTTTTTTGTTTGTTTTAGGTCACTTGAGTGGAGTTTTCTGTTTCATTCTAACAGAGTGGTTAAAAACACAAAAAAGATATTGTAGCCGTATTATTCTATTACAAATGAAAGCAAGTTCTGGGGCTAGGAGATATAGCCACAACATCTAACACTGAAGGTCAGAATACCAGGGAGGATAATCCCAAGTACCATTATCATAAACACAAGGGGTAGCAGGAGAAAGCTGAAACTGTTCCAGGAGGGATAGCATTTACAATGTTTTTTCTAAACACCAGGGTAGAGCCTTGCTTTCTCCTTTCCTAATCCACCCATAGCTGGACCTGATACGGAGCCTCATGAGGATATGGTCGTGGTCAAGAGCCACAGTGGAACTGAGTGTCCTAGGCATGGGCTTAGCCCAGCGACAGAGACCTCAGCTAACCAATCCAGTTAACTAGCAACAGATGAAGAAACAAATTTTGACCAGTTTCAGGGAATAAAAATTTATAATGCCTTGTATATTAGCTAGAGTAGGATAGCATGGGACCCACCTCATTTTATAGGCTTCTCCTTATTAATATAGGCCATCCCAGGTCCTAACTTCAAAGCAGGAAGTTGGGTAACCACTGAATGAAGAGAAATCCACCATCAACATATATGTAGCATATACATATATCAAATAGCTCAGGGTTGGCCCCGAGCTACGAAATAAGAAATGTCCCTTTCATGACTAAATATGAAGTTTTTTTGTTGAACCAAGTATATTTTTTTAGAGAATAGTGGTCAGATTGAGCCTAGTCACATATTTGTTTCTTTCCTTTCTTCTTTATTTTCTTAGACAAAGTCTCTCTCTGTTGCCCAGGATGGAGTACAGTGACGTGCTCTCGACTCACTGCAGCTTCTGCCTCCCAGTTTCAAGCAATTCTCCTGTCTCAGTCTCCCAAGTAGCTGAGATTACAGGTGCCCACCACCACATCCAGCTATTTTTCTTTGTATTTTTAGTAGATACAGGGTTTTGCCATGTTGGCCAGGGTGGTCTCGAACTTTTGGCCCCAAGTGATCCACCTGCCTTGACCTCCCTAAGTGCTGCATACAAGCATGAGTCACTGCACCCAGCCATAGCCACATGTTTCAAGCTTTCAATGCTTAGATTCCAACAGCGCCTCTTTGGTCTTCCACCTCCATGATCTTTTCCCTTCTAACCCATTCTGCTCCCTTTTGAAGCTTCCTCAGATCACTTTCATTATTTCTTCCCCCACCTCCAAAATATTCATCTGGGCCTAAAACTATTGGAGACATCCTTGAGTGCATCTGCCCAACCTGCAGTTCCACATTCCAGCTCTGAGAGCTGCTCTGTCCTGGAGATGGGCCCAGAAGCCATGTTTATTTCATATAACATCACTTCCGTTGTTGCACTAGGAAGAGATAATCTAATTCCCTCTCCTGGAAATTTGGAATTGGAAGCCAAAGAAGTCAGTAGCCTCTGCTGATCATTTGAACTGAGGATATAGGAACTTGGGAGTTGTGGAGTGGATTGTCTTACACCATATTCATGGGCAACGGAAAAATCTATTGTGCAGAGAAGAAAGGATGAAGCAAATATGCAAAGAGAAGCCAAAGTGAGAAAGTACATGGTGGGGGGATGGGTGGAATTGAGGGATTAAGACTAGGAAGCTTGCATCCCTAGTTCCTGAGAGCTTTTCATTATGGGTTCCAGGGCTTGGGGAGACCTAGCTGCCCATTCTGTCCTGGAGTTCCTCCAGATCTTTTTATTTATTTATTTTTTTGTTTGCTTTTAAAATTTTATTTTATTTTATTTTATTCCTTTTCTGAGATGGGGTCTTGCCATGTTGCCCAGGCTGGTCTTGAGCTCCTGAGTTCAAGTCATCCTCCCACTTTGGCCTCCCAAAATGCTGCGATTACAGGCATGAGCCACCACACCCAGGCTGTTTGCTCTTCATATGGCAAGCCTATCCAACCCGCGGCCCATAGGCTGCATGCAGCCCAGGACAGCTTTGAATGTGGACCAACACAAATTCATAAACTTTCCTAAAACATCATGAGATTTTTTTGGCAATTTTATTTTTTAGCTCATCAACTGTTGTTAGTGTTAACATATTTTATGTGTGGCCCAAGACAATCCTTCTTCTTCCGAAGTGGCCCAGAGAATCCAAAATGTGGCACATCCCTGTCAGATATGGGGTCTCACTATGTTGCTCAGACTGCAGTACAGTGGTTGTTCAAAGGTGCAATCATAGTGCACTACCATCTCAAACTCCTGGCCTCAAGCATTCCTCCCCACTCAGCTTCCTGGAGAGCTGGGACTACAGGCATGGATGGGTCAATACATTTGACCAGATCCTTTTAAGTTACCTTACTCCCTTTGGTTTATAGTAACTTGAATAGTTTTCAGTTACTTGTATTTGAAATCACCTTGATTTCAAAGATAAAGTTCAAAGCCTTGGCTTGGCATTCAAGACCAACCCCAATGTGGCCGTCATGCACTGTTCTCACCTTCATATCCTGCTATTCTGTGTGGAGCTTCCTTCATATGAGCTGAATTTCTACCTCCGCACACCTTATACGTTTCTGGCTCTTTCCTTGTTTCACATCATTTCCTTTGCTTTCAGACAGAGTCACTCTCTCACCCAGGCTGGAGTGCAGTGGCATGATCTCGGCTCACTGCAACCTCTGCCTCTCGGGTTCAAGTGATTCTTGTGCCTCAGCCTCCCGAGCAGCTGGGATTACAGGCACTCGCCACCACACCCATCTAATTTTTGTATTTTTAGTAGGGACTGGGTTTCATCATGTTGGCCAGGCTGGTCTCAAACTCCTTGCCTCAAGGGACCTGCCTGCCTCGGTTTCCCTCCCAAAGTGCTGGGATCACAGGTGTGAGCCACCGTGCCTGGCCCTAAAATACTTTTTTTACTCTTCTAGGCCTACTAGACTCCTACACCTTTTTAAAGGTCAACTCAACTTTGCCCTTCTATGTGAAGTGTTCTACAAGCTTCCTAGTTGTAACAATTTTTCCTTCTTTTAAACTTTCATAGTGCTTGTTGTTTGTGTCACCAACTGTTTTAAGGTTTTAATATAACAATAGCTTACAGTTAGGAGGAAAATAAGTTGGTTTCAGAGAAACTCCTTGATGACAGGAACTCTAATACCAGAGTTTGGAAGTAATATGAAAGACCAATAAATGCATCCCAGGATGTCAGAAAAGGAGGGTTGTTGCCCCCTCCACAAAATATATTGAAATATTAGCATTGATAAAATAATATCAGACTTGGCCAGGCATGGGGGCTCATGCCTGTAATCCCAGCACTTTGGGAGGTCAAGGTGGGCGGATCATGAGGTCAAGAGATGGAGACCATCCTGGCCAACATGGGGAAAACCTGTCTCTATTAAAAATACAAAAATTAGCTGGGCGTGGTGGCACGTGCCTGTAGTCCCAGCTACTCAGGTGGCTGAGGCAGGAGAGTCACTTGAACCTAGAAGGCGGAGCTTGCAGTGAGCCGAGATCATGCCACTGCACTCCAGCCTGGTGACAGAGCAAGACCCCGTCTCAAATAATAATAATAATAATAATAATAATAATAATAGTAATAGTAGTTGTAATAATATCAGACTTGTTGGAAAATACAAAATGTGCATGATCAGATGACATTTTTTTATTCAGCTGTATCAGCAACATTTACATTGAGTATGATAGAACATTGTTAGATAGAGAGGAGATAGGAATAGAAAAACAAGAGGACACACAAGAGAGGGTAGCCACTGAGACGCTGGAGAAGATGGAGCTCACGGCGATGGCAGTTGGCAGGATAGAGAAGTTGAGGAAGAGATGTGGAGATAATGGCAGGTCCTTTTTCCTTCTCTACGCTTTTTGGATAAAATGAACTTTGACCTTCTGATGCTACCTTCTCTCTTTCAAGGGATAATAAGTTATAAGGATGAAGTGAATAATGGCACATGTATACATATGTAACAAACCTGCATGTTGTGCACATGTACCCTAGAACTTAAAGTATAAAAAAAAAGGAATACTCAGGTGACAAGGACAAGGACTGCTTCCCTCTGGCAATGTAGACTTTGAATCTGTGGCCTCTGACCCAGGGCACGGTTCTCCAATCTTTATGACAAGCATTGACTTATAGTGCCAAATTATTGTTTTTAATAATAAACATGTAGATCCTTGTAGACCTGCCCACTCAATGACACTCACTCAACAAATATTTACTGCACTCTCTATTATCAGATGGTTCATTAACATACAAAGCAGTAGTCACACCCATCTCCCAAGGTACATTACAGAAACCCACAACCAGAGTCTGATAGTCCTGGCAATAAACATCTGTTGGCCATTGCCATGTTGATGAGGCTGCCTCTTTGACTCACCATTGACCTTTGATCCATGAGAGCTCCCCACCCTCTCTGTCTCTGGGGTTTCCCAAGACTAATGCTCCATGATTTGTATCTGGGTCAGAGTTCTTTTTCCTCACAGTATTTGCTCCCTACAGCTGTTTAAGGTAAGCAATAGCATGAGCTTGCTTAGGCACATCCCCTGGCTATCTAGGGGGTTTGGAGCACAGAACACATCACACTCTGCGTCCATTTCCTCTCCTTCAACATTTGCATTCAGTTGCATTAGAACATCAAAGGCAATCTGAAGGGGAAAAGATGTTATGGACTAATTTCAGCCCTGCTTATAGGAACTTGAAAAGTCACTGCATTTCCTTCATTTTTTCTTCCAGCCTAAACCCCATACTGAGACCAATTCTGTACAGAGCATTGACCTTGAGTAGTCCATAGCCCAATGGGAAAATAATCTGGCAAATTTGTAAATAATAAAGACAAATACCAGCCTCTGTACTTTAGAACTATTTATATAAATCAAGAGCTACCTTTTCTGTCAACTCTCCCTTCCCTGCACTCCATATCTGCCCTAATTCTCTGTAGAGTCTATATCTTTACCATGATCTTAGTAATGGTATTAACTAGTGTTGTAAAGGTGGATGTATTGGGTTTTGGTGTGTGTGTGTGTGTGTGTGTGTGTGAATATGTAAGCAAGAAAGAAGTGCTCTCACTTAATGGTTCACTTTAGCAAAGGAAAACCTATCCCCTGACACAGAAGCTATGCTCCTAGATTCTGCTCCGTTAACCCTCTTTAGATTCTAGCTAAACATTTAAGAACCACAGAAGGAAAGAGCCCTTCCTGCCTCACTTAAGAAATAAGCATGTGTGGATTGATGTCCTTGCTGCCTGTTCATTCGGGATGTATCCCTTCTTGTTGAATGACCTAAATACATTTCTATGGGGTGCGCACATTATTAGGCTACCAACAGGATGTGTTGGAAGTGGTTCTGTCTTCCCTGCTGCTAGCAGAGTCATTATTTCCTTAAATGGTCAAATTTGTTTGTTCTGTTTTTACTCCATCCTCCATCAAGGTCAGAGCACACCTACTGGGTGTCAACTATTACCCTGAAGAGGTCATCGTTTTGGGTGCTTCTGTGCATTTTAATTATGTAGACCTGGGATCCTGGAACAGTGGTACATCGTCCCCTAAGTCATTCCAAGTTTGTTATGGTATTCCCAGATTTTAAAATCCTCTAATTGGAGGATTTAACTGCCTGTTCATCTAATTGAGTTTTTATGATTCACTGTCCAAATCTGAGTCACAGTGCTGTGATGAAATAAGAAACTTTTTTTTTTTTTTTCTCTCAAGACTCAGATACCACAGATCTGACTGAAAGGTTCACAGCGAGGTCAATTCCAATCCTGTTACATGTGGATCAGCTCAGCCTGGAACTGCAAAGCAGGACGTTTTAGGTTCAAAGAAGTATTGGCACAGTTCCTAACACATACCAGCTTCTTGGCAGATATTTATTTATTCATTGATTAATACTGTCTTAATACAGATGCCATCTTTTAAGAGTCTCATTTTCCTTTAGATAGATGGTGATGAATCTATGTTTGATGCAAAAAGAAATAGTCAATTACAGAGTAACATTACTGAATTGAAAAATAAAGCGAACCCTTCTTCCCAGACTAGCTACATCATTTGTGGAGTCCAAAGCAAAATTAAAATGCAAAATCCCTTTCCTCAAAAATTATTAAGAATTTAGAGACAGTGCCTGCAAAGCCTTAAACCAAGTAGGGGGCCTCTGCTAAGCATGGTTGGATTTGGATACCGTGCAGCTGGCCAAGCACCCTCCTTTCCACCCATTTGATTAACATATATGAATGCCTGCTGTTTAATGGACATTGTGTCTACCATTGTCATATACATAATCTGTCATTCTCACAGCAACCATATGTGTCTCAGTGAAATTTTTTAACTTGCTCAAAATCATGCACAAAAGACTGCATATAATGCCTGTTTTTGCCAAGCCCAATGTAGGGCTTTCTCTACCAGACAGAAGGTATGTCAATTCTGAACAATGTATTTTCACATAAGCTGACATATGCTGTCTTGTACATTTTTTCCTCATTGACTTACATAGATAATGCTTAACATGAGTTGAGAAGTTACAATGTGTCAGGCAATGTTCTAATTGCTGTACATGTATTCATTGCCTTTTGTCTGGCAGTGTATTTATGCTGCTTTGGTTCGGATTTGGAAGAAGGCGGAAAGCACAACAAAGAATTAACTGGAGGGATTTTAATGAAGGGACTGCTTTCAGAAGTGTACATAGTAGTAAGGGAGTCTTCAAGGAATACGAATACATCTGGAACCAGCAAGAACAGGAAACTGTTAATACCCCAGGCCCTAAAGAGCAAGGGGAGAGGGCAGTCACCAGAACCTAATGATATCCTTAGCCATGGCAGAGAAGCTGCCTTTTCAGTGCTGTGGCCATACGTAAAGGAAGACAGACGCTGCCAAAATCCTATAAAGAGGAAGAGAGTGGAAGATGAACATTCTCATCCCCTTTCCTACTGCCCTTGGATCTCTTGCCCAGGGCCTGTGTGTTCCATCCCTAGGGATCCCCAGGGCTGAGGACTAACAGTTAGCCTCCTGGGACACAGAGCAGGATAGAGAATGGCAAGGGCAAATGGAGGAAAACCAGGGTCATTATCGTGCCCATTTTACCAATGATGAACTGGAGATCCAGAGAGGCTCAGTGTCTTGTCCCAAATCACACAGCTAAGAAGTAGCAAAGCCAAGATTCAAACTCAGGAAGTCTCAATACAGAAAGGAAACACTTAATAATGTGTTCTAAAACATGTCCTCAAATGGAGCAGAAGCATGGCATATGATGATAAACCACCTATCACCAGACCTGTGGGACTGGGTTATTGTAATTAGAGAAAGCAAGCCTGAACAAATAAAATTAATTCTTCTTCTTTTTTTTTTTTTTTTGGACAGAGTCTCACTCTGTCGCCCAGGCTGGAGTCCAGTGGTGTGATCTTGGCTCACTGCAATCTCTGCTTCCCAGGTTCAGGAGATTCTCCTGCTTCAGCCTCTTAAGTAGCTGGGACTACAAGTGTGTGCCACTACGCCCAGCTAATTTTTTGTATTTTTAGTAGAGACAGGGTTTCACCATATTGACCAGGCTGGTCTGAAACTCCTGACCTCTAGTGATCTGCCTGCCTCGGCCTCCTAAAGTGCTGAAATTACCGGCATGAGCCACCACACCTGGCCAAAACTAAATTTTAATAACTATAGTGTGTGCAGTTGGATTACCTTCAAGGTGAAAAATAATTAGGACTAGGATTGGAAAGCATTGCCTGGGAGATTGTTTCAGGGGAGGAAGTTTTAGAAAGGACAGGAGTAGTCTGCAGTTAACTACATTCTTTTAGAAGTAAATGAATACTTCTGAAACAAAGCTAAGAGTACTCAAAAAGTTTGCTTTCTTAAATACAATACATATTCCTCTCAAATTTTTTTGTTATATATATATATATATATTTTTTTTTTTTTTTTGAGACAGAGTCTCACTCTGTTGCCAGGCTGGAGTGCAGTGGCGTGATCTCTGCTCACTGCAACCTCTGCCTCCTGGGTTTAAGTGATTCTCCTGCCTCAGCCTCCTGAGTAGCTGGGAATACAGGTGTGCACCAACACACCCAGCTAATTTTTGTATTTTTAGTAGAGACTGGGTTTCACTACGTTGGTTAGGCTGGTCTCGAACTGCTGACCTCGTGATCTGCCCACCTTGGCCTCCCCAAAGTGCTGTAATTACAGGCGTGAGCCACTGCACCCGGCCTCAAATTGATATTCTTTATGGTTTATTTAAATTCTGCATTAATTCATAGACTGTGCATTGTGATCCTATTGTGCCCAGCGTTGTTCTAGGTGCTGGCAATATAACCTTGAACACACCAGGTAACATCTCCACCCTCAAGACATTTAAACCCTAGTGGCAGGGGACAAACAATAGACAAACAATGAATACATATATAATAGCACCATGAAGAAAATATAAAATTAAGAGTATAGAGAGGGACAGGGAAGAGACACACCCTAGTTAATACAGAATTATCAAGAAATGTCTCTCTAACAAGGAGACATTTGAGCAGAGAACTGAGGGAAACTTCTGTCTCATTGATGGTGCAAAAATGAACTTCAGCCCAGTTGCAGAGACTAGAATTTTAGATCTGGAAGGAACCACACAGCCAGCATTCTATAATGAAGAAACGGAGGCCCCAGGGAACTTAAGCACCTTATTCAGAGCCATATGGTACATAAATATCAAAAAAGCTCGAGCTAAAAATAATCTATTAGGAATCTCACTCCATAAATTAGCAAATCTTTTTGGGCCCCTGTTATTTACCAGGCAGCCTGTCTCATGCATTTTGCACTAGATCCTACTGTTTACTGATTTGGAATGGATTTAGAACTACTGAGTTTTTACTGTGACTTTAAGTTTTGGCTACCTTGAGGTATAGGTTCCCTTTGTGTGATATGTGTCGAGATGCTTTGGAAGCTAAACAAAATCCTGCCAGTTGTGGCTGGCAAAATGTTACAAACCACCCCAACCCTTCTTTCAATTGATTAATTTTACTTTTTTGTAACTTGAAAATGAGACCCTGGTGGTTCACATGGATTGGTTAAAAATCACACACACTCTGTCTCTCTGATCTTTGATCGACATTTATAAAAAAAAAAAAAATATAACAGCAGAGTTACTGTCTTAGTTTGGGAGACTGAGCATAGGGAGAAGAATTCAGGCAGGAAGGGAGCCAGGACCTTCACGGTCAAATCAGAGGGCAAAGTTGGAGGCTCAAGGGAGAATTGTCATTAGAAGGTGACAAAAGGTGTTACTAGGCATTATGCCAAGCACAGATGGGTTAAAGAGGTAGAAACAGAGTCAGTGATTAGAGTGAGGAGGTAGACATCTGGACAGAGACTGGGGAAGGTGGCTGAAGATGAGAAGGGAAGAGGAGGTTAGAAATACTAGGGGTCAGGGACCAGAGTGTAAGTAAGAAGCCACTGCCTGTGACAGTTCATTTTACGTGTCAACTTGACTGGGCTAAGGGAGGCCCAGATGGCTGGTAAAACATTTCTAGATGTGTCCGTGAGGGTGCTGCCAGAATAGATTAGCATATGAATCAATTGACTGAGTAGAGAAGATTGCTCTCATCAATGTGGCGGTCATCATCTAATCCACTGAGGGCCTGTCTTACTCCATTTTGCATACAAGAACATACCTGAGACTCAGTAATTAAAAAAGGAAAGAAATTTATTTATTACAGTTATGTAGGCTGAGAAGCCCAAGGTTGAAGGGCCACATCTGGTGAGGGCCTTCCTGATGGAGGAAACTATTTACAGAGTCCTGAGTAAGTGCAGGGCATCCCATGGTGTGGGGGCTGAGTATGCTAGCTCAGGTCTCTCTTCCTCCTCTTATAAAGCCACCAGTTCCCCTCCCATGATAATCTGTTAATCTATTAATGAATACATGAGCCTTCATGACCTAATCTCCTCTTAGAGCCCCCGCCTCTCAATACTGGTGCATCGCGGACTACATTTCAACATGAGTTTTGGAGGGGACAAATATTCAAACCATAGCTGGGCCAAATGAAACAAAAAGTTAGAGGAAAAGCCAATTCTTCTCTTTTTCTGGAGCTGAGACATCCATCTTCTCCTGTTCATGGACATTTGTGCTCCTGGTTCTCAGACCTTTGGACACCCCTCCTTGGTTCTCAGGGCTTTGGCTTTGAACTGTACTATACCCCACCAGCTTTCCTGGTTCTTCAGCTCACAGACAGCTGACTTTTCAGTCCTCCATAACTGCATGAGCCAATTCCCATAATAAATCTCCTCTTATGTATCTATATATATCCTACTAGTTCTGTTTCTCTGGAGAACCCTGGTTAATACATGGCCAGAGATAATTCTTACAGATGCATTGCTTTGAAGGCTGTGTTCAAAGGCCCAGGTTCCATCTCTCACAGAGATGACAATTTTGATATAAACTTATATTAAATAGTATTTAACTTTAAAAATCCTTCACACATGTACACCACTTTATGTAATCAGTAAGGTAATGAGTGCTGGTATTTTATCCAGTTAATGGATGGGAGAATTAAGGTCTAGAGATGTTGAGAAATGGACCCAATGTCTGATGATGAATTGACGGTAGAGCAGGGGCTAAAACTCAGGTCTTCCGTCTTCTAACCTCCATCTCTCATACCAGATTTTTTTTTTTTTCCTTTTGAGACAAAGTCTCACTCTGTTGCCTAAGCTGCAGTGCAGTGGTGCAATCACAGCTCACTGCCTCAAACTCTTGGGCTCAAGTAATCCTCTGACCTCAGTTAACCTGGGACTTAGGACTACAGGTGCATGCCATTGCACCCAATTAATTTTTAAAACTTTTTATAGAGACAAGGTTTTGCTATGTTGCAAGGCTGTTCTCAAACTGCTAGGCACAAGTGATCTCCCTGCTTAGGCCTCCCAAAATGCTGGGATTACAGGCATGAGCCACCATGCCCAGCCTCTTATACCGCTTTGACCTAGTCCACGTGGCCTTGTGGTAGGAAGATGGGAAGGAATAAACATCACTGGCAGTACTAAGAACTTTCCACCAAAGTTGTGAGACTTGCCCCACAGTGAAGATTGATATATCTTGAGAAACTATAATTTGCTTATGTAATTTTCCCCTCATTGTTTCTGGGAGCCCAGTCACCTAATTTGCAAAGGAAGACAACCCCATGGCTTTGTTCCTTGACCTAGAGGCTTCAACCTGATTGAACCTAAAAACAAAGGTTGTCTTACTCTGAGCTCCATCATGTGAGGTTCCACAGTAGTTTTTATGGTCTGAATGTATATCCTATAGGAGAGTATTTGTCAACATCAGCAACTATAACAGCTCTCATTTACTGATGGCTTGTTATGGCACATGGCACAAAGCCTTATGAAGATGTAGCTAAGATGCCAGCTGGGAATGATATACCATGGGGTTCGGACACTGGTCTTCAAGATGCAGTATGTGCATCAAATCATTATATGGTGCTTATGTCTCTAGTAGGTAGAATATGCAAGGGCAGGAAATAAAAGTAGAAAGTGACCCTCTCATTTTCATTCTTAGTGACCGACTTGAGGAATTTGCACTTCCTGTTTCTTTAACTTTGCTTTCTGCTAAACTAAAGATCCTGGTTCCCAAAGTGAACCGGCAGTGGGGAAGGGGGAAGGAGGTGGAGGGAATCTTATATCAGGGAATAGAGTTAAGATTTCACTGAATCTAAAGTTACACCTGTCACTTGGTCATTTTAAACTCCTTGGGCTAGTAGTCCAGCAAGCCAAAGAAAACAATTTCTATCCTGGCAGGGATCATTGAGGTTGGATGTCACAGGAGGCAGGCTTGCTTCTACATAGTGGGAGCAAGAGGAAGTATCTCTGGAACTCAGGGGACAGCTGGGTCTCCTCTGGTGCTTCTGTACAGTGAATGGGCAGCTACAGCAACCATAAGCTGATGAAGACATGGAAACGAGGGGCTCAGACCCCTCAGGAGTAAAGGTCTAGGTTACCTCACTGGGCACACAGCCTAGACCAGCAAAGGCCTGGATGGGGGTCGGGGGAACCTAGAGTGGGAGAAAGAAGAGTCAGATGATGAAGAGTAGAGTTAGAGCCTTTGGACTAACTGCAGCAGAAGGGGCTGTAGCTGGTCTCAGGAATATGCCTATGATAAATCTTTTTCTTCCTTGGAAACTATAACCAGATGCTTTGAGAAATCATCGATTGGACAGCTGCATGAGTGGATCTGAGTGTGACAGGATGGGCTGCAGCAGATGCTGTTGGTCCTCTCTCATATCCTCTTGTCTCCCACTGGTTCTGTGCCAGCACACCTCTCACCAGTGGGCTGCTCTGGCCACAGGAGCAGACTGGACTTGCTAAGGGACAGGCTAGAAATTCCAGGAAGCTCACAACCTAGGGAGTAGCCCTCAACCAATGCAGGATGGGAGCTGGTAGATGAATTGCCAGCTTCCTCACTCCTGGGGTGGTGCACCACTGAAGCATGAGCCCTGTAGTTTCCCAGTGGATGCCTGCGGGAGTGGTCCCCAGATACCCGGCAGTGCCCGCTCCTTCACGCAAACCATCTTGTTTGTCTTTCCTTTCCTGTATCACTTCCCCACTTCCTTACTGGCACTTCCTGCTGTTACCTCTCAAATAAGCCATTTGCACCCAAATCCTTATCAAATTTTGGGCAAACCCAAACTCAGAGAGTGACCAAGCCAGAAAATAAGTCCAGGCTGTTTGGCTCCAGAGTCTATGCCTTGAACTACTACTATGTTTGAATTAAAGGATGATCCCATAGATATAGAGTACTGGGGAGGAGAAAAATGATCCAAGTAGCTTTTAAAGGCAGACACAAAATCAAACTATTCCACCCTTATAAACTCTTATGGCAAAGTGTTAGTTTTTTTATACAACAGTCCTTTATTTGAAATCAATCTTGCTAGAGACTTAATGGGCACTCATTGGGATGATTCTTTTCCAATAACTGTTTTATTGATTTTTCAGTAGCAGTTTTCTCAAATGAGATTTGAAAAAGATGGTGTTGCATGAAACTCAAAGAGGAACCCCTCACCTTTCAAGAAACAACAGGCATGTGAAGTAAAATGGTGTATATTAATTAGGTGTTTCTAACAACCAAATAAAACGTTGCCCTAGACGCAGAGCAAAATTCTGATTCCTCCACGTCCACAACTTTATTAGCATCTTTGGGAATTACCCTCATCCTCAGAGGGAGGAAAAGAGATTAGGAAGAAGCAGGAAAACGGGGCACAGTGGTTCACAGCTGTAATCTCAGCACTTTAGGAGGTGGACATGAGAGAATCGCTTGAGCCCAGGAGTTTGAGATCAGCCCGGGCAACATGGAGAGATCCCATTTCTACAAAAATAAAAACAATTAGCCAGGTATGGTGGTGTACCTGTGTAGTCCTAGCTACTCAGGAGGCTGAGGCAGGAGGATTGCTTAAACCTGAGAGGTTTAGGCTGTAGTGAGCTATGATTCTGCCACTGCACTCCAGCCTGTACTCCACTTGCACTCCAGCAAAACTCTGTCAAAACAAAACAAAACAAAAACGGGAAATGATCGCATGCCTTACCTTTCTGCACTAGGCTTGTGGAGTCTGGCATTCTTCCGCTGTCCCCTGTCCACCCCTTTCTAAAGCCTTGTACTCCAGTTAGGAGTCTGAACTGGGGTGAGCAAAAACCACCCTGAATAGACACTGGCCTGAGAAGAGGTTTGCAGTCTCCTTAAGAGGAGGAAATTGACAATAAGCAACTATGACAAAATCTGACTCTGGGGGCCTGGAGTAGTGAGCACTGGCCAGACTGATTTGTGGAGGCAGCCTGGTTGGGTGTGAAAGCACAAAGCTACAGTCATGGGTATTTCTCCAGGTCACATCTTTGTTATTTCCATGAACTGCATTGGCAGTAAAATGTAGAGCCCGACTCTGGAACCAGGTTGTCTGGGTGCCTGGACTGAGTCCCAGCTCCACCACTTACTTGGTGGTTTCACTGAACTTTTCCGCGTTTCATCGGTAAAAGAGGGACAATAATTATATTAGTCAGGGTCTCAGTAAGAAACAGATGTGTTCTCAAATTAAGAAAGGTTTAATAAAGAGACTTCTTACCAAAGTGGGCAGGATTAGGGGAAATCAACATGGGGCAGTGAAGCACCCAGAGCTGGCAACATCAGGAAGCCAATTCTGCCTGTAGGCCCACAGGTGTTATGAGAATGAAGAGTAACTATGGATTCGCTTGTAGAAAGGGCTGTGTACTCATAGCTGTGGATTTCAGTGGAGGAACATTGCCCCCGCCATCTTTCAAACCCAATGCTTTATTCCCATTCCTGGATATTGGTGCCTCCTGCTGGTAGCCCCCAGTGGCTGAACCCAACTAAGATACAGAGTGCAAGGGAGCCAGGCTGAGGCCATCCATCAAGGCTAGCTTCCTAGGGCCCAGAGCAGAGTGCAGAAGGGCAGAGGTGGAATCTAGAGGGATAGAGAGAGCCTATGGGGCTCAAGAATGGTAGCTACCTCATAGTGTTGTTGTGAAGATTAATGTTACAACATAAAGCTCAAAGGTCAATGCAAACACATACTTAGTAAACATTATAGAAGAGTCTGTTACATTATTGTATCCCTCATATCTCTCTGTGCCTTTTAGCATCCAGGTTGCTGCAGGATTGGTTGAGCCACTCCTTAGGTGCCCAACACCAGTCCATCTCCTGCCACCGGGAGAATCTCTCTCTGCCAAGGCCAAATGTCTGCTTCTCATCCCTGGGGTATTGCTCTTGCATGACCGTGTCTGCCTCTACAATCAGGTCCTGCATCATCTCTGAGGAAAGGAGCTTCAGAGTTGGGCCCAGGAAATGAGCCTCTGGAATGCTGGTACCTCTGGACAACCTTCCCTTCTCATCTTAGAAAGTAAAACTCCTCCCAGAAAGTTAAACACCATCCCAGAAAGAAGTTGACTACATCCAGGCTGAGCAGATAGGAAGTCTGCTCTTGCTTCCTCTCTCCCTATCAGTTAGGATCTAAGGGCACCTGAGAGTGAGTCCAACTCACTTCCAGAATTGAGTCTTGCCACCTACCTCCTCCAGAATTTAATAATAGATATTGCCACTATCTATTGGGCATATAATTATGGGTCAAACAGTATGTAAGAAGCTTTCCATATCTTATGACATTTAATCTTTATAGCAACTCTGCCAAGAATTAGTATCCCCACTTCATACGTGAGGAAATGGAGACTCAGAAGTTTCACCTAGACAATGAGTAAGTGGCAGGGTTGAGATGAGTCTGTCTGACTCCAAAAGCCTCTCCATCACATGATGATGTCAACAGATCCACTGTGAATCATGCTTTCTCTTCTAAACTTTTTCTATAGTCACAAGATGCATGCAAGCAGAGAAAATGGACTTTCTGCTTGAAAAGTGTATCATTTTTGTGGGAGACAAGATTCACACAAATAGAGTGGTTTGAAAATGATCCAGACCTGTATCAAGTCAGGTGCCAGACTGAATGCCACAAACTTTATATGTTGAGGGAGCTTAGAGAAAGGGAAAAATGTGAGAAGTCATTGAGTGGGACTTTGCAAGAAGTTGGTCTTTGATGAGGTGGCATGCTCTGCAGACAGAGGTGAGAAATGCCAGCCCCAGTGCAGCGGCTCACGCCTATAACCCCAACACTTTGGGAAGTGAAGGAGGGAGGATCACTTGAGCCCAGGAGTTCAAGACCAGCCTGGGAAACAAAGTGAGACGCTGTCTCTAAAAAAAATAAATAAATAAAAATAATTAGCTGGGTATGGTGGCATGCGCCTATAACTCTAGCTACTTGGAAGGCTGAGGCTGAGGCAGGAGAATTACGTGAGCCCAGGATTTCAAGATCACACAACTGCACTCTAGTCTGGGTGACAGAGTGAGACCCTTTCTCAAAAGAAAAAAAAAAAAGCCAACGGACAGGGCAATTGATGGATAAAGAGAAGGAAGACAGAAAAACAAGCCCACTAAGTGGAAGAGAATATTGACCTCACTAGAGAAGGGAGCACTAGGGAGTAGCAGATAATGAAGAGGGTTGAGGAAGAATAAGAAAGTCTTTGAAAGCCACAGAGAGGAATTCAGACTCAATGTGGGAGAAAAAGGAACTCATAATAGTTGTGAGGGGGCAGTGCCAGATGAAAGAGTGTCAGAAAGGTTTAGATTTCAGGAGGAAGGGAAGGGACTGAGAGGAGGAGAGGCTATGAAAACATGCTAATGCAAAGCAATAAGAACTGAGATAAGAAAGAGAAAACTGCAGTCACCCTTCAAAAGAAGAACTGGCCAGATATGGTAAACAAATTAGTCAGAGCAGATGAGACAAGGATGACTCCACAGTTTTCACCATGCTTGATAAAGGGGACAAGGAGAACAGACAGGGAGAAGAGTCATCTATAAATTGAGTTCATTGAAACATGAAAGAAGGCTTCCCTGAAAAGAAATGAAAAGGATCCCTCCGATAGAGAAGCAAAGGGTTTTGTTTTTGCTTTTGTTTTCTGCAGAGGAAGAATACCTAGCTTTACAAAAAGCTCCTAGATCGCCACTTCTGATAGATCAGAGAAGTCTTTGAATAAACTTCTCTCAGCTTAGAGGCCCCCTCTGTGCGTCTTGAGCTGTGTGTGACTTCAGAGAATGGGCTTAGGAGTCTCACAGAGGGTTGAGGGGGCTCCTCCTACTTAGTGTGTCAAAGTGTTCTGGTTGGCCCAAAAAAGAAATCTAAACAAGTCCGACTTGTCATCTTGTTAAATCTCGAGGAATTCAAAAATACATCCTTCCTAATGAACTGGTCAAACACTATTTACACATTGAGCAAAAGTCCTCATCTCGTTGGACCCTGTACAGGTTTTATACTCAAGGCTTCCCTTGACATTGGTTCATTAAAATATATACTTTCATTTTCGTTAAGATGTCTAATTGTGCCCAATAAACTGTTGCCACCAGTAACTTGTGAATTCCATAATCTTTCCATTAAGATCTTACATTTCCTTTATATTTAGCTCCCTTTTTTTGGTAAATTTAGGTGTCTCCCTGCAAAAGTAATTAAAAAACTAAAATAAAATATACTTTACTTCTCTGATCAGAGGGGCCGTTTTTATTTCCTTTGGGGGAAGTCATAATTTAAGTTGTTAAATGCACGTAATTTATAGGTGAATCTTCTCCTTATCTGTCTTTCTTTTTCTTATTTATTGATCACCAGCTAAGAACTGGATTTATTTGTTCTTACAAGTCCTTTAAATATTTCTTTTTATTTCCTATAAATTAAGGGAAACTCATTTTCCTTGAAAACAACAACTTACTTCAGTCTGAAGTATGCCTCATGTTGTACGATGTTTCCTTTCTTTTCTTTTCTTTTCTTTTTTTTTTTGAGACAGGGTCTGGCTCTGTCACTCGATCTGGAGGCCAATGGCATGATCTCGGCTCACCCAACCTGGAACTCCCGGGCTCAAGCAGTCCTCCCACTTCAGCCTCCCGAGTGGCTGGGACCACAGGTATGAGCCACCACGCCCGGCTCAAGAGATCCTTCCGCCTCAGCCTTCCAAAGTGCTGAGATTGCAGGCATGAGCCACTGTACCTGGCCATATGATGTTTCTTTCAAATAATTTGCATGTGCATGTGTGTGCGTGTGTGTGCAGGTGTGTGTGTTGGCGGTACGGATTGGGGAGAGGGATGAGGGCAGAGGAAGAGGAGGGGGGTGTAAAGTTTTCTCAGAACTTAGTGGTGGGCGTGTGGCATAGGTGGTTGAAGAGATAACAAGAGCTCACTTTAAAATGATTGCTTCCATTTAGCTTCTATCAAATTTTTGAAGAGGCTTTGTAAGACCAGACATGAAATGGCATTTCCTGATTAGCTCTCAGGAATACTAACGTGTCTACAGACATGAATCACATCCCCTGTTTGTTCATTCCATTTCACAACAGGAACATGAGACATAACTCACCCAGACCTTAACCAACTTTGGTGGGGAGAGGGGTATCCAGCCTTCCTCCTATGCGATATCCAGCCTGAACTCTCTGCTCATCTGGTCTGAGACAGAGCCCAGCAGTAAGATTAGAGAAGATTAGGTGCCTGATTGGTTTGGTCATGCAGGTAGCCCAGTCAAGAAACTCAGCTTGGTGAGCTTCCGTGGTGAAAGGGGAAATAAGAGAGTGGGCCATGGGGTATTTCTCATGTACTAAGATTTTTGACAACCAACTGGATCATTTTGACTCAAGGAACATGGCCAGTGCTGTACAACCTTGTGTTTCCGTCACAATCAGCCACCCATACTTCCCCTCACGCCTTTTCCAGCCAGGTGCTGCCATTCACCTTTCTTACCTTGCATGATGGGTGGTGGAACAGTTTCCCAAGTCAGCAGGAGGTGAATAAGAGCTCCTGGTGGGGCTGGAAACTTCTCAGTTTCATGCTCACTTTTGGTTCCTTTGTTTGTACAGCCTTGTACTGTTTTCCATCTAGATTTCTGACCCGTTGCCTCCTAACAACAAGTAGCTTTTGTCTATGCCTTTACCCCTGACTCACTGGTCTAGATTATTGACCCACTATTTTGCCAGGATCTCTGGGTCATTGTACTTCTTACTACTACTTGCCTACTTGCCCCTCTCTTGTTTCCCCCCTCCCGTTTCCTTTTTCCTTCCTTCTCTTTGTATACATTTACTGAGGATTTAGTGTGTGTAGGCTATGAACAAGTTCTGGGGACCCACAGCGTTAGCAGAGAAGATGGATGGAGATAAGTAATTATAATAAAGTGAAATAGGTATTATGCCAAAGTCAGTAGAAGCAGCAATGAAATACTTTATATAGGGCTGGGGTATCTGTATGAGACAGAGCAGGAGACATGAGACTGGAAGGGAAACCAGGAGCCAGATTTTTTTTTTTTTTTTTGAGACAGAGTCTCATTCTGTTGCCCAGGCTGGAGTGCAGTGGCGTGACCTCGGCTCACTGCAACCTCTGCCTCCCAGGTTCAAGAGATTCTCCTGTCTCAACCTCCTGAGTAGCTGGGACTACAGGTGTGTGCTACCATGTTCGGCTAATTTTTGTATTTTCAGTAGAGACAGGATTTCACCATGTTGGCCAGGCTGGTCTTGAACTCCTGGCCTCAGGTGATCCACCTGCCTCGGCCTCCCAAAGTGCTGGGATTGCAGGCATGAGTCACCACACCCCGCCAGGAGCCAGATTTTATGTCATATTACAGAGGATGAACTTTATCCCAAGAACCACCAGAAGCTCTGAAAAGACTACTAATGGTTACTATCTATTGAGCAGTTACCATGGGTTTTTCATACATTAATATTCTCACATTATCCTTTGGTGATAGGTATTATTTGTTAGATTTGTTTTACAGATGAGGAAACTGAGACTTAGAGAATATATCAGTCGGGGTCAACCAAGGCAACCAAACTTCTAAGTATTTAATCCAAAGGAAATTTAATCCAGGGAATTGGTTATGCAGGTGAAGGAAGAGGTGAGAACCCAGACAGCAGTGGTGAGGCAGTTGAGATCAGCAACAGCAGAGAGCAAAAGGGAACAGGCTGTGTTATTGAAGCCCAGAGGCCAGTCACTGGTCAAAGCTGGGACCACAGGAGACATCACTGAAAACAGACATGCCTGCAAGTCCCCACCTTCCACCATCCAGGGTTCTTATTGACTGAATCCATCTGGAAGCCAGAGGGCCTAAGGAGTGTAATAGAGGAAACAGCAGGGGAAGGATACTGTATTGGTGGGGGTCCCAATAGAAATCAGACAGCACACTCAAAGTAGAATAATTTGAGCAGGGTTGATTTACTAACAGCTAAATTACAAAGATGGGGGAGAATAGGGAACCACAGGGGACAGCGCAAAGGAACTCGAGGCTGGCGGCAGCACAGTGGTTACCATCTGCTATGGTTTTGATAATTGTCTCCTCCAACATTTATGTTGAAATTTCACCCCCAATGTGTCATTATTGACAGATGGGGCCTTTAAGAGGTGACTGGATCATAAGGGCTCTCCCCTCCTGAATGGAGAAATCCATGCAGAGATTAATGGGTTGTCATGGAGCAAGTCTGGTGGCTTTATAAGGAGAGGAAGAGAGATCTGAGCTCACCCACTCAGTCCCTCAACTATGTGATGCCCTGTGCCACCTCGGGACTTTGCAGAGAGTCCCCACCAGCAAGAAGGTTCTCACCAGATGGCCCTCTCAACATTGGACTTCCCAGCCTCCTAAGCTATGAGAAATAGACTTCGTTTCTTATAAATTACCCAGTTTCAGGTATTCTGTTATAAACTACAGAAGATGAATTAAGACGCTATCTCTAGGGCCAAAGAGATAAGGAGAAGAAGAGGTTGTTGAAGAGAAAAGGAGGGTTGTAGAGCAGGCCACTTGAAAAGAAGTGGTGCTTTCTTGTTGAGGGACACAGCCACAATGTCACAAGGAGGTACCTTCTAGAATATATACTTTGACCTCCTTCTCTTTCCTTCCTCTCATCAGCTGGGGCTCTGTATTGGCCAAGCCCAAAGAGAAGTTCAAGGGCATAAGAGCCCTGTCAATGTAGTATCATTTACAATTTGAGAAACCAAGGCTTGGAGAGTTTAGGTGACTTTTTCAAGGTCACGCGCCTAATCTGTAGAACTGGAAATTGAACATATGTGTGACTCCAAATCCATGTTTGTTAATCACTGTACTAGACTCTTTGTCCATAGGATCTTTCTTGCATTCATGTCTCAGACCTGATATTTCCACTTTTTGCCCATCTACCTCATTACGGAGTCAAATTTGCACAGACCTTCAGAACTCACAGAACCTTCTGCATCTTGTGACTATTTCCTGTTGTCTGGATTCTGCCTCTCAACACTACTTTGGTTCTTCCTGTTTTAGTAACTGAACATCTATTCACTACTTAACATCACTTGTATTACTAACATTTCCTGTGAAAACAGAACAGTTCTTACGGAACCAAGGGTGTGGCCCACACAAATCATAGGATTCCCAGGTTTTCAACCTAATATAACATAAAAGTGTTTTCTATCAGATGTGGGGTGTATACTAGCTAAAACCAACAGGTAGAAGGGTCAAGTTCGAGAAGGAATTCCAAAGATAAAAAACTATATATTTGAAGATGTTTGTTGTTGCTTTATTTATATTGGTGAGCCATTAGAGGCAGCTCAAGTGTCCAACAACAGGAGGACTGCTAGATTAGTGACTCTCAGCAAATACTGGGTGGAAAGCTTCCCCTTGCCCATTTCTACTTAGAGCATTTTTTTCAAGGCAGAGCCTCTCTCTCTCTTGCCCAGGCTGCAGTGCGGTGGCGTGATCATGGCTCACTGCAGCCTTGACCTCTGGGGCTCAAGTGGTCTTCCCACCTCAGTCTCCCAAGTAGCTGGGACTACAAGTGCATGCAATAGTATTTTAATAATTTGAAAAGTCAAAAACACTTATACACAAAATAATAACATTATTTTCCCAGGAAATCAAAAAATAAGAGTTCTCTAGTTTTCCCCCCAAGTTGTTTTACAAAACCAAACTGTCTGTTCAGCTGATGGGGCCAGGACTGTCCCCAAATTCTTTTGCAAGAAGGGAATTTCGGCTCTTAGTCTGTCTCTAAGGGGATGGCTATGGGGACTGTATTTCTCTCCCAAGCCTCTTGAGGGAGGTGTACAAGTTGCACAGCAGAGTCTTGGGGCCAAGGGTTGAGCTAAGTCTTTGAACACTAGCTACTGGGCAGGAAGCAGTTAGCACCTGACTTTGTTTAAGCTGTCCCCCGCAGCTGTTCTATCCATGGCTGGGAAGAGAGCTGGACCACTTCCACAAACGGAGTAAGCAAAGTTAACCACAGAACTAGCCGTGGGTGAAATTTCCAGGGAGTGTAGGCTTTGTACAAACAGAGTAAAGACAAGAAGAGCGGGTAGCATCGTAGGCAACTAGAACAATGGCAGGCTGCCCAATGGCAGTGATCTTCCTTGTGGGGGTGGCAGATGAGGGGAGCATGATGCTGAGAGAGCAAACACTTTTTCCCAAACTAGCGGGAACATGTGACCCACAGGAGTGCCAGCCTCCAGTCTGGGTCAGCCTTAGGTGAAGAGGTTGCCTATGATATGTGCTTCTATAAATGACCTACTTTTTCTTTTAATTCAATGATTTCATTCATTTATTCAACAGACTGAGTGCTTACTATGAGTTTCCTATTCTAGGGTCTAGGGATACAAGAATGAACAAAATAGGTGATAATTCCCTTCTTATGGAATTTGCATTCTAAAAGGGAGACAGAAAACTGCTACAATAAGTAAAATGTATTGTATATTGAATGAAGGTATGTGCTGTGGAGAAGAGTCAAGCAGAAATAAGGGACGTAGTGTGTAAGGGGGACGTAAGCGTCTTTAGGGAAACCTCACTGAAAAAGGGTGACATTTAAACAACACCTATTTTATGTCTAGAAATTTTTTTAGAAAAGGTATAAATTAAGGAGAATACAAAAGAAAGCACCCATTCTCCCATTTCCAGAGATAACCACTGTTAACATTTTGTTGATCTCCTTTTACACTCTTTCCTACGTGTGTTGGAACATGTCACATATTTAAAGGTATGTATATGGAGGCATGGAGATCTGCCTTCTTCACTTTCCAGCACAGCCACAGTTTTCCTTCTTACAAAACTGCATCATCACTTCCACTGGCCACAGAAGATGGGGAAGGGTATAGCACAATGGGGGAGTCAGGGGTCTCACCCCAGTCCGGTCGTTTATGTAAGATTTCTGTGTTCCAATTTTTTCATCAGTAAGTTAGGGACCATAGGATTTAACTCGTAGTGTTATTTAGGGGGAGGAGGGGCAATCAAATGATTTACTACTTATGAAGAACTTAGAAGAATCCTTGGCACATAGGAAATGTCTACCAGGAGTTAGGACAATCGGTACCATTTCGGAGTAGACCCACTTCATCTCTGGGATGGTTTGACAAAGTCAGACAGCAAGGCTGAGCAGGTCAAGGAGGCCTTTTTCCTCTGGTAATGTGTTTGTATCTAATTCCAGATGCCCAGAAGCCTTGGAGGGCTTTAAGCAGGGGCGTGGCTTGCCTGTATTTATGCAGCTGTGTGGAGAATGAATTGTAATGCAGCAAAATGCTTAAAGGGAGGGCAGCCACGAGGCTGTTTCAGGAACTTGGACAAGAGATGGTGTCAAACTGGAAAGGTGCCAATGAAGGTGGTTAGAACTGATCTGATTGGAGATGTATTTGAAAATTAAAGTCAATAAAGAATTGTGGGGCTTCCTGGCTCTGGGGAGAGTGGTAGCATTTAGACGGGGAAGGCCAGGGGTCCACACTGGGGCTGGGTGTGTGGAGCACTAATTCTCTTTGGCCACATTAACTCCATTACCAGGCTTTGCCCTTCATTATCATCATCACCTTAGCTTAGGCCCTGTCCCCTCTGGACCAGACTTTAGCCCTAATGGGTGCATCACAGATGTCCCTGACCCCAGCCCGTGGCCTTTCACTGACTCTCTCCTGTGGCTTTTCTTAATTCTTCCTTGAGTTTTCCCACTCACTGGCTTTATCCTCTGCTTGCCTGAGCCTGGCTCACGGTTCAAGGCCAAATCCAAGCATCACCTCCTTCACAAAGTTCTTTCCTTTCTGAATTTCAATACAAATTATGTGCATCACCCATTTGGTTTTCAGCACGTTATTCACATTTTCTTTTAAAAACGTGTTTAGAGCTGGGCGCGGTGGCTCACGCCTGTAATCCTAGCACTCTGGGAGGCTGAGGCAGGTGGATCACCTGAGGTCAGGAGTTCAAGACCAGCCTGGCCAACAGAGCGAAACCCTGTCTTTACTAAAAATACGAAAATTAACTAGATGTGGAGGCAGACGCCTGTAATCCCAGCTACTCAGGAGGCTGAGGTAGGAGAATTACTTGAACCCGGGAGGTGGAGGTTGCAGTGAGCTGAGATCACGCCATTGCCCTCCAGCCTGGGTGACAGAGTGAGACTCCATTTCAAAAAAAAAAAAAAAAAATGTGTTTAGGGTCAGGAATAGCAAGCTCACACCTGTAATCCCGATACTTGGCGAGGCTGAGGAGGGAGGATTGCTTGAGCCCAGGGGTTTGAGACCAGCCTGGGCAACGTAGGGAAACACTGTCTCTACAAAAAATTAAAAGAAAAGCAACTAGCCAGGCATGGTGTTGTATGCCTATGGTCCCAGCTACTCGGCGGACCTGACATGGGAAGATCTCTTGAGCATGGGATATCAAGGCTGCAGTGATTGCTCCACTGCACTCCAACCTGGGCAACAGAGTGGGACCTTGTCTTTTAAAAAAAGTGTTCATGTTCCTCCACTATCCCCTGAACCTTTGCTGACAGGATTGCAAAGACAGAAACAGCGCCAGGCCCTGGGGGCTGAATGTGTGGGGAGTTTTGTGAGGCAGGGTAAAGATAGAAGGGGCCCTTAGGGGAGAATGGCAAACAGGACGACTCCACACACTTCACAGGAGCTCAGGGATGACTCTGCA
Organism: Papio anubis; assembly: GCF_008728515.1. NCBI lineage: Eukaryota > Metazoa > Chordata > Mammalia > Primates > Cercopithecidae > Papio > Papio anubis. Next base: position 33,488,511 of record NC_044980.1, on the reverse strand, counting down.
CAGTATCCCATTTGTGCTAAATTCCACCCAGAGTGGAATTTATGAGTCCCGTTCCCAAGGGACTCATATCATCTGGTGCATACATTTAGGCCATTTTCTCTGGTGTATGAACTGTCCAGAGACAGTACGAGATGACGGAGCAGGCAGCCCTTTGGATAACTGGCCACCTGTCCCTGTTTTGCCACAGGCCCTGTTCTGTTGTCAGCCAGGTTCTGAGCCCAAATCTGAGGCAAACCCATCCCTGCAGAACTCATCCCAGGCCAGTGCTCTGGGTTTGTAAAACGCCTGAGCTGCTGTCTTTCATTGGTTCCAGTGGTCAGGCCGGCCTACTGGTAAATGGATATAGTTTATTTTTCAGCGCCTGAACAAAGGTGTCTTCCCTGTGGACCTCTCCAGGGCCTGGAATTATTTTATTAGTCTCTTCTTTGAGTCAAATTAAGTATTAAGAGTATGTATGCCATCATTTGAGGTGATCGACATCTTGGCCCAATTCAATTTATTGCATTAACCAGCCAGGCAAGGTTTGAGTGACCCTCCCTCCCTTTACCCTTTCTCCTTCTCCTTCCTCCCACTCTCCTTTCTCCTCTTGCAGCATCTGTTTACAGGCACCCTTTGGTAAGGTTGGGGAAGTGGTGCTGCAGAGGTGTGGATCTGCTTCAGGGAGCCCTCTGGAAGTTCAGGCCCAGAGTGGGGAGCAGGGAGGGAAGTGCTGGAGTGGCCTGGGGCTGCAGGAAGACACTGGGCTTCTTGGCTAAGCACACACTTTCCCAACAGCTCCTATGTTCGCCTGAGTGATGGCCACCAAAGACATGCACGCTTGAATTCCTGGAACTTGTGAATGTTACCTTATGTGGCAAGGGGGACTCTGCAGATACAACTAAGTTAAGGACCTTGCGATGGAGAGATTTTCCTGGTGGGCCTCAAATGTAGTCTTCAGTGTCCTTATATGAGGGAGACAGATGGAGCTTTAACACAGAAGAGGAGACAAAATGATCATAGAGGCAGAGATGGGAGTGATGAGGTCATGAGCCAAGGATTCTTAGCACCAATGAGAAGCTGGAAGGGGAAAAGAAACAGGTTCTCTCCTGGGGCCTCCACACCCCTTGATTTTAGGCCTATAAGGATGAGTTCAGACTTCTGGTGTCCAGAATTGTAAGATAGTAGCTTGTGTTGTTTTAAGCCACCAAGATTATGGTACCTTGTTATAGCAGTGATAGCAAATGAATACAGCTCATGGGCGCACCTTAATTCTGGGTTATCTAAGGAGGCTTCTGAGACCTAAGGGTTTGAAAGTTGTAGCTTCATGAATGCTTGGACCCAACTGGACACCCCAGGACAAACAAGGCCTTTTGCTCTAGGTCAGATTTGCTCTCCCAGGGGAGGTCTAATCAGTTTAAAATGGAACCTGGATGTGGTGGCTCACGCCTGTAATCCCAGCACTTTGGGATGACGAGGTGGGCAGATGACCTGAGGTCAGGAGTTCAAGACCAGCCTGGCCCACATGGGGAAACCCCATCTCTACTAAAAACACACAAAAATTAGCTGGATGTGGAGGCAGGTGCCTATAATCCCAACTACTTGGGATGCTGAGGCAGAAGAATCACTTGAATCTGGGAGGCGGAGGTTGTGGTGAGCTGAGATAGTGCCACTGCACTCCAACCTGGGTGATTGAGCCAGACTCTGTCTCAAAAAAAAAAAAAAAAAAAAAAAGAAATCTAAAGTATATGATTCACTGTGAAGAATCGGCTCACACAATTGTGGAGGCTGAGAAGTCTCACGGTCTGTCGTCTTAAAAGTGGAGACCCAGCAAAGCTGGTGGTCAAGTTCTGAGAGCCAGAGGGCTGATGGTATATGTCCCAGTCAAGGGCAGGAGAAGACTAATGTTCCAGTTCAAGCAGTCAAGCAGAGAGAGCCAATACCCTCTTCCAGCACCTTCGCTTTCTACGTAGGCCCTCAGTAGACTGGAGGATATCTTCCCACACTGGGGAGGGCTGTCTGCTTTACTCAGTCCACTGATTCAGTGCTAATCTCATCCAGAGACACCCTCACAGACACACCCAGAAATCATATTTAATCAGGACACCCCAAGTTTCAGTCGAGTTGAGGTTTAAAATGAGCCTTCACACAGCCTTACAACTTAGGTGCCATTTCCCCCCACTGAGCTCCCTCCTTATTCTCTGAGAACAGAAGGAGGTACTACTCAGAACACAGCCCAGCTGGCCATCACCAGCTACATAAATTGTGGGGTCCAGTACAAAATGAAAACGCAGAACTGCTTATTCTACACTTGAGAAGCATCTCATCTCAGGATGGCGGGAGCAGGGCATTCACCAGGCATGGCGCCTACTGCAGGCCCAGTCCCGAGCTACCACAGGTCATGCTCCCATGAAGAGGCCTCCTGCCTCTGGCCTCTGTTCTATTTCTAGGTTGAACTTCCACCTCCTACACCATTTTTCTTCTTGAAGTACATGAAGCTTTTTAAGAAAGCCACTTCTTTTTGGCTCCATTTCTTCTTCATGGAAAAGGCTTCCACTCTCGAAGTTTGCCAAGCCACAAATAGAGCCTGCTTGAAGAGTGAAGTGAGACTCAGGATCCTGCTGATAACTCCGATGTTTTAAAAACAAACAAGGACAACTATAAAGATAGTTTATGGGCTCATTAAAAATCTCCAAACCACAGTATCAGCCACAGGATGGAGGGTGTCATTTGAAGAAAATTCTGTAATGCACCACGGTGAACCCACCCTGCTGAAGCTCCGTGGTGGCACAGGGGCCTCTGGCAGGGCAATGTGCCTCTCAGAGTGAGCAGGGAGTGGGAGGCCCCCAGAGACTCTTATGGGAGAAGGGAGTCAGGGGTGCCCATGCAAACGTAGGGCATAAGTAGCTTTTTTTTTTTTTTTGAGACTGAGTTTTGCTCTTGTTGCCCAGGTTGGAGTACGCTGGTGCGATCTTGGCTCACTGCAACCTTCACCTCCCAGGTTCAAGAGGTTCTCCTGCCCTCAGCCTCCTGAGTAGTTGGGACCACAGATGTATGCCACCACACCTGTATACTTTTTAAAAAAAATTATTTATAGCAATGAGCATCTCCCTATGTTGCCCAGGCTGGTCTTGAACTCCTGGGCTGAAGTAATCCTCCCACCTCCACCGCCCAAAGTGCTGAGATTACAGGTGTGAGAGCTCAGCCTTATATTTTTAGTTTATACTTTAGGAAGGATTATCAGAAATGAAATGCAAGGTAGTGCCTAAAGCTGGGAAGGAGGTGGGGGTGGCTAGAAGGACAAAAATGAGTGGAAGATGAGGATGAGAGAAGAAGGGTGTGCTATTGATCGGCAGGAGGGCCAGGAATTGGGCCCCTTGCTCCAGGGTTTTTAACTTTATTCATGCCATGGAACCCCTAGCAGCCTGGTGAAGCCAGTGGAACCTTTCTCAGAGGAGTATTTTAAAATGCATAAAATAAAATTCATAGAATTCCACAGCAGAGTGTAATAATATTAAAATACAGTTATCAAAATGCTTAAAATACATATTTGTGATATAATAATATATGTGCCTTTTTTCTAATGCATTAAATAAGACCTCGTGGCAGTTCTATTAATTATTTTAATTTAGAAGTAGTGCTATTAGTAAATGCTATTTCAAAGTATCTGCAACAATTATTATTTGATGTGAAAATATCTCATTTTCACTAATAAAAAAATTGTAGGGACTGCTGTAAGTACAGAATTGTAGTTTGTACTGTAGACTGACAGCCTTTTGAATTGAAAGAAATGCTAAATATCCATTTGAGGCTGGTGAAAATAAAGTTGTAATCTTTTTCCATCCAACTTCATGGACTTGCCGAATTCTGTCTCTGGAACACTTGTGGGTCTATTGGTCCCTAAGTTAAGAACCTCTCTGCACAAGTTAAAAATTACCTGTGCAAACCTAGTGGGGGCAGAAAAAAGATCAGGTCCTCAAGACCTTATAAATCAGACAGGCAACTTGAGGTAATGTTTGCTAATTGCTGCAGATAAAAGGCTTGGGCAGAGGGTTTTCATTTACTTTATTTACACTGGTTTTATAAAAATCATTATATAAAGTTCTTTGAAATGTGCCCATGGCTTGTGAATTGTACACAGCTGGATTTATTAAAAGGATGGTTAATTAAGGAAGTGTCAAAGAAGTGGGGTGATGGATGTCATTAGCCAATCTGCATAGTGTTCAGGAGAGCCTGTGGGGCTCCTTAAGTGGGTCTCATTGAAGTCACCTCCAGAGCCGTGGAGATGGGTGTTGGCAGCCTTCTGAGCATTTCATTAGGTTGTTACTCCCATGTGCATGTGGAGGAAGCGATGGCCAAACAACCTCAGAGAGCGCAGGCCTGTACCTGAGGCAGCTTTCTTCTCACATTGTTTTTGCTCTCCTTATTGTTTTGGGTTTTGCCAGCTCTTTAAACAAGTAGTTCATCAAGTCAGGTGTGCAAATTACGTAATTCCAATTCCTATCAATGCTCCCAGGGAAGGGAATAGAACCAGGCAGTGTTCTGCTGTATGCACAAGTCCTGAAGTCAACAGCTGTTGCTCTCAGGTTACCAAGGTAACTTGCTCATGCCCACTATGCTGGTGGCAGCAAAAGGGATGAAGAGAAGACCACACATTGACTCCCTTTAGAAAACTCCAGGACCTTATGAAACAGTGCACTACAGCTACTGTTTCCACCACCTGTAATAAAATATAATAGTTGGTTCACCACTAATAAAGGGTCCAGCAGTATTCTAAGTCTTTATATACTACCTTGTTGAATCCTTGGTTGACTATCTAAGAAGTAGATATTATTATTCCTATTTTGTAGATAAGAGGGAATATTATACACAAATAGCTCAAGTGAGGGGGCTGGAATTTGGACCTATGTCATCAGAGTTAGTGATTATGGAAAGATTTTTATACTTAAACAACAATCCTCTTTTAAGTCAGTAGCAGAGGCCCTTTTACTTTTACAAGCTTGTTTTTATATCATGAATGATTAGGAAGGCTGAATATGAAGCCATTTAAAGTTAATTTCTTTTTAGACAGTCTTGCTCAGGTACTTAGGCTGGAGTACAGTGGTATGATCTCAGCTCACTGCAACCTCCACCCCTGAGCTCAAATGATCTTCCCACCTCAGCCTCCCAAAATGCTGGGTTTACAGGCATATGCTACCATGCCCAGCTAATTTTTGTATTTTTCGTAGAGATGGGTTTCACCATGTTGGTCAGACTGGTCTTAAACTCCTGGGCTCAAGCGATCTGCCTGTCTCGGTCTCCCAAAGTGCTGGGATTACAGGCATGAGCCACCGTGCCTGGCCAAGTTAAAATTTTAAGAAGTATTGGTCCTCAAACCTGAAGGAAGAGTTTCTTGAGAAGATAATCTGATATTCAAAATCATTGGCATTTGACTTTTCAAAACCACCTCCATAACATAAAGACTGGCAAGGTGATTAGCATTCCCTTTTCCCACTGCCAGGATGCACTCAGTATTCAATGGTTTGTTCAATAAGACAGCCACTTTTTATTCAATAACAAGGTGAACAACCAAGTCCAGGTTGAAACCTAGTTTTAAAGCTTTCTCAGCAACTCTCAAACCACTTTTCTTTTCCTTTTTTTTTTTGAGACGGAGTGTTGCTCTGTCGCCCAGGCTTAAGTGCAGTGGTGCGATCTCACTGCAACCTCCACCTCCTGAGTTTGAGCAATTCTCCTGCCTCAGCCTCCTGAGTAGCTGGGATTACAGGCGTATGCCACCACGCCCAGCTAATTTTTGAATTTTAAGTAGAGACGGGGTTTCACCATTAGGCCAGGCTGGTCTTGAACTCCTGACCACAGGTGATCTGCCCACCTTGGCCTCCCAAAGTTCTGAGATTACAGGCGTGAGCCACTGCACCTGGTCTCAAACCATTTTTAAAATCCCAAAGGAGACACAAACTGAGGCACAACATCATCCTTGAAGTTGTTGTTGTTATCATCAGGAGATGCAGCCTTCCTGGGGCCCCATGACATATCCCCCTTTAATGCAGTTGTTTAGTTAATTGACCCTGAGTGTGCCCAGCTAAGTAGTCAGTTGCATCAGGCAAAGAGCACTGGGTTTGAGACCTGGACCTGCTAGGTGATGTCCATTGGAGAAGTCAGTTATTGACCTCTTTGAATCTCATTTTTCTCTAGTTTTAAAATAGACCTAGCACCATCTGTATCCTGAGGTCACTGTGAGGACTGCCTGAGATGATCTGTAGGCAGGCATATTTTTGTTCTTTTGTGCTGCTATAACATAATACTGCAGACTGGATAATTTAAAATAAACAAATTTATTAGGCTCGTGGTTCTGGAGTCTGGGAAGTCCAAGATCAAGGGGCTGCATTTGATGAGGCCCTTCTTGCTGTCATGCCACAGCCAAAGGGCAAAGAGAAGGTGAGAGGGAGCAAGAAGGGAAGGGGGCCAAGAGCATCCTTTTATCAAGAGCCCACTTCTGCCCTAGTTAACCTACTCCCACAATAATGACCCTAATCCATTCAGGAGAGCGGAGCCCTCAGGACCTAATCACCTCCTAAGGGTCCCACCTCTCAACACCATTGCATTGGGGATTAAGTTTCCACACATGAACTTTGGGGGAACACATTCAAACCATAGCAAAGCACTTGCTAAGTTGTGTGCAAATGTTATAGGTTGCTTGTCCCAGTTAAGGCCTAAAGAGCATTGCTCCTTGTAGAAAGAGCTTCAATGAATTATGCTTCCAGAAGTGGGGATGCCACAGGCTACCAATATACAGGCTGTCTTTCTTCTCAATTTACAGGCACACAATGACCAGAAGAGCCACCTGTCACTTAGTATTAGCATGTACACATTTGTATTGTCACTTACCTTGTTAAAGTCGGCACTAGTCAACCTTTGGGGCAGAAGTTTTGGTTAATTGTTTCATATCACTAGTACCTCCAATGGCTCCTGCAAAAAAAGTACTCAGAAAACATAGGCAGCTGGTAACATTTATTGAGTACAAACCATGAGATAAGAACTGTTCCAAGCACTCCACATTGATTAATGTACATAATATTCACAACAAGCCTTTGAAGTTGGTACTATCTCCCCATCCCTATTTTGTAGATGGGGAGACAGAAGCAAAAGAGGAGTAAAACCTCACATAGGTGAGAGGCAGGGCAGAGTTCTGCACACAGATGCCGTGACTGAGAGCCCAGAGTCTAAACCAGTCTGCTCTATTGCATTTTCTTTTTTCTTTTTCTTTTCTGTGTTTTTTTTTTGTTTTTTCGTTTGTTTGTTTTTGAGACAGAGTCTTGCTCTGTCACCCAGGCTGGAGTGCAGTGGCACGATCTTGGCTCTCTGCTACCTCCACCTCCCAAGTTCCAGCAATTCTGCTGCCCCAGACTCCCAAGTAGCTGGGATTACAGGCACATGCCACCACACCTGGCTAATTTTTGTATTTGTAGTAGAGACGGGGTTCCGCCATGTTGGCCAGGCTGGTCTCAAACTCCTGACCTCAAGTGATTTGCCTGCCTTGGCCTCCTTCAGAGTGCTAGGATTACAGGCAGCAGCCACACTGCACCTGGCCTGCTCTATTGGTTTTTAAAGGTGTGCTCCGGATGAGCACTGGCAGGTAAGAAAGAAGGGAAGACTTCTGCAACCACCCAATTGTGCAGACACACCATTTCTTGTCTGTGGCGGGTTGAATAGTATACCTGAAAATTTACGTCTACCCAGAACCTCAGAATGGAAATCGACTCTATTTGGAAATAGGGTCTTTGACAATGTAATTGGTTAAGATGAGGTCATACTTGACCAATCTCACATATGTCCTTATAAGAAGGAAATTTGAACGCAGACATGCAGGGGAGAAAGGCATGTGAAGACAAGGGCAGAGATTGGAATGAGGCATCTACAAGCCCAAGAATGCCATGGACAGCCAGCAAACCACCAGGCAGCGGAGAGAGGCATGGAGCAGATTCTCCTTCAGACCCCCCGGAAGGAATCAACCTTGCTGACATCTTGGTTTGGGTCTCTGGCCTCTGGATCTGTAAGAAAATAAATTTCTGTTGTTTTGAGCCACCCAGTCTGTAATAGTTTGTAACGACAGCCCTGGGAAATTAATACACTTTCTTTCTGTCTGTTCTCTGCTTTCCAGTGAAGTGAAGGGAAGTATCGCACAGATGACTCAAAAACATAAGAATCTGAGGCTTTGGGGGGTTTAGCTTTGCATGAGCTCATTTCCTTTTTCTCTGATTAAACCTCGTGGAAAACCAGCCCACTCAGATTAAGAAAGAGTGAGAGGGTCCCATGGGCCATTATCTCTTGGTAAAGTGAAATTAATCCCAGAAGGCAGACTGCTTGAAAAGCCCATCTTCATTAATCAACCAATAAGGCTGTGAAGTGGAAATGTGCACTTCCTTTTGCCTCTTTTGTGTGCGGAGAAGAAGGGAGAGCTAGAGAGAGGTCATCCCAGCCTAAGAATTTGAATTGGTCTATGAAAGAGAGAGCTATAATTTCAAATGTCTGCTCTGATGCTTTGGGGTGGAGTCCTGGATCAAATGGCCTGGTCAGCAAAGTATTTCACTGACAGCACAGTTATGTGCTGAAGTTTAGGTTTAGGAAGAGGCTGGAGGTTGCTGAATTTTTTGGCATGACTGACAATAAGAAATTCTGCTTAGATGTTGCCAAGGGGCAGGGAAGAAGGAGCACAGTGCTATGGGAGAGGCCCACACGCTATTCAGAGAGGCTACCCTGAGATGTGCCTGGTTGGTGGGCTTGGCCATGGGTCTTTTAAGAAGAGGTACAGCTGATATTCCATTTAAAGTTGGTTACATGAGACTATGATGTAACTCCCCACCCTGGTTGCATTAAACCTTCAGAAAAAGTTTTCTGAATATACGCCCCTCTATTAATCATCCTATGGGGAAAAGAAGTGCCCTCAGAGACACACTGGGAGGAACCAGCAACCGTTAGCTTTTTTTTTTTTTTAACCATCTACCGCCCTTCCTCTATTCCCACTGTTTGTGAGCTTGGAATTTAACTCTACTTTGAATAAACCCTAAAGGGTGCTGAAATCATCAAGCAATGGGATTTGAAGCACCACTACCAGGCTGTTCAGACCTACGTCTTCCTTGTTCTGAGGGCCAATTATAGGAAAGGCATCCTGCTGGGTGCAGTAGCTCATGCCTGTAATTCCAGCACTTTGAGAGGCTGAGGTGGGAGAATCGCTTGAGCTCAGGAGTTTGAGGCCAGCCTGGGTAACACAGTGAAACACTGTCTCTACTAAAAATCAAAACATTAACCGAGTATGGTGTCACATACGTGTGGTTCCAGCTACTCTGGATGCTGAGGTGAGAGGATCACTTGGGCCAGGGAGGTTGAGCCTGCAGGGAGCCATGATCGTGCCACTGCACTCCAGCCTGGGTGATGGAGCCAGACCCCATATCAAAAAAAGATAAAATAAAATAAAAAAGGAAAGGCATCCTATGAGTTGTACCAGGGACACAAAAGCTTATAGGACCTAACCCTGTTGCGGTGGACTGAAAGCTTATGTTCCACCAAAACTCATATCCTAAAGCCTCACGCACAATGTGATAGTAGTTGAATTGGGACCTTCGTGGGGAGGTCAGTAGGTCATGACAGTGGAGCCCTCATTAATGGGATTTCAGTCCTTATAAAAAGAGGAAGAAACATGGGATTTTCCTCTTTGCTCTCTGCCCTGTGAGGATACAGCATGAAGACAGGTTTCTGCAAACTAAGAAGCGGGCTTTTACCTACAGTGACTCTGATGGTGCCTTGGTCTTGGACTCTCCAGCTTCCAGAACTGTGAGAGATAAATATTTGTTGTTTAAGCCACCCAGACTTAAACAACAGATAGTCATCTGTTACGGCAACCTGACCTGACTGAGATACCTGGCCTCAAAGAGGTTCCAACCCTGAAAGGCAAAGGCAAGAGTGACTACAATTAGGACTGCCTTAACTGAAGAACAAACAGCAGTTTCATAGCTTCAGAGGAAGCAAAAGAGCACTTCTGGCCAGAGTGATCAAGGACCTGATGTGAGATATTTAAGGTAATCTTCCAATAGATAGAGTAGAGGTATATGGCTTGTCTCTTTCTTGAGTACACTCGTACTCCCTTTTCTTGAGTGTGAAATTTTCCCTTTTCAATAAATCTCCATAAACAAAAACAATAGAAGTGTAAGGGTGTGTGTGTGTGCATGTATGTGCACATGTGCATACATGCACACACACATGTATATCCCATCTTCCAGGCAGACCACAAGGGGCACTATTTACACAGGATATAATGTGAATGGTGCTATCTGGAATTGCACTGTAGGTGGTTCTGCTTCCAGGCCTAGTTAATGGTACTACCCAACAGGTGAGAATAAAGCTACCTGGGGGTACCCATGCCTGACAGTTCTACTCCTCTCAGTAAGGCAGTGGAGGAGGAGGTGGCAGATCTTTTTGTTAGCAATGGGTCAAATGCAAAAAGATGAAATGTTGTAGGCATAAATTAAAGACCCCATACTTGGCCCAAAGAGCCAACTGAATAGACTCCACAAGAAGTAGGAGACTCAGTTGAGTAGCAGCACACATGAAAACTTGTCCATGATAAGCTCATACTGAATCAGGTGAAGTGATTGGGGGAGGTGGAGGGGTGTTAAAAAATGTGGTGCCTTAAAAGCCAGTGTGGGCTGGGTGCGGTTGCTTATGCCTGTAATCCCAGCACTTTGGGAGGCTGAGGCGGGTGGATCACTTGAGGCTAGGAGTTCAAGATCAGCCTGACCACATGGTGCAACCCTGTCTCTACTAAAAATACAAAAATTAGCCGGGCATGGTGGTGGGTGCCTGTAATCCCAGCCACTCGAGAGGCTGAGGTGGGAGAATCACTTGAACCCAGGAGGCAGAGGTTGCAGTGAGCTGAGATCATGCCACTGCACTCCAGCCTGGGTAACAGAGTGAAACTCTGTCTCAAAAAAGAAAAAAAAAAGTCAGTGGGATCTCAGCCTGCATTAATAGAAAAAAAATTAAATAGGGAAAGCAATTCTAAAATTGTCAAAGGGAGAAAAAATTAGGTATACAAATCCACTAGTCTTGTAGAAGGTTTCCAAAAGCTAAGGTTAACACGCTTTCTGGAAACACATACACTGTCTTGCATTGACTTTAAATGGTGGGGTTTGAGGAGATATAATATGGATGGGAACTTGAGAATGAAATAGAAGATATAGGTAGACAGGGTAGATGGACAAGAAAGGTATTTGATGGAGGATAAAATCTTTAAAAGCTCATTAGAATTTTAGAAATATTTTTACAGTGAATATATATAATTTTTGTAATTTAAGTTAGATTAATTTAAGACAAGGGAAGTGATAGGTTCTATGTTGCACTGGTCACACCATACTGGAAACAAGAATTCAGTAGGCACCAGACAGAAAAACTGGAGGACATTTGCAGGAGAATGGCTAATATCGGGCAAGGTCTCAAAACCGTGTGATGAAGGCTAGAAAAAGGATTGGGCATGTTTCAACCTGGAGGAAAGGCTTTTCAATAATTGGAATGGCCACTACTTTTGAAAGAGAAAGTCCACTTATTCCAGATGGCCTGATAAACATAGAGAAAATATTAGAGTTAAATTATAAAGAATAACTTAAAGAATAAACTGCCTGGCTAGGTGCGTGGCTCACGTCTGTAGTCCCAGCACTTTGGGAGACTGAGGCAGGAAAATTGCTTGAGCCTGAGAGGTTGAGGTTGCAGTAAGCTACGATCACACTATTACACTCCAGTCTGGGTGAGGGAGAAAAGCCCTGTCTCAAAACAAAAGCAAACAAACAAAAAGTAAACCAAATATACACACACACACACACACACACACACACACACACTCTCTTTTTTTTTTTTTTGAGACGCAGCCTCACTCTATTGGAATAATGCAGTGGCGTGATCTCAGCTTACTGCAACCTCCCGCTCCGGGTTCAAGTGATTCTCCTGCCTCAGCCTCCCGAGTAGCTGGGATTACAGGCACCCACCACCATGCCTGGCTAATTTTTGTATTTTTAGTAGAGACGGGGTTGCACCATGTTGGTCAGGCTGGTCTAGAACTCCTGACCTCAGCTGATTTGTCTGCCTCAGCCTCCCAAAGTGCTGGGATTACAAACGTGAGCCACTGTGCTGGGCCAAAAATCTACTTTTTAATAGTCTCTTGGAAAATAGTGTTCTCATTGATTTAAGTAGAACATTGGAACTTGATCATTGGAAAGGTGGTGAGATTACATAAATTTAAAAGTGACTTTGCATTCTAATGTATTATGGCAGATATTGTGTGTCTGCCCACAGCTAGAGTCCCTTCCTGTTTAGGTAGCATGTTCAGGAAATAAGGGTCTATCCCCAACTCAGGGGTGGGGTGCAGTGAGGGCAGGATACACCCTGATTGGTCTTAGTCAAGTACATGAATTTAATTCTCTTCACCACTGATTGGTTTAGTGGCAGGCACGTGGCTAGTTATGGCCAATAAGATATGTGAGGAATTCAGCTAGGTTAATTTCCAAGCCTTCTCAGAAATTAATTTTGCTCCCTGATAAAAGGAGGGAGAGCCAGGAGGCCTCCTTCCTTTTGTTGCCTTTAATTGATTATGTAAAAATATGCCACTTATAAGTCCAGCAGCTGTCTTACCACTGTGTAGACCAAATCCAGTCTCTGTGATGAGCCCCTCATCAAACCTGGATCACCAGTTTCTGATTAGCCAGTTCATTTTGTGAGATAATTAAAGATGTTCATTTCTTAAGCCACTGTTATTTAGGCATGTTAGTTGTCCCTGCAACCAGGTGCTTGCTAACTCAATCAAACTTTATGAGTCTAAGAAAATCACTAACTTTGGGTAGGTATGATATATTTAATATAACACATGTCTTCCTGAAATGATGCATGTCAATAAAATTGCTGTAGGTTGAATTTTACTCCAAGTGCATGAATGAAACTATTATCCTGAGAACATCTTGAGTACTGAGCTCCATCGTAGGCCCTGAATTTAAAGAGGAAGCTGAAAGTTTCCCAGAGGAAAACAACAAGGATGACGGGAAATCTGGAACTCGTGTGAAAAAGGGACTGGGGGAGGCTACTCTGAGAAGAGAAACCTAGTATTTGGTCGTGGGTAGGGGAAGAGATATTTGATGGTTTTCCTTATAGAACACAGCTTTAATGTATTTGCTAGATAGCTCCGAAGGCAGAACTAGGGCCAGTAGTAGGAAGTACAGGGAAGCAAATTCCAGTTTGTTGCAGGAAAGAATGTTCTAAGAACTAGAGCTTCCCACAATAAACTGAGAGGCCTTAGGAGATGCTAAGGTCCAGGGGAGCAGTCAGTCGGTAGCTGGCTAGCCACGTTGTTCAAGAGAATTCCAGCCTTCAGTGGCATTGCATGAGTTGATTCTGAAAAGTGCTTAGAAACAGAGTGTTCTTCATTAGCACTATTTTGCAAATGAAGAAACTGAGGCTTAGTGAGGAAGATGACGTGTCCAGGGTCTCACAGCTGGCTGGAAGCTGAGATGAGTCTGGGAAGAGAGTGGGGTGTGGAGGTGGAATGGCTCCATATAAACCCTTGAGAATGCAGGACTGGATCTTGGAGCACACTTGGAACTTTGGAATGTGAACTTTGCAGCACTCTGCACTTCCTTTCAGACACCACAAGAGCCAGACTGAGCTCTCCAGACTTGTGATGGGAATTCAGGAAGCTGCCCCTACAGGCCTCAGCCCATCATAAAGAGTGAGGCTTAAGCATTAAGAAACAGGAATGATGCCAAGTCACACCACTGATACAGATCAATCAGAAGGAACTCTGGCCTGTATGTTGCACCAGGCAGGTGATCCAGCCCCCCCACATCAGCCCTGCTAAAGTCTTGCGGACCCAGAAGTAGAAAAAGATCCTTTGGGTGCAGCTAGTAGGACGTACTTCATGCTCACTTGAACCAAACCTGGCTGCAGAAAGGGCTGCAGAAAGGGCTGCAAACGAGGCTCCAGGTAGCCACACTGGGGCAGATTGTAGTCTCTAAGATAAACAGACTCTGAGACGCTGAACTTGGCCCACAGGTTCACTGGGGAGTGCTTTGGGAACAAATCCTGCTGGAGAGTGAGTGGGGCTGAATTGGGCAAAAGGAGAAGCTGAACTGTGATGCGGTTGGAACAGAGGCCTCAGTTGGTCCTATGGGGGCTCTAGAGCTGGAATGTCCCTGCAGAGATGTCTCAACTAAGGCAAGGGGATGGGGCTTTGTACCCGTCATCAGTCTTTGCATGCAGGCTGCCCTCAGAAAAGGGCGTAGGCTTAAGCAAGACCATGTCCTTCAGAAGAAGGCAATTCCTGAAGCAGGACTCGGCTCTGAGCTATCAGTAGCCAGCACTCCCTGCAGTTGGAGTAATGAGAGTAAAGTCCCGAAGGGGCCAGCTGGGTGGTACGCCATGGCATTGCCAGAGAGAATCACTCCCCTCTGCCCGCTGAACACCATGGCAGGGTGCCGCGCAAACCCCTTCTTTGTCCTCTGGGGAGCCCTTGCAGCATATGATGAGGACCCTGTGGCTAAATTAATGCTCCAAAGTGTAAACTCTAGATGGGGAAGGAGACCCGGGAGGGTCTCTGTAGGACCAGCTTCTTTCCCCAAAACTCCACCAGCAGAGGAGGGGACGCAAACGCTGGGCGCACGCTTTCCACCCGAGGACCCCAAAGGAGCACCAGGCAGGCTGGTGGCTGGGGGTGGGGATGCTGTGGGAAGGAAACACCCGCGTGTGAACAAAGCTGGTCAAGGTTGGAGTCATGGATTTTGGAAATTTGGTGATTCCCAGCCAAAAGAAGTGCGTCAGACACAATGACCCGACACGCCCAGGATCAACATCCTTTGGAAAAGAAGACACCCGAATCAGGACTTTTTTTGTTTCCTTGACTAGGTGGGATGCCTCATGGCAGGATGTGGCCGCTTCAGCCGCCACGGAGCCTCTCTCAGCCTGTCACAATATAGCGCGGAGTTGTGTCACAATATAGCGCCCATGTTGTCTCTGCACTGCACTGCCGGGACGCTCCCCGTTTTTTCTGTAAACTCTCGTGAGCCAAGGGCACCCCATGCTCTCCGCATCTGCAGGACACCTCGCACAACTCAGAAGGCCTATTTCCAATCTGCCAGCAGACTCTTTCCCTCCCTCCCATACAGGGCGGTTATTCTTAGTTGTCAGGAAACAGATTTTATTTTCTCTAAGCAGAGTGACGGGAAGTTAAGCACAAGATGCCCTAAGTCTTGTCTGAGCTGCTTGAACTGAGGGCCGAGGGGGCGCTTCTCTTAGGGAGTCTGTGGAGGGGTGGGGGATGGTGGCCTCAGGAACTTCCCCTGAGATTCCAAGGAGAGGCTGTGCTTCCTCAGCCCTGCACATTCCCCCAGGCTGTGGGGATTAGGGCAGAGGCAGAGAGCGGAGTCCCTGGCCCGGGCTGCGTAAACTCACTGTCCTGGTGTTCATGTGTGCCTCCCACGCAACTCCATGAGGTGGGGACTAGGAGCATCTCCACCTGACAGATGAGGACAGTGAGGCACAGAGAACTCAAGGTCACACAGCTTAACGGGGCAGGGGAGAACTTCAGCTTTAGCAGTGGAGTGGAGCTGGGGTTGGCACACGGCCATCCCGAGCCTGTGCTTAGAGTCATTGCCCTGCACTGTGGGTCAGGACCACTCACCAGTGACCTGGTGAAGTCACAGCTGTAGTTTCCCGGCTATTGGCCAAGCTACCCGCACAGAGACAGTAAGGCAGTGAGAAGGAACAGCGCCGGGCACCCTGGGACTCATTTCTTGGAGTAAATGAAAGCAGTTTATGAAATAAGCACAACTTGACTGAATGTGAGAAAAAGCAACTTGATTCATTCCCGCCCTCCTCAGAAAACTTGAAGGGTGCATTTCGTACCTCTAGAGGGGATCTCAGGCAACACCCATTACTCTTCCAGAAAAGTTTAGATAATTGCAGGTGAAATCCAATGTGCTATCTAAACTCTACACAGTACCTGGTTCAGAGCACCCTCTCTTTAATCAGCGTATCAGTGTCTAATGGCTGCCATCACCAATGACCACAAATGTGCTGGCTTAAAACAACAGAAATGTATTCTCTCACAGTTCTGGAGGGGAGAAGTCTGAAATCCTTTTTCCAAAAAGGTTCTGGGGGGGCAGGGTGTGAACACAGGTGTTGGGCAGGCACCATTTAACTCACTACACCCACCTGGGACCTACTTTAGTTTGGGAAGCCTGCAGAGTGTGTGGGCGTGTGGGTGGGGGTTCATCTTTCTTTGCCTTGCTCTTGGCCCCCGGGTGGACTGGTCCAGGACCAGGGCGGAGAGGAAGGCGGCAGGCAGGCGGAGGTGAACCTGACTGCTGCCTATGCATTCCGAGGCTGTTGCCTTTGGACACAGCAGGTGTTGGAGGTTGATTTTTACTACATAGGGCAAGTGTATGGGTTATTAACCCCCCGCTGCCCTCCGCCCTCTAATTTCACAGCTGGGCTATGGGAAAGACACATGCATCCTTGGCCCATATGATTCTGGAAGTGCTGCTGTTCCCATTGTACCAGCTCCCACCACTGTGCCCCCTGGCAAGAACACCACCCTCCGCAACCTCTAGATTATCCGGGTAGGAATCAGATTTTAGTCCCAGTGTTCCTTGAACACCAAGAAGTAGCTGTCCAGGCTCTGTGAGAGGTTGTTTGGAAGTTCCTTCCCACCTGGCTCAAAGAGTGCAGGAAGAACTCTGTTACTGCATGGAGAAGGAAAATGCACAGCAGATAGACAGCTGTAAGCAGAACCGCCCTCCCTATGCACACCTTGGCCTCCAAGGGATGCTTTACCTTCTCACTGATAGCCTGGAAATGGCTGTTGGATGTCATGATGAGGGCAGATTTGGCCTCATATCCACTCTCATAGTCTCAGGACTATGCATGTCCTGCATAGATGATCCAACAGCTCCCTTTAAGATATGGTCATATTTGGCACCTAATTTATTGTCCTGAGACTTTGGGACCACTGTCCTGAACTCCAAGATACCAGAAAAAGTCTATTTTTACACTATGTTCAGTAAGTTTATGGGACTATTTCCTATTCTCCCAAATTGGATTTACACATACAAGACAAAGAAAATGAGAAATCATTTAGATACAACAAAGTGGCACATGCATTTCTGCCTTGGTAACTTTCTATAAGATAGTTATTGATGAATATGAGAAAACAACAATACTAGAAACGAATTTATTCAGCAAACATCTATTGTCTGCTTACAGGTGCAGAGGCTGGGAGGCTGGCAGTCCGGATCTCAGGAAAAGGACACAAAGATGAAAGTTTTGTTGTGCCCACATCCAAGGCTTATCTGCTGCTGTTTCCATCATTTCTGAAAATTCACTCTTAGCATCAAAACTTTTGTGAGGCCAAGGAGTGGTCCCTTATTAAGGCCTGATTAGCATGGCTTGATGTCTCAGGTTCCTCAGAGCCTCTGCCAAGGCTCTGAGGAAAGGTACATTTAATGTTGCTTCTAGTCCAGCTCTCCTCTCTCTGCCTTGGTTGAGTTTCACATCTTCTTCGTCTTCAGCAGGGATGACTAAAATAACCACCTCGAAGCTCCTACTGGTTGTCATCTGTGATGGTTAACACTGAGTGTCAACTCTATTGGACTGAAGGATACAAAGTATTGATCCTGGGTGTGTCTGTGAGGGTGTTGCCAAAGGAGATTAACATTTGAGTCAGTGGGCTGGGAAAGGCAGACCCACCCTTAATCTAGTGGGCACAATCTAATCAGCTGCCAGCGGCAGAGACCAATACTGAGCCCTCAATATGGCACCATTCCTCAGGGTGATCAGCCAACTACCTGGAGGCAGGTTGCTTATTTTGGACCTCTTCCATCATGGAAAGGGCAGAGGTTTGTCCTCACTGGAATAGACACTTACTCCAGATATGGGATTGCCTATCCTGCACGCAATGCTTCTGCCAAGACTACTATCCATGAACTCACAGAATGCCTCATCCACCATCATGGTATTTCACACAGCATTGCCTCTGACTAAGGCACTCACTTTATGACTAAAGAAGTATGGCAGTGTGCTCCTGCTCATGGAATTCACTGGTCTTACCATGCTCCCCACTGTCCTGAAGCAGCTGGATTGATAGAACGGTGTAATGGCCTTTTGAAGTCACAGTTACAACACCAACTAGGTGACAATAGTTTTCAGGGCTGGGGCTAAGTTCTCCAGAAGGCTGTGTATGCTCTGAATCAGTGTCCAATATATGGTACTGTTTCTTCCATAGCCAGGATTCACGGGTCCAGGAATTAAAGGGTGGAAGTGGAAGTGGCACTACTCACCATCACCTCTAGTGATCCACTAGCAAAATTTTACTTCCTGTTTCCACAGCATTACAGTCTGCTGACCTAGAGGTCTTAGATCCAGAGAGAGGATGAGTGCCATCAGGAGATACAACAACGATTACATTAAACTGGAAGTTGAGATTGCCACCTGGACACTTTTGGCTCCTCCTACCTTTAAGTCAACAGGCTAAGAAGGGAGTTAAAGTGTTGACTGCGGTGATTGACTTGGACTATCAAGATGAAATCAGTCTACTACTCCACAACAGAGGTAGGGAAGAGTGTGCATGGAATACAGGAGATCCATTAGGGCGTCTCTCAGTATTACCATGCCCTGTGATTAAGGTCAATGGGAAGCTACAACAGCCCAATCCAGGCAGGACTACAAATGGCCCAGACTCGTCAGGAAGGAAGGTTTGGGTCACTCCACTAGGAAAAAAACCACGACCTGCTGAGGTGCTTGCTGAAGGCAAAGGGAATACAGAATGGGTATTCATCAATACCAGCTATTATCAATGACCAGCTGCAGAAATAAGAACTGTAATTGTCATGAGTATTTCCTCCTTCTTTTGTTAAAAACATGTTTGTGCATATATACATTTGTACTAAGAAAATATCTTCATTTTATTTCCTTTTCCTTTATCATGTGACATAAGATTTATTGACTTCGTATCAGCATGTAAGTATTGTTAACTTTATGTAATAGTATTTGGGTTGGGGATTGGTGCGTTTCCAATTGTATGAAGGATAGTTGTATTATGTTAGCCATAATTATGACCTTATTATTGTCTTTATTTGAAGATTATGTATCATCTCAGGAGATGTGTGTAGGTTCAAATTGACAAGGAGTGGACTTGTGATGGTTAATACTGAGTGTCAACTTGATTGGATTGAAGGATACAAAGTATTGATCCTGGGTGTGTCTGTGAGGGGGCTGACAAAGGAGATTAACATTTGAGTCAATGGGCTGGGAAGATACACCCACCCTTAATCTGGGTGAGCACAATCTAGTCAGCTGCCAGTGTGGCTAGAATATAAAGCAAGCAGAAAAATGTGTAAAGAGAGACTGGCCTAGCCTCCAAGCCTACATCTTTCTCCGGTGCTGGATGCTTCCTGCCCTCGAACATCAGACTTCAAGTTCTTCAGTTTTGGAACTTGGACTGGCTCTCCTTGCTCCTCAGCCTGCAGACAGCCTATTGTGGGACCTTGTGATTGTGTGAGTTAATACCTGATCGACTCCCCTTTCTGTATATGTCTATTCCATAAGTTCTGTCCCTCTAGAGAACCCAGACTAATACACCATCTCACACCCCAACACCCTCAGTTTTGCAGCCAGAAGAATCCTTGGTCTGTATCTGCCAGGGTCCTGGCAGGGAGCAGAATCCCTGTTCAGTTGGTTCAGTGGAAAAGACTTTAAGGAAGGAAGGAATTGTTTACAGAAGTAGAGTCAGGATCAAGGGCTCTAACAAGGACTATGGGCACAGAGACTAGCATGGGAGGAAAACAACTTTTAGGCCAAAAGAAAAAAAAATGATGAAGGGAGGCCCTGAAGCTGTAGAGACAGTGGCCCAGCAGGAATGGTGTTTGGTATCTATAGTGAACACTCCTGTGTCCCTGTCACATCCCCTAGTCTTCTACTGATTTCAGCTGTAATGGTGGTCTCACCCTGACAGCTTTCCATTAAAAGAGAGGCAAGTGTCCTTCTGATTTATTTGCAAGGCCTTCTCTAATGCTGCACTTGCTTGGCTTGCTTGAAAGTGCAGCTGGAAAATACAGAAGCTGCAATGCCTCTGCAGTACCCAGCAAACAGTGGGTGGGGCACAGGAGCCGGCAAATCAACCGGCAGCCTCCAAATCAAAGGTCCTGTCCTTTTCACGGAAATCCCAGAGGTGTTCTGTGCATTTCTCAGAGGTCCCCCAGAGGCAAATTTTAGTAGGTTTCAGTGGTGATCTCAATGACATCCTCATATTTGATTTCCTTCCTCTCGTATCTGACCCCTACTTACTCCCCTATTCTTGGAATCACCTTCCAAATAAGTCTCTGGAGCCCAAGTCGCTGCCTTCTGCTTTGCTTGCTGGAGAGCCCATTAAGATGTGGAGAGTCACAGCTATGATCAGAGCACAGCCCTAAAGCAGGGAAAGTGGGGCTGAGGGCGGGGTGGAGGGGTGAAGCGGGGGTGGGAAGAAATATCCATGGACCTCTCTTTCTCTCAGTTGGAAAACTTCTACTTGTGTATCTAATGGGTTCAATGAACAAGAAGCTAGCAGGGAGCCTGGGAGTGCAGTCTTTGGGGGTCAGCTTTGCAGACAGAGCAGAGCAGAGAAAGAAAAGGGATCTGGCAAGACAGCTAGAGACTGAAACACAGACCTTGCCATGCCACTTTTTAAATAATCACAATAATATTGATTATGATAGTATCAATAATGGATGGCATTTCTTAAGACCTCATGTGCTATTATAGATTTTACATAGATGATCTCATTCAATCTACACAACTACTCTATGAGATAGATATAGAATTCTCATTTCACAATGAGAAAATTGATGCTTGTTGAGGTTAATCAACCCATTTAAGGCCATGTCACTAGGATGAACACACTGGGCAGTTAAATTGACTCCATGACCTTTGTAGTTAAGTTTAAATTCCTTATTGTAGAACTTGTTGCTTTACCTTATGCTTTACCTTCTCCAAGACCAATCCATAGCTACACCAACTGACCTTTAACTAAAATCCTGTACCCCTTGTTAACATGTCTCAGTGGGTCTTCAGGTCCCAGCTCAAGTGCTACCTCCTGCAGGATGCCTCCCACTGGTGCACTCCCCAGCCTCTGATTCCTTGGCATGCATGCACCTTCTCTGTGCTCCCACAGCTTCAGGTAGCTAAGCCAGGCAGCACTCACAAGACTGTGCAAAGATTTGATTTTCTGATTTGTCCCTCCCACCATTGTGGGCTCCTTGAAACAATTGCATCTGGGTCTACCCTTTCTATCCACAGTGCCCAGCACAATGCCCAACACGGCACAAGTTTTCAGCAAACATTGGTCAAGGAGGCAAAGAAGAGGGCCAGGTCTGGAACATGGAGCATTGTTAGCATACGGCTGATCAGGGAGTCCCAGCTGTGGACAGCTGGGAGCAGCCTCAGGGAAGGCCCCGGTGACCAGAAGCATGGAAGTCCCATATCATCTTCACAGAATGTCAAGGTCTTGACTCACACACAGTGTTTATACACCAGGATCATGTCTTGAAGGGCAGTGAGGTTGTCGTGGAAACACAGGGCTTGGGTTCTGTTTCCTGATTTGTATAGCGATGTAAGTAGTAAAGCCTGCCTTGGAGGGTTGATGTGGAGGCCAACGGAGACAGGTGGGTGAAGCCTCTCTGGGAATCCCAAAGCACTCTGTAGCTTTTAAGCAGTAAGTATTGCAGAGGGTGCCCAGGGTGTAGGAGAAGGGAGGCCCCTCTGGGAGCTGCACTCACTTCCTCACCCCACAGGTCTCTGTCTTTCACACGGTCCTTCAAGGCCTGTACTCGTATTCACAGGAATTCACTCCAAGATGCTGTTCACCATTCACTTTCACCATTCCATACTTACTACTTTTTATTTTAAAATTAAAGGCAAAGGGAGTGCAAAGTTACAGTTAGATGGGAGGAATTGAGCTCTGGTATTCTATCACACAGTAGGGTGACTATAGCTAAAAATATTGTATTGCATATTTCAAAGTAGCTAGAAGAGAGGATTTTGAATGTTTCCATTACCAAGAACTGATAATTGTTTGAGATGATGGATATGCTAAATACCTTTATTTGATCATGGCACAATGCATACATATATCAAAACATGACACCATACTCCATCAATATGCACAATTAGTATGTGTCAAAATGTGTCATTAAATATAAAATAAAACTTAAAAATGCAATTTAAAAAAATCCTCAGATTTTCCACACAATTGGTTTGTTTTTTTAAAGGTAAATACAAAAATAAAATTAAAGGTGAAGGAAAATCCATTTTCTTACAAAAAGTTTGCAAAGTATTTTATGCTCCTTGTCATTCTTGAGATACCCTAGGGTGTGCAAAATCAGATTTGCAGACTTTGTTGACTGCGATGGGGCATTTTTATAAAGTATTGCTTTGACTTTCTTTGGGTGTTCATTTGGAAGAAAGAGGGAACGGTTTCTCATGGTGCTTTTGGGAAGCAAACTTCTCTCTCAGGCTGCCAAAAAATCAGTGTGGTATGTTGTTGCTTCTGCCTCTCCTTGCATTACTATGCAACTGAGACAGATGGATAGACTTGCCTAATGCCTCAGAAATTTTCTAGTTCATTTTTTCTTTCTTCATTTGACCTTGAAGATCAGATACCCAGAGAGGGTAAGAAAGTTGTCCAAGGTCCCATAACCGGCAAATAACATGGTGAGGCCAAAGGTGTTCTGATTCCTCATCTAGTCGCCTCTGCCATTCCTCACTTAACTTATTCCAATTTGCTGTCACCCATGAGGCCTCCTGTGACCAATGACTCCTATTATGTGTGCCCCCTAAATGCATATGTTGAAGTCCTAACCCCCGGGACCTCAGAAAGTGACTGTATTCAGAGGCAGGGCCTTTACAGAAGTAATTAAGTTAAAATGAGGTTGATAGAGTGGACCCTAATCCAATATGCCTGGTGTCCTTATAAGAAGATGTTGGCACTTTGGGGAGGCCGAGGCAGGCAGATAACCTGCCTGCGGATAACAAGACCATCCTGGCCAACATGGCAAAACCCCGTCTCTACTAAAAATACAAAAATTAGCTGGGCATGGTGACGGATGCCTCTAATCCCAGCTACTCAGGAGGCTGAGGCAGGAAAATCACTTGAACCCAGGAGGTGGAGGTTGCAGTGAGCCGAGATCGCGCCACTGTACTCCAGCCTGAAGACAGAGCAAGACTCCATCTCAAAAAAAAAAAAAAAAAAAAAAAAAGCAGTTGGGGCACAGACATGCACCCAGGAAAGACCACCTGAAGACACAGGCAAAAGATGGCCATGTTTAAGCCCAGGAGAGGCCTCAGAAAAACCTTGCCAGCCAACTCTTTGATCTTAGGCTACTAGCTTCCAGAATTGTGAAAAAATAAATTTCTACAACTTAAGCCAACCAGTCTGTGATACTTGGTTATGGCAGCCCTAGCAAAACAATATAATTCCTTATAAAAATTCTTACAAACTCTAGGGAAAAACAAAAACAAAGACAAAAGACTCTTCAGTTCTTCAGTCATATTCTTTAGGAGACACTGAGCTCACAAATAAATAAAATAAAAATGGATGTTTCTTTGATTTCATAGCAAATGTTTTCCATGTGCAAAACAGGTACGTTAGAATGTAGAAAGGGAATGAAAATTGGTATAGCGGGTTTTAAAAAAATTGCAGTGGGAAAATTAACAACGAATAATTTTTCCTCATTCCTAAGTTTGGATATATTTTGATTAATGTAAACATCTGACTTATTTCCCTGGTGAGAATACATTTTATTAATTACCATGTAGGAAACTGCCTTGTTATCCCAGACAGAGTCACTCTCTTCTTCCTGAAAATGTGAGTTTCAATCATGCTAATAATGTTTCTAAATCTTTTTTAACTGTCCTAACCGTGACTTATGTGGAAAGAAAACCAGAGTTTTTGTCCCAAGAGCCAGAACAGAAAATTATGCTGTTGTTAACACAAAAAGTAAGGTGAAGTTTATTGGGAAATCTCCTCTCTAAGGAATGGGAAGTTTCTGGGCGAGCACCCAAGCCCAGCAGAGCCTAGACTCTTATTTTCAGAGATAGCGTAAGTCAGAATTTCCATGTTTGCAATGCATTCTTCTCTTCATTACATTAATCACAGTTTATTCCAACAGGTGAGAGACCCAGAGACTGCTAAAGCAGGGAGGGCAACTTAAGATTTACGACAAGTAACGCCAGAGCCCTATTCACATAAAGCATTGGAAGGAGAAGATGACATCATTGAGCGGTAAGCACCAAGAGTTTACAAAATCCTGAAAATGCCCTTGAGACCAAAAGGAAAAAAATGAGTCCCACCCAGAGATAATCACTATTTCTCTTCTCCCATCTTCTCCTCCTTTCCTTCTCTCCTTCCTCTCTTGGCTTTTAGGAAGAGGGCAGATGATCCAGAAGAAGACACCTAACATTTGAATTAGAGACGTTACATCTTGAGTATTGAACTCACACAGTTCTAGCTGACAGTTCACTGGTTTTTGGTGTCCATTGGCCAAGGGTAATGGGAGCCAGGGAAAAAGCTGTGAGGGAAGGGAGGGAGCCAGGATTTGGGAAAGTTTGGAGGTAACTGTCCATTAGAGCTGATTTGTCACCTCCAGGGCTGGCAGCTATGATGGGTAGAGATGGAGTCCAGCTCCCTCCAATGCCCTCGGGGCTGCTTGGGGCCTCAGGTGGAGCAGGAGCTTGGCAGGTATTGAGTCCTGCTTTTGCCTTTTGGGGCTACTTGTCTCTTGGGAGAAGAGCATTGTCGGTGGTGAAAAAGCCACTGAGGTAGATAGGCATGTTGACATGGTGCTCGTGACTAGATTGGAAGACACATAGCATTGCATGCATTCGTCCTTTCTGCCTCCTTTCCCTCAACTCCCTCTCTTCTGGTTTTTTGTTGTTGTGTTGTTTTGGTTTTTGTTCTGGACTCTTCAGAATTAGCCCAGGAGTTGAGCCAGAGTCTGCAGTTAGCCTGAGCTCTGTGACTTCCTGAGTGATGTAGGGAATGATTTCATCTCTCTGAGCCCTAACACCATAACCCATAGAAGGAGGTAACCATATCTTGACTGCTATCTAAGGGCTCTTCTAGGGAAAAACTGAAATAACATATTTGAAAGTGATAATGTATTTTTAAATGCTTTGTAAACTGAAAAGTGCTTTAAAAGTTTAGGTTTTAGATTTGAGTTCTCCTTAAATCAAACCAATGTAACGTCCAGCCTGTACCAGTCTTTAGGAGTTTGCTTTTAGATACAGAGCCAACAGACCCCCCAAGAAGGGAGCTAATGTGTCTCAGTCTACATGGCGACTGCCCCATGCATAAGATGTCATCATTTGGGAATCACAGGTTTGGGAGTAAGAAGGTGCTTCTTAAAATGGTATTGGGGGAAACTTTTCTTGAGGGTGGGGGGATGATTACGGTAGTCCCTGCCTATCTGCAGTGGATACATTCCAAGATTCCCAGTGAATCCCTGAAACCGCAGATAGTACAGAACCCTATGTATACTCTGCTGTTCTTATATGTACATATCTATGAAAAAGTTTAATTTATAAACTAGGTGTAGTAAGAGATTAATAACAATCATAATGAAATACAACAATTATAACAATATGTGAATGCAGTCTCTCTTTCTCTAAATGTCTTATTGTACTCTGCTTACTTATTTTTCCATGGAGGTCGACTGCCAGTAACTGAAAGGGAAACCGTGGGTTAGAGGGGACCACTGTACCAGGAAAAAGTCTTCAACACCACACATACATTTCTTTAGCTGTTCTATGAAGTTAAATGGGTTTTCTTTTCTCTGGGACTTCCCAGAGCCATTAGCAGGCTAACCTGGGCCTTCCATAGAGGAAGATTTAGTCTGCAGTGTTTCTCAGAATTATTTGACCAGGGAACCCATTAAAACCTTCTGCGTTCAGGAACACATTTTAGAGTTCCCACTGGGGTGAAACACAGGCTTTATCAACAAGGCTTTGCATTTGTTATTTTCATTAGCTTATTGGATAATTTCTAAAGTAATAGGAAGGTTAGCATGCTAACCCATGGTATGAGCATAGATAGATAATGCTGGGTTGAAAAATAGTTTGGGTGGTGGGAGAGAATTGTGGAGGAAAGAAAAGGCACCAGGAGCTTTGGTTTATTAACACAATTTTATTTAATCTTCTCAACAACTTTCTGAAGATAACAGTATTACCACTGTGTTTTTGATATGGAACTGGAGGCTGAGAGAGGTTGTATTCATTGCCAGTGGTTACACAGTTTGTCAGTGGTGGAGTTGGGATCTGAATTCAGGTCAGCCTGTTCCAAAGTCCAATCTCCTTCTAGAGTAAGATTCAGTGCCTCCAAGAAGGGGCCAGTGGGAAGGTGAAGAAGACAAGATTTGCTTACCTTACAATTATGCAGGAATGGTTGTGGAGAGGCAGCTGTGTGATCACTGAGGAACACAGTCACGTTCAGAAAATAGGGGTGTCCATGTTCCACCTGGGAAAAAAAAATCTTCTCACTCAGGTGTGTACATTTTAAACTCACAGAAAGTTGAAAGGAATCTAGGAGGAGCTGGGCTCCATAAAAATCACTACCTTTGTGGTTAAAGATTTATTAAGTGAGCACAGTGTGCTGGGCATATAAATAGACCTGACCTTTGCCCTTAGGGAACCCAGAGTAAACACACAAGATTTACAGTCAGAGTGTTGGATGTCAGACTAAATGTTTTAGGACCATACATGTTCCAGGATCCTACTCAGCAGGATTAAAAAACATGGCTTGGAAGGAAGTTGGGAATGGAGGAAGTCATCCAAGCTTTGCAGCCACATCTACCTGGGCTTCTCTACTGTCGCTAGCCTTGTAAGTGAGGGCAAGTTACTTAACTCTGACTCTCAGCTTCCTCTTCCACCCAATGGAAGTGATAATGTTTGCCTCACAGGATTAACGTGAAGTGCAAATTACTGTGTGCAAAATGCCAGGCACATAGTTGGTGATAAACAAAGTATAACTATGGTTATTAAAATCTCCAAGGATAGGCCAGGTGCAGTAGTTCATACCTGTAATCCCAGCACTTTGGGGGGCCAAGGCGGGCAGATTACTTGAGGTCAGACGGATTACTTGAGACCAGCCTGGCCAACGTGGTGAAACCCTATCTCTACAAACAATACAAAAACTAGCCGGGCGTGGTGGTGTGTGCCTACAGTCCCAGCTACTTGGGAGGCTGAGGCAGGAGAATCTCTTGAACTTGGGAGGTGGAGGTTGCAGTGAGCTGAGATCATGCCACTGCACTCCAGACTGGGCAACACGCTAAGTTTCCATCTCAATAAAAACAAACAAACAAACAAACTCTCCAAGGATAACATCTAAGCTCTGTTCCCTGGTATATAAGGCTGTCTATGGTTTAGCACCTACTTGCCTTCCCAGCCTTTGTCTTGTCCCCTCTGCTAAATGGCCACTGTGCCACGGGCATTCATTTCCTGATGCCTGTCAAAGTCTTCCCCTTCCTTAAAGGTTTCAGGGTTTAGAGCAGTGGTTATCAAAGTAGTTCTATTGACTTCTGGGGAGCTCCAAGACCCTTTCACAATATCCTGATGTCAGAATTGTTTTCATGATAATACTAAGATGCTGTCTGCCTTTTTCACTGTGTTAACATTTGCACTGATGGCATAAATGCAATGGTGGGTAATAGTCAAACAGCTACCATCACTCACTCATTGAAAAACAAAGCCAGTGTCACATAACAATGTTGTTAATGAAATAAAAAGTCAGTAACTGTATTAAATCTTGACCTTGAAGTATGCACATTTTAAAATATTTTGCGTGATGGAATGGGAGACACGCATCAAGCACTTTGGTTGCATAGTGATATTCACTGGTCGTCTAGAGGAACAGCATTTGTGCCATTGAACCGTGAGCTGAACTGCTCCTTTCTTCATAGAACAGCATTTTTATCTGAAAGAACAACTGATGGACAAACAACGGTTATTCAGACTTGTGTATTCGGCTAATATTTTTTCAAAAATGAACCGAATCCATTACTTCAGGAATAACAGTATTTGTTGCCAGAAATAAAATTGGGGCTTTCCAGCAAAAATAAGAATTTTGGGAAACTTATATCCACTACTGTGAGCTTGACAGCTTCCAAATAATTAAAGCCTCTTTTGGATGAACTCCATGGTAATATTAACAAATGTGATTCTTAAAATATTGATTAATAAAATGTGCCAACATTTTGAAGACCAAAATTTTCCAAATGACCAGTGCATTATGTTACAAAATTATGCAGGTAAAAGAGCCACTCAAAGTCCATGTAGACCAATGGGTTTTATTTAACAGAGGATAAATATTCATTGACGTGGTTTCAGGTTTCACATTGCCACTAATCTTTAAGAATTACTAATGAAGCTTTGATGTTGCCATGGTTTGGGTGTTTGTGTTCCCCAAAATTCATATTTTGAAACCAAATCACCAGCGTGAGGATGTTAGGAGGTGAGGGCCTTTGGGAGGGTGACTGGATCATGGAGGAAGAGTCCTCATGAATGGGACTGACGCTCTTGCAGAGGAGGTCCCAGAGACAGCCTTGTCTCCTTCTGCCATGTGAGGACACAGAGAGAAGGCATCACCCGTGAGCTAGGAAGCAGGCCGTCACCTGACACCGGATCTGTCAGTGCCTTGATCTTGGCTTTCCCAGACTCCAGGCTGCAAAAAATAAATTTTGATCATTGATAAGCTACCTAGTTTATGATATTTTGTTATAGCAGCCTGAACTGACCCAGACAGGTGTCTTGTCAAAGAAAAAAATAGGCTGGATGTGGTGGCTCATGCCTGAAATCTTAGCACTTTGGGAGGCTGAGGTGGGAGGATTGCTTGAGCCCAGGAATTCAGGACCAGTCTAGGCAAAATGGCGAGGCCACATCTCTACAAATTAATTAAAAAAAAAAAAAAAAGAAGGAAAGAAAAAAATACCAACCATTATCTGAAAAAGGCTCTATACTTCTCCTTTTGCTAACTATATATCTGTATGAGGCTAGATTTTATTCATATGCTTCAACCCAACCAAGCGATATGTTATAATAGCTTGAGTACAGAAACAGGTATGAGAATCAAGCTGTCTTTTATTAAACCAGTCATTAGAGAGATCTGCAAAATGTAAAACAATACCATTCTATTTACTAATTTTTCTTTTGTTTTAGAAAATATAGTTACGTTTAATAAAAATAAAAATATATGTTAGCATGTAATTAGATTTATTATTATTTTTAAATTATTTGATAAATAGTTAAAGGCTCTGTTTTTGTTTCTAACTGGGTAAACATCTGTATACAAGCCCACATAAACAAAAGTTCTTTGGGATCTTCGATCATTCTTAAATATAAAAAAGTTCTGAGACCAAAAAGTGAGGACCACTTGCTTAGAGTAAATCTTACCATTTTAAAGATAACTGTCTGACTATCCAATTAAGGTGAGCAACCTTTTTTTTAAATTTAGCTTTCTTAAATTCCTGTAGCTTTTTAAGTATGGACCACTAATCTGTCACTTGGCATTATTTTATCTTGTCTTTCTCTTCTTTAAAATCCATTTTAAAAAACCCATAATATGTCTTGCAAGCTTCTCAAAGGCCAGAGTCCTGTCATTGCATCTTAGGAAGTGTGGGAGAGAAATCTACAATATATGCCTGTCATTAATAGAATATCGTGGAGCTTTCTGTTTTACTAGCATTATTGTTTTGATATGCTATCACAAATATGGGCAGAACTTCACTAACTTACAAATACCGGTGGGGTAGTAGACTGAATTAGGGAAAAATCAGAACTCCAAATATATTTACATATTTTAAAATTTATTTTTATATATTTTCTATTTTGTTTGTTTTTTGAGATGGGGCCTCACTCTGTCATTCAGGCTGGAGTGCAGTGGCACTATCACGACTCATTGCAGCCTCTACCTTTCCAGGCTCAGGTGTTCCTCCCATCTAAGTTTTTGTATTTTTAGTAGAGACGGGGTTTCGCCGTGTTGCCCAGGCTGGTCTTGAACTCCAGTGCTCAAGCAGTCCACCTGCCTTGGCCTTCCAAAGTGCTAAGATTACAGGCATGAGGCACTGTACCTGGTGATTTTTATATATTTTCTATTAGTATATTTGTATTTTGGTATTTTTTTCCTTAAAGCAAAACACACACACACACTGCCCCCCCATGGAAATACAAATAGAAAATATATAAATATGTAATAGGACATATATAAAAATTGACTAATGCATAATCGTTATCTTAAAAATGGTAAGTTATAAGAAGTAAATAAAATAAAATAAATTTGCCAAGTTTAAAGATCTAGTTATTTTTTAGTCTTTAAAAATTAAAAAATACCTGCAATCTCACAATGTAGAGATAACAGCTGTCAAAATTGTGGCCTATTGCCTTTATAAACAGATATTATTCATATAAAGCAGAAGTTTTACACAAAATTTGGATCCTACTACTTTATATAAAGTTTCGTATCCTCCTCATGACCTTACTTGCTTTTTAAAAACATTATTTTCACCCAGGCACAGTGACTTGTGCCTATAATCCCTGCTACTTGGGAGGCTGAAATGAGAGGATCGCTTGAGACCAGCAGTGAGCTATGATTCCCACCACTGCACTCCAGCCTGGGCAATAGAACAAAACCCCATTTCTAAATTAATTAATTAAAAATGAAAACATTATTTTTGTCAGTTCTGCTTGGTTTCAATTATCCTTATTTATGTTGTTTCTGATCTATGATTTTTATTAATGATACTATGATGAACATTATGATAGTTAATTTTAAATATATATTATTAATAAACATATATAATACATATAAATAAATAAAAATCTATAATAATAAATATTAATTATATATATATTTTTAGTAGTGATGAGGTCTCACTGTATTACCCAGGCTGGTCTCGAACTCCTGGACTCAAGCAATCCTCCTGTCTTGGCCTCCCAGAGTGTTGGGATTACAGGCGTGAGCCACTGTGCCCCACCCGATAGTTAATTTTTATTGTCAACTTGACTGGGCTAAAGGATGCTTAGGCAGCTGGTCAGCATTATTTCTGGGTGTGTCTGTGAGGGCATTCCTGGAAGAAATTAGCATTTGACTTAGTAGACTGAGTAAAGAAGATCTGCCCTTACCAATGTGAGCAGGTACCGGCCAACACGTTGAGGGTACAAATAGAACAAAAGGCAGAGAGGGAACACATTTGCTCTCTCTCTTCTTAAGCTGGGACATCCATATTCTCCTGCCCTAGGACATCAGTGCTCCTGGTTCTCCAGTCTTCAAACCCGGATTGGGACTTAACTCACTGGCTTCCTTGATTCTTGGGCCTTTGGGCTTGGATAGGAACTGTACCACCAGCTTTCCCAAGCCTCCAGCTTGCAGATGGCAGATCATGGAATTTATAAGCCTCCATCATTGAATGAGGCAGTTTTTCACAATAAATCTCTTTCTACATATCTCTTTATATCCTATTGGTTTTGTTTCTCTGGAGAACCTTGACTAATACAAATATTCTCAAAATGAAACAACAGCTCATTTATTTGGAGTAGGTTCCTAGAAATAGGATTACTGGATGAACAGGAATTACAAAATGCAGTTTGATTAATTTAAATATATGCAACTTGAAGGATGCTATGTTTGTATTATGGCCAATACCATATGTCTGCATTGTCACATGGAAAGTCTAAGGCCAGATAGAGCTTTCCATTTTGTAGATTCAGCTTCTGACACATTTTGCAGAAAGATAAAGGTTTGCTTTCTGCATCGTTCTGCCCAAATCTTTCTGCCGCCCACACTACCACGTTACTATCTCTTATACCTGGGTGCTGAGAGGTATCTGCTGTAGACTCGGGTCTGGGGGGATGTATCTGTCAGAGATCTTAGCACAAGCCGCTGAAACCAAGCCTGGCTAATTTAAGCATAAGAAGTGTATTAAAATATTAGGTCACTAATTAAATTTCCAGGAGCTCCAGAGAGCTAGGACTGGAGCCCATGTGGCCAGGATAAACCTCCCAAATCACAGCAGAACCGTTCCTAAGATGACTCCACTGCTTGTACCACCTTGCTGTGACTGTCTCTGGAGGTCACCATCACCTCTGCCTCCACTGCACTAGGGTAGATGCCAGTGGACCCTGCAGCTCCAGAGTCGCTCTCCGGTACAGATGCTCTGATAATGAGGCATCTTGTAGGTATCTTAATTCAAGTTGCAAAGGAGGCTAAAAAAGGAAGAGTCTGTCATTGGGAGTGGCTCATGCCTCCCAGTAAGACATCAAAAGGGGCAGCCCATAATATTGAAGAATGGCTCAGATGCTGACCTGCCAAAAACGAATGACAAATGCTTACCAATGACAGTAACAATGACAATCAAGCCCCTGGGAGCCTAGTGTCTATTCTAGGAGGTGGGAGATGAATGGGCCTTTCTGTTTACTACAGTGGAGGAACCAGGTCTGATTCATCATCGTTTTCTAGTGCTCAGGAGAGGGTAGGTGTGCAGTAAGTTTTTCTTGGATGAGTGAATGGTTAGACACTGAAGAATGAAGACAGATGAGTTGCTGCCTTTGTTCATTCTGGCTTTTGCCAAGTGTCAAAGTGGATGAAGAGGGATGCTGTCCTTTGTGCAGGATGCTAATCCATGCCATTCCGTTTCATGGATGCTGTCACTGGGAGTGGGATATCACGTGTCAGGATGAAGACACCCACTGTCACACAGTCTTCACCAGCCTCCATTTTGGGGAGAGGGGAATTGTTTAAGCCACACTGGCTCTGTTTTCTCAATCTCCGAAAAGGGTACTGAGGACTGGTTTTTAAGTATATTCTCTCGTAAGATGAAAAACAATAATTTCCAGATTAAGAAAATATCCAATGAGACTGAAAATTCAGGACACCTGGTGGAAACTTGAAGCTTTTCACAAGGGCCACTATTCAGGCCCAAAAGGGTCACACAGGAAAGCATATGCCATTCTGGATTTTTGTTTCTGGATATTTTATCGTTTTGCCCTCTTACCCCACCCCAGCACTGCACACTCTTTAAAAATAAAGTAATTTTTAAGATAGTTGGTTGTGTACGTTTATAGATAGGAGAGAGGAGTTTGGGTAGGTAGCCAATTCTGACTGATTTTGATTTCTCAAGTCTGATTTCCATAATTAGAAAAGGGGAACGCAGTCACAGATGATGTCATCTATTGGAACCACTGAAGAATGAAGACAGTTGAGTTGCTGCCTTTGTTCATTCTGGCTTTTGCCAAGTGTCGAAGTGGAACAGCGGCTTGGGATCATGGTTGGCAAGGCACCCAAATGTCAGAGCTTGTTTTCCAGGACCTTAAAGGCGATTCCTTTTAAATACACCAGGGCTCTATCCTATTTTGTGTCAGTTTTTTTTCCCTTCTTCCTAAATAGATCATTTCTAGCTGTAGATATCACAAATGCAATTTACACTTCATTCAGACGTCTGAGCCGCCATATGCTAACTAGCAACAGAAGTCGGGGAAAAAAAAAGCAGGAAAGTGAAAAACACAAGCCTTCTTTGGCTCATCAGTACACCCACTAAATCTCATCCAGCAAAACTGTTTTGCATTGAGACCAACTTGCCTAATGGTGATGTGTCTCCAATCCCATATGGATTTGACGTTTTCTTGCAGTGTGCTGTTCCCTCGCTATGCAGATACTAACTGATCTGCCTCCCCCCAGATTTTTTCAAGTAATTGGTTGCTTGCTGTCAGCAAACCCAGACACTTTTGAGGTATAACATGAAGCACCCTCTTAACCAGTGTTGTTGTGTTTGAGTTGCTGCCACTGATGCTGCTCCTGGGAGCCGGCCGATGGGTCAAGTCCCTTTAGGCTGATGAAGATGTAGATGCTCAGAGCTCAGAGTTAAAATCCAACAAGTGGCTGGGTGCAGTGGCTCACACCTGTAATCCCAGCACTTTGGGAAGCTGAGGTGGGCAGTTCACCTGAGGTCAGGAGTTCGACACCAGCCTGACCAACATGGCAAAATTCTGTCTCTACTAAAAAATACAGAAAGTAGCCAGGTGTGGTGGTGCACACCTGTAGTCCCAGCTACTTCAGAGGCTGAGAAAGGAGAATCGCTTCAACCCTGGAGGCAGGAGGTTGCAGTGAGCTGAGATCGCACCACTGCATTCCAGCCTGGGTGACAGAGCGAGACGCCGTCTCAAAAATAAAATGAAATGAAATAAAATAAAATAAAATAAAATCCAGCAAGTAACAAAGTTGGACAAGGTCTCCTAGGTTGCTTCCAGCCCTAATTTCCCCTGTATTCCCCAGCATAGCCCCAACATTGAGAGCACGTAATAAGTATTAACAATTGCATGTGTTGACAGGGCTGGATATATTTAAACACAGGATAACAATGGCAAACATTTGCTGAGTGTTCACTACGTGCCAGGCACCATACTACTTAGCACCTTACATGTATGATCTTAGTCAGTCCTCACAGCAATGCCACAAGGAAATAACCAGTATTACTCCTATTTTAGAGATGGGGAAACTGAGGTAGCAGATGGATTAAGTAACTGCCCAAGGCTGCATTTAGTAAGAGGCAGAGCTGCAATATGAACAATGGACGTCCCACTCCAAAGTCCACGCTCTTCAGAATTATAACAATAATATCAATAATAAGACAACAAACATTTATATAGTGTGCTAGACACTTGTTTAAGGCTGTTACATGTAATCAAGTTCTATACTTTAAAAAAAAAAACAAAATGAGGAAAGTCTGCCTTTTACAGAAACGCAGAGATGTTAAGGAACTTGCTCAAGGTCACAGTGTGTAAGGGCCAGAGCTGGGAGCTGAACCTAGGCTTCAGAGTATGTGTTCTTAACCACATGCTGTTTGGGAGGCACTTCCTCAATTTGGCCACAGAATTATGGTAAAGCTATCCCTCCTTGCCCATGGCAGGGAAGGAGAATGCAGTTTCCAGTAGGAGTTCTTTTGGTCACGTTCTGTGCTCTGTGTTTCTGAGTCATGCTATCAGCACCTGTGTGGACGTCTCCACTCCTCCCATACACAGATGGCTTTCATGGGTGGTCCAAACAGCCTAAATCATTTCCTGCATATTTCTGAGAAAGGAAAAAAGTGTGACCGCATTTACCTCCACAGAGGAGGATCAGTGGTCTCAAGTATGCGTCCTAGGGTAGTGAAGGAAACCAAAATATGCTACCCCTAAATATGCATCTTTGGATCTTTGGCAGATAGATTATTTTGAACTAAAAACCATGGAGAATGAGCAGACCTAGGAAAAGCTCCATTTTTTATTTTATTTTATTTTATTTTTTGAGATGGAGTTTCACTCTTTCGCCCAGGCTGGAATGAGGTGGGATGATCTTGGTTCACTGCAGCCTCCACTTCCCAGGTTCAGGTGATTCTCCTGCCTCAGCCTCCCAAGTAAATGGGATTATAGGGGCCTGCCACCACGCCCTGCTAATTTTTTAGTAGAGTTGGGGTTTCACCATGTTGGCCAGGCTGGTCTCAAACTCCTGACCTCAGGCAATCCACCTGCCTTGGCCTCCCAAAGTGCAGGATTACAGATGTGAGCCAATGTGCGCAGCAAAAAGCTCTTTAAAAATGGGATGCAAGTTTTTCTTTTGTAAAAAAAAAAAAAAAAAATTATGGCTGGGCACGGTGACTCATGCCTGTAATCCAAACACTTTGGGAGGCCAAGGCAGGCGGATCACCTGAGGTCAGGAGTTCGAGACCAACCTGACCAACATGGCAAAACCCTGTCTCTACTAAAAATACAAAATTAGTTGGGCATGGTGGCACATGCCTGCAATCTCAGCTATTTGGGAGGCTGAGGCAGGAGAATTGCTTGAACCCTGGAGGCAGAGGTTGCAGTGATGCAGAGTGCATCACGCCATTGCACTCCAGCCTGGGCAACAAGAGCGAAACTCTGTCTCAAAAAAATAATAAATACATAAATAAAAATTATATTTATAAAGGAGATTTTTATATAAAAGGTGTCACCTACCAGGAAGAGCAGGTCGCTTAACTCTTATCATTGGAGATGGCACTGACTTCAATCTGCACAATCGACCTTACTAAACAATCCTTGTTGACCATACTTTTGCTGGTTACCTTCTCATAACTTGCCTCCCCCATCCCAAAGTCCCAATTCCTTTTTGCCTTGTGTAGCCTAAGACGATATATTGTGTAAGCCCAGGTTTTCACCACTCCTTTGGGTTGCTTGTCACTGGGTGTGCCCTTGTGGAGACATGATCCACATGTTAGTAAACTTCTGTTTTTTGGGTTTTTTTTCTTGTTGATCTGTCTCTTGTGAACCTAATTTATAGGGCCCCAGCCAGAGAACCAAAGATAGGCAAAGAAAAAATATTTTTTTCCCTCCCCTCCAGTGGGGACAGTGTACTGGTCCCTAGAATCTAAAGTCCACAGAACATGTCAGAAGTGATATACTATGGGTTCCTTGGATGTCCAGTAGAAATGGTGATTGCTTGGTCCAGTAGCTCCCACCCCTTCTCTAGACCACAGGGGTGGGTGTGTGACTTGGCTGGGCCAAGTTGAATTCCCCCCGGGAATTTTCCTGGCTGGGGCTGCTGAAAAGAAAGCTCGTTTTTGTCTCCTGGTACCTAAAGTTGTTAGCAGTGGTCTGGGGCCATGCTGTGTGTCATGTGGCCAGAAAAGAATGATGCTGGCAGCAGAGAGAGTGGTGGAAAAAGCCCTGGAGACCTTGGGGCCCAGGCTCTAGTCTTCCTCAGTGACTTCCCTGTCCTTCCTGGTTGTGTGAGACAGTAACTTGCTCTTTGAGTTCCGTGGAGTTGGGTTTGCCACTTGAAACTGACTAGAAACCATTCAGGAGGGTTTAATTATTCAATCTTTTTAAAGGTTCTGTGACTCTTTCCTCATATATGCCAGCTTGATGCTGTGCACTGACTCTGATTATAGCTTTGTAGTGCCATTTCAGGGGCCTTGTTCTCAAGTAAAGACACATCTGTGACCACTATTACAGTGTGTCTAAGAAAGAAAAACACTTTTAACTGAGGAATACAAGCCCCTTTAAGTTATCAGGCCTAGAAAGGCATTTAAAATGTAACAGCAGTCACTGTTAAGCTTTTACCTTGAGCTATTACCTCTTTAAGCACTTGCTATGTGGGCTCTAGACAACCAAGTCATTTTATAGACAAGTAGCTATGCAATACCATACATATTATAGTTCAATACTCACTAAACAATGTTATTTCTGTGAACCAATGAGAATTTCCATCAAACAATTGCCCTCCTCCTGATTTGTCCTTTGTTTCTTTAAAATCATGAGCTTCTCTTTTGTTCTCAGGAGCACTCCCAAAGGCAACTTGGGAGTATATCCCAGGCTGCAGTCCTCAACCTTTGCACTTGAATGAACTCTTTTTAAATTAGACTCTGACCTTTGTGATTATGAGAGAGGAGAGAGGAAGGAACAAGTTAGGCAGATAGTTAGGACAAGTCCTCAGAAGAATTATTTTCTAGCAAAAAGAGCAGCCTGAAAGATCAAGCTATAGCACAGATAAGGCAGCAAGACCCAACATTTAAAAAAATGTCTTTTGTGTAGCCAGGAAATTCCACATATACACAGTGGGCTTCAGTGAGCACATCTCTTCCCTTTTTTGGGCATACTCAGATAAGGGAACTTGCACAGGGGTTTTGCCTAAAATATGCCTAAATATGCAGTTGCACAGATAAGATACACAGAACCAGGCACATCCATAATGGAAAATTCCACCCCCAACACATGTGCAATAAGGAAAGTTGAACAACATGAAGTAACTCAGGCTAAGAGCCTGCATGTGCACTAGAGGGACAGGGTGGAACTGTCAGGAATTTGTGCCTTATGCAAATGAAACACTTAGTCCTGACCAGTTTTTTGTGCCTTATGCAAATAAAGCATCATGTCCCACCAGCCTGTTTATAAAAGTCCTTGTATTCAACTGTGAAACAGCAATCCTCTTTCAGGCCCCCTCTCCACAGTGGAGAGCTTTCTTCTTTTGCTTATTAAACTTTTGCACCAACCTCACCCTTGGTGTCCACCCTCCTTAGTTTTCTTGGTCATGAGACAAAGAACTTCAGGTGATACCTCAGGCAATGAGATGGCTTCAATTATTTTAGGTTGACAGGCCACTGATTTGTGATTTACTAGGCATATTAGTTTGCTAGGGCTGCCATAATAAAGTACCAACAACTAGGTAGCTTAAACAACAGAAATATATTGTCTTTACAGTTCTGGGTAGAAGTGTGAGATTAATGTGTTGACAATGTAACTGCCTGATGGGTTCTTCCTGCCCACTGCACAAATAAAACTGACTCACCAAGACCATGGCATTGCAGTAAATAAACAGTTTAATTGACATGAGATGGAGTTAATAATCACATCAATCTCCCTGAAGGCTTGGAGGTGAGTGCTTTTCAAAGAGAGTTTCGTGAGCAGGGGAGTAAGATGGAGGCATGCCGATTGGTTGGGGTGGAGATGAAATGATAGGGAATCAAAACTGTTCTCTTGCGCTGAGTCATTTCCTGAGTAGGGGTCATAGGATGGGTTGGCAGCTCCAGGTGGGGCCATCCGGTTGTCAGAAATGCAAAAACCTGAAAAGACATCTCAAAAGGCCAATGTTAGATTCTACAATAGTGAGGTTCTCTTCAAGAGTAATTGGGGAAGTTGCAAATCTTATGACCTCCAGAATAATGGCTGGTAATTGTTTAGAATTCAAGGCCCTCTCTTCCTAACTTGGTGGGCCTTTCATTAGTTTTACAAGAACAGTTTAGTTCTTGGCAAGAGCTTTTATCATTTAAACTATAAACTCAATTCCCAAAGTTAGCTTGGTCCATACCCAGGAATGAGCAAAGACAGCCAACCTGTGAGGCTACAGACAAAATGGAGTCAGCTATATCTGATTTCTCTTACTGTCATAATTTTGCAAAGGTGGTTTCAGCAGGGTTGGTTCCTTCTGAGGACACTGAAGGAGAATCTGCCCTATGTCTCTTCTCCAGCTTCTGTTGGTTTGTGGCCAGTCTTTGATATTCTTCAGCTTGTAGCTGCATCATCTGATCTCTACCTTGATATTCACATGACATTCTCCCTGTGTGCATCTGCCCCCCAATTTCCTTTTTATGTAAGGACACTTGTCATATTGGGTCAGAGCCTGTCCTAATGACCTCACCTTAACTATTTACATTTGCAATCTTACATTTGTGACCTATTTCCATATAAGGTCACATTCTGAAGTAGAGGGACTTAGGACTTCAACGTATACATTTGTAAACATAATAGGTTCATTGCCTAGTACACTCAACAAGTCAATATGCCAAAATGTGGAGTTTTAGCAGGGAAAGATGTTCAATCATAAGGCTGTTAAATGAGGAGATGAAACAGGAGGAAGCCTCAAATCCATCTCCCTGGGGAGTGTGGGGTTAGAGTTTTAAAGAGTTTTGGAGTGGGCTAAAGTGTGGAGATTGTTGATTGGTGGAAGAGTGCAGGGTGAAGTTATGGGACAAGGAGATGAAGAAACTATATTCTCACACTGATTTGGTTCCTCTGTGGGGGTCTTTAAAGTGGTTTGTGTAGGCCATTCTGCTTGACTTCAGGTTCTGCTTAAGGAATTTTTAAGCAAAAGCTTTATGATTCTAACATCAGAAGTCCTATCTATAGAAACAGTGTGGATGCAAATGGTCAGTGTCTAGTGCTACATCCCTTTTGGTTATAAGGAAGTGGGCCACAGTGTTACAGTAGGTAGCTGCTCAGACATAAGCAGAGCAGCAGAGGGCTTCCCCCACCACACATCCACCAGGAATGTCAGGTGACCATCAGATGATGGTCAGGCAGTTGTTAAGCTGTCTCAGATAATAATCGGGTGCAGTTGGCCCCAGGGAAGGGCAGTCCCCCAATAGATAGAAAAACCTGAAACTGGTGATCAGCAGCTTCCTGATAAGATCTCAGGAGCTGGGTGAATGGGCTCAAACACGTACATTAAGAGGCAAAATAGTGGAGTTTAACTGGCATATGACCTTCTAGGGACATTTGACTGATAAGGGAAGAATGCCTCGTGTGAGCACATATACAGCTCTAGTAAACACACTACGCATACTAACCTCCCAAGTGCTAGCAGGCCACCGGGCATGCAAACAGCCTACCCAAAGGGAATAATCAGGGGACAAGGGATGTGAGATCCTGGAAGCATGACAACTCGTAAAACCCCAAGTCAAAGGTCAAATGGCACATTGATCTCTCAAGTTGCCTGCTTACAAGTGTACTTTCCTTCCTTTCATTTCTGCTCTGAAGCTTTTTAATAAATTTTCACTCTTGCTCTAAAACTTGCCTTGGTATCTTCTTCTGCCTTATGCCCCTCAGTTGAATTCTTTCTTCTGAGGAAGCAAGAATTGAGGTTGCTGCAGATCCGTATGGATTTGCTGCCAGTAACAACAGTGCAGCCTATTACAGTCTTGCCAACGCACCACAGTGCAGCAGTCTCTCACCACTCAAGGTATCACCCAACGTTCTTTGTCTCATGATAAACAAAATTAAGGAGTGCAGACACCAAGAGTGAAGTTGGAGTGAAAGCTTAATAAGCAAAAGAAGAAAGCTCTCCACTGTGGAGAGAGGGCTTGAAAGAGGGTTGCCATTTTTATAGTTGAATGAAAAGGCTTTTATAAGAAACTGATGAGGGTTGGATGTCTCATTTGCATAAGTTGCAAATTTCTGGTAGCTCCACTCATGCTCCATGCATGCTCCTCCTAATGCGCATGCAGGCCCTTAGCTTGAGTTACTCCATATTGTTTTGTTCTTCTTACTGGCCATATGTCAGGGGATGGAATTTTCCATTGCAGGCATGTCTGGGCAAGTTATCTGTGTAGCCTTTCTTATCTGTGTGGCTGTGGGCATATCTTTGGCAAGCCCCCCTCTGCAAGTTTCCTTATCTGTGATTGAAGCTCGATTTTTCAGGCTGTTCTTTTGTTTGAAAGAATTCAACTGAGGACTCACCCTAACTGCCTGCCTGACTGGTTTCTTCCTTTCTCTTCTCTCAGCCTGATTAATGCTTAATTATAAACTATATTTCTGTCTGTAATTCTTGTTAACCCCATGATAATGGCTTCAAATCTTAGGGGACACAACTCAACCCTTAACACTAGGGAATCAAGCAGGGAGACTGAGAAACAAGGTGGTGCCTCATATTCACCCAGGTGGTGGTAAGGGAAACCAAAAATATTTCAACCCAAAATACACTTCATTGACACCTTTTAAGATGTTTTTCCAGAGGGCTTTAGACTGGAATAACCCTGAAAACCTGCCTTTTGTGGAGGAGATTTGCATCTGTAGAGAAGAATCTACATTAGCAAAATAAACATCCAGGCTTTGTCGGAGGGCCTGTCTGGATCTAGACTTAACCACAGGCTGTGTCTCTTCTTTCTGAGATGTGTTACCTGTGACTTTGATCTGCATAACAAGATCACTCTTGCTTACCTTATCTTCTTTTGTCTCCCTCCCGTAACTTATCCTGCCATGCTCTGAGCCTCTGTTCTTTCTGTAACTTCAAGATGCTATAAAAGCATCAATCATCAGGCCCTTTCTTTAAGTTTTCATATTTCTTTTAAATTTTTTTTTTTTTCAGAGACAACGTCTTGCTCTCTTGTCCAGGCTAGAGTTCAGGGGCATGACATGACTCACTGCAGCCTCAACCTCCTAGGCTCAAGGGATTCTCCCACCTCAGCCTCCTGAGTAGCTGGGACTACAGGTGTGTGCCACCCTTCCCAGCTTATTTATTTATTGTTTAGATATGGGGTCTCGCTATGTTGCCCAGGCTGGTCTCAAACTCCTGGGCTCAAGCAGTCCTCCCACTTCAGCCTCCCAAAGTATTGGGATTACAGGTGTGAGCCAACATGCCCAGTCAAGTTTTCATATTTTGTATGACTCCTACATGTACACATTAAAGACATTTTATATGACTCTTTTCTTCTATGAATCTGCCTTTTGTCATATGGTTTTCAGTGAATCTGCAAGAGGGCAAAGGGGAAGTTTTTCCCTTGGTCCCTACAGTAGCTTTGGGAAGTAGACACACAGAAAGCATGGAGCCTGGATTCTCATTTTACTTGTATGAGTTGCTTTACCTTGGTGACATTGGAAGTCACTTAACCTTTCTGGGCTTCAAAGGTGAGCAGAGTGGGCTAGATTGGCGGTTTTCAAAATATGTTCCATGGACCCCCTGGGGACCACAGCTGGGAGATAAATTGACAGATCATGAAACACACAGCATGAGATATTTTGCAAACCCTCCACTTGATGGATCAGTTGGCACTACCCATATTGATAACCTGGCTCATCCAATCTTGTGGCCCCCACCCAGGAACTGATTCAGTGCAAGA
Organism: Papio anubis; assembly: GCF_008728515.1. Taxonomy (NCBI): domain Eukaryota; kingdom Metazoa; phylum Chordata; class Mammalia; order Primates; family Cercopithecidae; genus Papio; species Papio anubis. The sequence goes on along the minus strand of NC_044980.1, from coordinate 33,446,083 downwards.
AGACAGCTTCCACTCCCTATGATTTCATCTCTCACCTGACCAATCAGCACTCCTGGCTCACTGGCTTCCCCTCTCCCCACCAAGTTGTCCTTAAAAGCTCTGATCCCCGAATTCTGAGGAAGACTGGTTTGAGTAATAATAAAACTCTTGTCTCCTGCACAGCCAGCTCTGTGTGAGTTACTCTTTCTCTATTGGAATTCCCCTATCTTGGTAAATCAGTTCTATCTAAGCAGTGGGCAAGATGAACCCATTGGGTGGTTACAATCACACACTTGCCTCACTTCACACTTGCCCTACCCCATAACTACCAAGTGGTCTGCCCTGGTGGAGGGGAATAGTCTACCACTGATGCCATTTAAAACTGTGAGTGCATGGTGGTAACACAAATCAGACTCTCTCTTGCTTGGCTTTTTCCTTGTTTTTCAATTCTCTACAAATAATGCACTCCCCTATTGCCTGCGTCCTGGGCAGATGATTCAGGTGGATTGATCCCACCAACCCCTACCTTTGTACAGCAAAGTACAAGGTTTGTGCCACACTAGTTCTTTTTAAAAACTGTTTTATGTGTAAGATTCCAAGAATAATTTTGTTTGAATAAAGGGCTCTGCTAAAAAAATTAGTTTAGTCCACAAAACAAAAGGATTACTCAGTTTCCTTCTACTTAGAAGATTCTATGTGCTTTTATACAAGCAGCTTCAATATTTCTATAATTGTCATCCTCTACCTTTCAGAAAGTTAATTTTATTAGTTATTTAGGAAACATTGCACTAAAGATTGCTGGGGTATGGAAAACATTTTCAGTTTTCACTGAGAGTAGGCTCCAAGTAAAACCACCTTTGCAAAAATTGTAATGGTGAGAAAATTATGACAGTGAAAGAGTTCTGACCTAACCAACTCCATCTTGCTTTTAACCTTCAAGTTGCCCTTGTTTATTCCTGGGCGTAGGCAGAACTAACTTTGGGAGGAATTTAGTTTATAGTTTAACTTTGAAACAAAGATAACAGCCTGTCCCAAAACAAAACCCTTCCTTGCCTGGGGACAAGACCTCCTTTGTGAAACTAACAAATTATCCACAAGATGAGAAATTATGGTTCAGGAGTCAAGCAGCCAGATGCCACAAGATCAGTTACCTCCTCAGTTGTTCCTATAGACAACATTACTATTGTCAAACCTAAGATTGGTGTTCGAGTTATTATTCCCAGTCTGGTAAACAGGCTCATCTGGTCTTGTGGCCCCCCACCCAGAAAATCACTCAATGCAAGAGGAGAGCTTGAACTCCCTATGATTTTATCCCTGACCCAACCAATCAGCTATCTCCCTTCCCTTGCCCCCTGCCCACCAAACTATCTTTAAAAACCCCTGGCCTCTGGGGAGGCTGATTTGGGTAATAATAAAACCGGCTCTTCCTCTATTGCAACCCCCCATGTCTTGATAAATCGGCTTTACCTGGCAGCAGGCAAGAAGAACCTGTGGGGTGGTTACACACCTGGGAGACTTATGAGTTGCAGGGTAGATGCCTCCTCTTAACATAGGTGAGGCAGGCGAATGGCTCTTTGTCTCCTAGCTCCATGGGAGGATTGGCCTTTAATTTGGAGAGTTGTCCTTTCTCTTAACTTCCCGATTTAAACAACCTGGAATATCTCACATATATTCTTTCTGCTGGGAAGGAAGATCTTTGTGGTATGCCTGTATGTGGAGTGTTACGTTTGTCACCCAGTGAAAACACCAATCTGTAGGTTACGTATCATGGAATCTTGTACGTCTGTGGTACTAAATCATCCACCTGGTGTCCCTGCCCAAGGGCTGCCCCACTTTGAGACCATGAGGGCTGTCTGTGAATGCAGTGGTCATCCTCTTTCCCCCTTACCTGCTAGCATCCTGTGTCTACAGCATTAGCACCACCACCCTGCTAAGATTTTCTCTTACCTCATTCTTCTTTTCATTTTAGAAAAGAGAAATGAATTTTGCTGCATCATGGTCATCACTAATGCTTATTAAGCACTTAACTCTGCACCAGGCATTGTTTCATGTGTTTTACATATACAGTATTAACCTCCTTAATTTTCCTAATAACCATCTGGGGGAGGTATTGCCATCACCCTCACTTACCCAGGAGGAAACAGCACAGAGGGGTTAAGTAATGGGCTTAAATGGAGAAGTGGCAAAGTGGGCCTGACCCAGAAAGCCTGTGGTATTACCACCACCATATACACCGGGTACATGTTAGAAGTTCTTTGGGAAAGCAGTTGTTTGAATTGCGTGCCTTTTCTAGCCATTGAAGCAACCACTACTAACTCTTTCAACACGCTAAAAAGGGAGCCTAATGACTTTTATAAAGCAATGAAATAGCCCATAAGTAGTAATCTAGAACAGAACTAATATATATCCCACTGGTTCTTCGAGGAGTGGGAGTGGAGGAGGGAAATAAATATATTTTGAGTTAAAATTCAGCATGCCAGTGACATTGTTTTCTGTTCTTGCAACGTAGGGGTAAATTCTGTTCCTGCAGTGCGGTGGTAAATGTGACCTCCTCTGGTCCCTCCTGCTCTTGTGGGGAAAGAATTTCCCTAGTTTCTGTCCCATGCATGGCAATGGGGGCAGGTATAGAAACAAAGGGTATCATCTGAGAAGTGGGTGGTCGGGCAGGGAGTTGGCAATGGACAGGGGCAGCAATTGCTCTAAGGGGAAAAAAGTGCTTGTTCCTACTTTCGAGTCTGCATACATTTATTTTCTGTTTTTACCTTGGAACTTCAATAACCAATCAAGTTAGAGCATATAAAAGCTTTTCCTTTTCTCGCTCTTCTTCTTTTTTTCTTTTTTCTTTTTTCTTCTTTTTTTTTTAGTTAACAGAACAAAATTTTGTTTAGCTTAATATAAACAGAATTAATCTGTGTTATGGAACGCTCTAGAAGGCATGGATCATGCCATCCTCCTTTCTGTCCCTTTGGTCTCTGCCACAGTTCACTGCATTAACTTTATAACCCATTTTTTCCACTCCCTCTCCAAGTCATCCTCTATGCTGTTTGTTGTTGTGTTGTATTATTGGTCTAAAAATATGAGAAGTCTGAGTGTTTTCCTCTTACACAAACCCCTGCGTTATGGTATTAGTCCACTCTCACACTGCTGATAAAGACATATCCAAGAATGGGTAATTAATAAAGAAAAAGAGGTTTAATGAATTCACAGTTCCATGGAGCTGGAAAGGCCTCACAATCATGATGGGAGGTGAAAGGTATGTCTTACATGGTGGCAGGCAAGAGCAAATGAGGGCCAAGCAAAAGGGGAAACATCTTATAAAACCATCAGATCTTATGAGACTTATTCACCACCATGAAAACACTATGTGGGAAACCGCTTCCGTGATTCAATCATCTCTCACTGGGTCCCTCCCACAACACATGGGAATTATGGGAGCTACATTTCAAGATGAGATTTGGGCTGGAACACAGCCAAACCATATCAATTATCTTCTCCTTGTCTAGCAAACAAACTGGAAACCCAGTCCATCTTTGCAGCTGTAAAGGTCTCATCCTGCACCCTTAGGTCCTTTCCTCACTTCCCTGCCCCTCAAAATCCTTCCCTTTCTTTCAAGACTTCTCTCGTGTGTTACCACTACAATAAAGCCTCAGCCACTGCCCACAAATGTAATTAACTTCCTCCTCCCAGTTCCTTCCATCTGGTCAGAGCAGCATCCCACATGTCTCCAGGATGTTTTGGAGACCCTGTTGAATTCTTCCAGTTACAATTTCAACTTCATTCTGTGTATAGTTTTTGAGCACCTGGACCCAGGTATATGATGAAAAGAAAATAATCTCCTTCCTTATTACTTTCCTCCTGGTGCTTACTCAGCATTTCCTTCCTATCCTTTATGGATGCCATTTCAGAAATGTCAAACTGCTGCCCAGCCACATTCTAGTGTGTGTAGATGGACATGTCACAATATGGTCGATGTTTTCTGATGATTTTAAGTTCTTTTGAGGCATTTAATTATGACCACATGGATACAGGTTCAAATTGAGGGTAGGCTGACTTTTTTCCCCCTGGAACCGAGAACTAAAATCTATTGGGTTTTTTTGGGTCTGTTTTTGTTTTAGAAAACAATCTCAAAAATGTTACAAATTTATAAAAAAACAAAAAACCAAACACACAAAAAATCTCAAACAAACAAAAAGCCAAAGCAAAACACTGCAATTACCAAAACCCATTCTCTTTTCCTTGAAGCCAAGACACATAAATGTAATTGAAGAGTATATTTTGTTTTGCTGGGTCTAGTTAACCAGCAGCTTCCCTAGAGTTCATCAAAATTTGCTGGGTAATTCCCACATCACCCCCCAAAATCTTTCCTTTGTTTTTTTTAAAATAGCTATACTTCACATTGCTTTCTTTTAATACTAGCTTTGTGTAATTGCTTTCTTAGGAGGAATGAGGGTTAAAGCTAGTACATATTGTTCATAAGAAACGATGGAAGGAAGCAAAATGACTGATATGACTGATCCAGAAGGTTTCTGATTATGTCATCAGGATAAAAATTAAATGGTATCATTTGAGTGTTTTTACCTGAGTCATTTATATAACAAATTAAAAAGAAATCTTCATTGTAGAAAAAATAAAAAGAAAACCAGCCCTTACCCTTCCAAAACAAAAATCAACATAGAGATAAATAGAAGCTGTAGGAGTGAAAAAACACTGTTACTGTCCTCTTACCAATGGAAGGAGCAGCAGGTCTCCCAGTGTTCATTCTGACATTGATAGAGGCAGACAAATGCCTCGGCAGATAGGGGTGGGCCCGTGGCAAAACCCTACCTGATTCAAGCCGAAGACAGTTTAAAGTCTGAAAGCCAAGCTGCAAGTTAAATCCTCTGACCAGATTAGGAACTTGTCTTCCCATTTGGCATGTTTTCCTCTGATTGGTCCCCACCCTTCACCTATTTTACATATACCTACTCTTTCCTAATTGGTTTTTGTACACTTTCATGCTCACCTTTAAGTGATGTCTTTGCTTTAACCTTTTTTTGCATACTCACAGACCAATCAGCATGCACTCCCCATTCTGAGTCCATAAAAGGCTCTAGACCCAGCCACATGGGGGATCCATCACCCTGTCCCCTCTCCACTGAAAGCTGTTTTCATCACTCAATAAAATTCTTCTCCTCCTTCCTCACCCTCCAATGTCCTGTGCATCCTCATTCTTCTTGGGCGCAGTACAAGAGCTTGGGAACAGCAGAACGCAGGTATAAGCTATAACAGTGGCGAGCTGGGGTATGTCAGGATATCTGAGTGAGGCCCCAGTGGGGCATTGCCAGTCAGGGGTCCCTGCCTTGCCAAGTGAAATTGCAGGGATCTCTGGTTGGCAATGCCCCACTGGGGCATGAATGAAATAAATGGCTTTCATTTAGTCAGTCTATTTTAGGTGGCATCCTTAAACATCAGCCATCTAAAATAGGTTGACTTTATCTGGATCAGTCTATAACTGATTACTTCTTTAGTAGCTGTTATTTAGCTCAACAGGAATAGAATAGGCTCAACAAGATGTCTTCAGGCTAATTTATAAACTCTACTGCAGTTAAATAAAAAACTTGTAGTAAAAAACATACCTTATTAAATGTACCATCTTAACTATTTTAAGTGTACAATTAATTTGTTATGTATTCACATTGTTGTGCAAAAGATCTCTAGGAACTTTTTCATCTTGCAACACGGAAACTTTGTGCCCACTAAAAAACACTAATTTCCCCTTTCTCCTTTCCCCAGCTCTTGGCAACTACTTTTCTATTTTGTTCCTATGATTTAGAATATGTTAGATACTTCATATATTTGGAATCATACAGGATTTGTCCTTCTGTGACTGGCTTATTTTGCTTAGCGTAATATCCTCTAGGTTTGCTCATGTTGTAACATGTGATGTGACAAAATTTCCCTTTTTTTAAAAGGTTGCATAATATTCTATCATATGTATATACCACATTTTCTTTATTCATTTATCTGTTGATGGACATTCAGGTTTCTCCCGCCCCTTGGCTGTTATGAGTAGCACTGCATTGAACATGGGTGTGCAAATATTTCTTTGAGATTCAGTTTTCAATTCTTTTGGACATATACTCAGAAATGTAATTGCTGGATCATATAATAATTTTATTTTTAATTTTTGAGGAAACTTCTACGCTCATTCCACAGATACTTTAGAGGTAGATTCAACATGATAATTCACTATAAGGGGTGAAAAAGAGGAAGTTAATGACAAGTAATATTTATATAACTTGGGTAGTTGGGTAACATTGTTCACTGAATTAGAAAATATATGAAGAACAGGAAAGACATTGGGGTTCTTTGTGGGAATTGTTGAATTTGAGATGCCTATGAAACCTTCTGGTGGAAATGCCTCATAAAAAGTTGAGAATACAGGTGGGTATCTCAGGAGACAGATCAAGGCTCAAGATATATCTTTGCTAGAGAATTAGCCTCTAATAGGTATCATGGTTTTTGTTTGTTGCTGTTTTGCAAATATAAGGAAAACAATACTCTGCTTTACTTTATTTACTAATTCATTCAAAAGTATCTTGTGAATGGATAAGCCATTTACCAGCACTACTCTACATTCTGGGAACAAAAATGATTAATACAATTCTTCAGAAACTCGTAGTTTTAGCAGAAGATTTGGCCAAGGACTGAAAGCAGAGATGCAGGGGAGGGGGCATCCTCGGAACCCCAGAGTTGGTATAAAGATTATTTTAAGTGGAAGACATTTGAGATTCAACAGATACAGAAAGAAGCCTTTTTGGTGCTGTCCTTATCTGAATATACGCAAAATCTTCTGAGAAATAAAGACTGTTATAAATACTCTTGAGGTTGGTCTGTCCCCAGAAGAGTGACTAAGAGTAAATCTGCATGAACTTTCTCTTTGAGGAATTTTTATGTCCCTGAAGATGGAAATAACACTCATACATGTATAAACTTTATGCTCAAACTTTCTTATCTCCTATTTGTTCTTCTAAAGAACCCATTTGTCTTCTAAAGAAACTGATTTGTTCTTCCCATAGGAGCCATTCCTCTTCCCTACCTTTCCCCTACTAACTAAATTAGTTATATAAGCTCCAAGCTCTAACCACACCTTTGAGTTACTCATCGCTGAGCACTCCAGTGTGTATGTACATTGCATGTGTAAATAAACTTTTTCTCCTGTTAATCTATCTTTTCTCAGTTTTATTCACAGGTCCCAGTCACTGAACACAGTTAATGGAAGAAATGTTTCTTCCCTCCCACACAGTGAAGAGGGAAATTTCCTTTCAGAGTGGCTAGAGTAATGAAAGTGGCATTGAATAAAATCAGCAACATAGAAAGATGACCAGATTTCGAAGACTATGGAGGGAAGAAGTCATTCCATTTTAGACTTCTTAATGTCTGTAAGAGTAGTGAAGAAATTGTTATAAAGGGTATATATCCACCCAGTCTTCTCACACATTGCTTACTTCTCACAACCAGATTTTTTTACCTTCCTCATGCTAGCCTCTTATAGTCTTCCTAATGGCATCTCCTCTAAATGCAGGCAGAGAGCAAGGATAAGGTGGCTGATAAACTGGATCTGGTACTTTGCCATGGCTAGTCACCCACACTGGCTTTCCTCCAGTTTTTCTACATGATTTAGTCTGCTCCTCTGGAGGCTTTTCGGACCTGGAGCAGCTTTAATCTATCAAAAAGATGGGTTCTGAGTAGTCCTTTCCATTTGGCCATTTTCTAAAAACTCTCGTTGGGAAAAGTTGTATTTAGATTTATCCCCTTTCAGAGCAAAGTCACCTACATAAGCATTAGATTAGAAACCTCCCAGACTTTATCCAGGCATTAAGGACTATTTTGATGACTTTGTCTTGCATTAATACTTTTCTACCTGTTTACCTTCTCTGATCTTTCTATTGTTGACTACCTATCAGGTTTAATGGTAGCAACATGGCTCAGATTATTTTCCCTTGGTTGTTCTCTAATTATCTCACACATTTAATATTTGCCTCTGTTACTCTATGAGAAAAGAAATTATTTAATATAGTTTTATCATATTTCTTAGAACTTAGCACAGTAGTGGGAGCACAGTAGGGTCTCAATGAATAATACTTGTTTGAATCAAATTAGAGAGAGTTATATAGATTTTTACATATGATCAAATTGTTTTTGTCTTATTTTTAAAACTCAGACTATAAATTCAAGTTGTCATGATCGCGACTTTCATGTTGTTGCTGCTGTTGTTTTATAAACTCTTTTATGGCCATTGCTCAAAGAGAACACATGAGTATTTGAGAAAGAATGGAGGCTCTGATACCACAATGTGATTTTTGTTGTTGGCTATGACTTTGGAAATAAGGAATGTTCAGTCAATATGCATTCCAGAGTTCCAGGCCTACACATTTTGGCTTGGTTTCAAAATGTGGACTCTATTAATGGATAGTTGAAGTATATACAGTTTTCCATTATTTGTGCAGTTGACTTAGAATGGAATTTTCTTTTTCTTCATCCTCCAGAAACTCAGTGTTGCTTTAGTTTCAACATGTACTTACATAGTTCTGTGTAAAACAGAGAGCTCTAGTATTTCCTGAGCTTTGACCACTTGACTCCTCTGAGCTCCTTCTGGGCCTCCTCCTCCCATGAGAGGGCAGGTGCACGTGCTGAGAAGAGGAGAAGCAGGATGGAAGGTTTCAGTGTTTAAGAAACAGAGAAAGATGTGAAGCATGTGATATACACATATATGAGAGCACCTGGGAGAAACTCTGGGTTTCATGTTTCAGTGCAAACTGTGGGGCTTACATCTAGTTTATTAAAAGGATCCTAAGGGTTTAAAGTCTGTGTAGGAAGCTGGGCCTGGCTGATGACTTCATATTGAAATCATGCAAAACCCATGAGCTCATGAGCTGGGAGATGAAACTGGATGAGACAGAAATGACTTCAAGTGAAATTGCAGTAAGTCTGTACAGGAGCATTCAGACTTGAACAGGGGATAGTGGATAAAACCAGGCCACTGGAATTTGGAGACTGTCTTGCAGGAACTCATAGTTAAATGAAACTACTTGGTTTCACTCAAGCCCTTGAAAGACTCTTAGAAAAACTGTATGAGAACTTGAAAGCCAAGGAACACTTTCTGTTTGCTTTTCACTCTCTCTGAATTTTGATGAGTGCCATTCTCAATACTTACTTAAGGTGGACAACAAGGTCAAGCCTATTTCTGTTGTTCTTCCTGCCCTCTCTTTCTGTACAATCCCAATGCACCATTATCAAACAGCTCTCACCAAACTGTGCTGCACAGAGTCTCAGCATATGTTTGTCAGCTTCTTTGTCTGAGACAGCTGGGCTTGGAGAGCTGCTCGAGGTTTCTTGAAGCTCAGGCTGGGGTGGGTGGTGTCAATATTGCCCCTGGGCTTTGATGGTCCAAGGAAGACCTGAGTGACAGTGCTGCAGAACCACATCCATATAAGTCAGGCAGATGGGGAAGAGTGGGGTTGATGATCCGAAGGAGGATCAGAGTGTCTTAGTCAGGTTGGGCTGCTATGACAAAATACCATAGACTAGTTGGCTTAAACAACTGAAATTTATTTCTTACTGTTTTAGAGAATGGGAAGTCAAGGTGCCAGTCTGGTTAGTTCCCGGTAAGGTCTCTCTTCCTGGCTTGTAGATGGCTGCCTTCTTGCTATGCCCTTACATGGCTGGAGAGTGAGAGAGCAAGCTCTCTGGGGTCTCTTCTTATGAAGGCACTAATCCCATTATAAGGGCCCTACACTTATGATCTCATGTAACCCCTCCCAAAGGCTCTCTCTAAACACTATCACTTTGGAGGGTGGAGCTTCAGCATATGAATTTTAGGAATTCAGTCCATAGTAGAGAGGTTGAACCCAGGCACAGAACAAAAATGGAGGAAACCTTACCAAAGATCGTAAGTTCAATGGAGTGACAAGGCCCTAGAATGTAGTCAAAAGTGATTTTCCTAGGTCACCAGAATCTCCCTTGTTCCTGGAGGGGAGGCTAAGTGACCCGTGTTGGTCAGTGGCCTAGAACAGAATCCATTCTAGTAGTTTTATATAGAAAGGATTTATTTCAGGGATTTATATGCCTTACAGAATCATTGAGAGGGCTGAAGAAGCAGATTCAAACTTAAGCTTTCAGGAACAACTCCCTAAGTAACACCAAAGAATCAGGCCCCCAAAGAAGCCATTGTTTCTTCTGCATTAGGGAGGCTGCCTTCCAAACTAGGGGGCTGACCCTGGAGGCCCCTGCCATTGGCAAGATCAGGAGGCTTCTATGGCCTGGATGCTGCTGCCACTCCGACCCTTGCTGCACCTGCTGCAATTGGCGTTACTAAAATGAAGGTATGACACATGCTCTCATGCTCAGAAAACTAGTAGTAAGAGGCTAGAACTTCTCCCACCACCACAGGGCAACAGACACCTCCATGAGTGGCCTGCTTGCAGGAGCAGCTAAAACAGCAGAAGCAGGAAAGCCTGGTTTTCACCAGATCCACTCCTAACAAATGCAGGGCAAGGTACAGAGGTACAAATGAAGGCCAACTTACCATACATCTCAACAGCTGAAAGTTACAAACCGAGCTACAAACTGCTCAGCAAGGTATATTATACCCTCTTACCTTGACAAATATACCTTCATAACAATGTGCACATTCAGGGAAGGCAAATACTTAGCACACATACTGTCCTATCTTACCCCCAACCCCTGCACCCAGGACAGACATTACTAATTAATCACAGCGTTTTCCCCAGAATTGGCCTCAGGATCCTTTTGGATATAGTTCTCCGGGCAGCCCTTGTCAGCCAGAACAGAAAAGCAAGATGAAGACCTTTTCCAGCCCGCTCCAAGCAGTGCCTATGACCGGCTCAAGTCATAGAGACCAAATATACAAATCCAGGGTCAAATTTAGCTTCGTGGACCCCTCTGAAGTCCATGTCAGAATGCAGCATTGTGGTGAGAGCTAGTCTCCAGCCCAGTGTCTTTCCACCATTGGCTTGCTGTCCTGCACAGCTAAGGCCTTTTTGCCTACATGTGTGGACACCCCAGTTCACATGTCCAAGCCCTGTTCATATTGTACAACCCCCATCCGCCACTGCCAACAGCTGCCCATTGGCTACTCCTCATGGAGCCTGCTTTGCTCAACAATTTTACTGTTGGTATCTATATCCCTTATTGTTTTATTCCCTATCCAAGCAGTTGATTTCAAGGATTTGGAAAAGTAAGACATGCTTCCCTTTACAAAGAATCGAGAAAGTACTGGTTTACAGCCTAGGGTGCAGTGTAATGAGACAGCAAGGTTCGTGAAATTCGGCAGTATAAGATTGCATCTGGCAAGTTTCCTGAGTCCTCAAAGCCTCAATTCCCTTATCTCTAAAATGGGAAGAATAGGATCTACTTTTTAGGGAAATGCAGAGGAAGAATTTAATATGGCACCTAACACAGAGTAAGTACTCAAGAATATGTTAGCTATTTTTATTATTACTATTTTTTTTTTTTTGAGATGGAGTCTTGCTGTGTTGCCCAGGCTGCAGTGCAGTGGTGCAATCTCGGTTCACTGCAACTTCCACCTCCCAGGTTCAAGCGATTTTCCTGCCTCAGCCTCCTGAATAGCTGGGACTACAGGTGCCCACTACCATGCATGGCTGATTTTTGTATTTTTAGTAAAGACAGGGGTTCACCATGTTGGTCAGGCTGGTCTCAAACTCCTAACCTCAAGTGATCCACCTGCCTTGGCCTCCCACAGTGCTGGGATTATAGGCGTGAGCCACCGCACCCAGCCAATGTTAGCTATTATTATTTTTGTACTGGTTGTAAATTAACAGATAGGTAGGAGAAAACAAATTTAGGCTCTTCTTAGATCTTGAACCAGATTTCCTTGTGTTATATACTTTATAACTATATGTGTGTTTAATGTTTAACATTTATTGTATAATTAATAAATAAAATGAGTTTTAAAAATATTTGATTTATCTTTAGCTGATTCTTCATCTCATTAGGAAAATATTTTTATTACTATTATTTTAACTTTTATTTTAGGTTTGGGGGTACATGTGAAGGCATGTTACGTAGGTAAACACACGTCATGTGGGTCTGTTGTACAGATTATTTCATCACCCAGATATTAAGCCTAATACCCAATAGTTATCTTTTCTGCTGCTCTCCGTCCTCTCACCCTCCCCCATCAAGTAGACCCCAGCGTCTGTTGTTTCCTTCTTTGTTTTAGCCAGATTTCTAATCAGATGGATTTGTATACTTGGTCTCTGTGACTTGAGCCAGTTATAGGTATTGCTTAGAGCAGGCTGGAAAAGGTCTTCATCTTGCTTGTCTATTCTGGCTGACAAGGGTTGCCCGGAGAACTATACTGAGGAGGATCCTGAGGCTAAATCTGGGCAAAATGCTGTGATCAATTAGTAATGTCTGTCCCGGGTGTGGGAAAAGATAGGACTGTAGGTGTGCCAAGTATTTGTGGTCCCTGGATTGTACTCTCTTCCCGAGCAGTAGGAAAGAAGATGGACTTTAAGAGAAACACTGGGTTTGAGTCCCACTTCTCCTGACTTTGTGACTATGGGCCAGGAGTTTAACCTGCCTTTACTTAGTTGTTTCATTTTAAAATAAGAATAACCAGGTTTGCCGGGTGCGGTGACTCACACTTGTAATCCCAGCACTTTGGGAGATGGAAGTGAGTGGATTGCTTAAGCCCAGGAGTTCAGGAGTTCAAGACCAGTCTCAGCAACATAGCAAAAACCCATCTCCACAAAATATACAAAAATTAGCCAGGTGTGGTGGTACACACCTGTAGTCCCAGCTATTCAGGGAGGCTAAAGTGGGAGGATCACCTGAGCCTGGGAGGTTGAGGCTGCAGTGAGCTGTGATTGTGCCACAGCACTCCAGCCTGGGTGACAATGAGACCCTGTCTCAAATAAAATAAAATAACCGAGTTCACCCTGCTTACCTCATGGGGTTATTTGTGAGGATGGAATGAGATAATCCTTGTAAAAACACTGTCAGTTGTGAGGTATTATATAAATGCAAGGTGTTTGTTATTCGTGTGTGGTATTTGGCCAGTCGCTACTTGCTGAGGAGGGAGAGCCAAGTCAGTATGTCTGGTCTGCGTCTGCCTGCGTCATCTCAGTCCAGGCTCTGGATCCTCCTTTAGCTTCTGAGCTCTGATCTATGCTGGGAGAGTGTGGCAGGGCAGAAATAACTTGTACTTAAAACCAAATGCTGGCTCCCGCATGGACTGTGTGATTTCAGTCAAGTTTTGTAAACTGGGTGAGCCTCAGTTCCTTCGTTTTTAACATGGAGATATAAATAAAATAATGATACCCATCTTAACTGTTCCCCAGGGGCTGCATTGTATAGCTCAAAGGCAATATACACCAAAGTGCTTGGGAAACTCAAAGGATGAGTTGTTTTGATTTTTCACTATGATATAAGCCAAATGCATTCTTTCTCTGTAACCCTCCTCCCCTCCACGATCCCTAAACAGCCTCTGACATTCTTGTCCTATCCCTGGTTCCAGTTGTGGCATAGCCTCCATGAGCCCTGTGTCTAAGCTAGAGAGCCAAAGGCAAAATCAGGATTGGACCAAAAATTAGAGGTCCGAAGAACATGCAATGAAAAATGGAAGTTAATCCTCAAAACAGAGGCAGAGTGGGGCCGTGGCCTGGATTGGGCTGGGAGGTGCTGGAGAGGCCCAAGGACAGGCCCTGCTACATCCATGAGGAGCAAGGGGAGGGTGTGAAGAAAGTCAGGGGACCCTGTGAGAAGTCAGAGCTGGCTGATGTGAAGGAACAGGCTGGTCCCAGAGCTCTAGCCCTAGGTAGTTCCTCAAGCCCTGACTTGCTCTTGGCAACTCTTCAAAATGTTCTGGGCCCTGGCCCTAGAGCGTTACAGGCCTTGCGTTCTGAAGTTGCCATGGGACACTATACCCACTTGTAGCCTAAGCAATGAGAATAGCACAGTCTGACCAAGGCTCTTTGTATTCGTTTTTTTAAATTATTATTATATTTTTAAACAGGGTCTCTCTCTGTCACGGAGGCTGGTGTGTAGTGGTGCGATCATGGCTCATTGCAGCCTTGACCTCTTCCGCTCAAGTGATCCTCCCATCTCAGCCTCCTGAGTAGCTGGGACTGCACATGCCACCACGTCTGGCTAATTTTTTTTTTTTTTAATTTTTTAGTAGTGACAGGGTCTCACTATGTTTCTCAGGCTGGTCTCAAGTGATCCTCCTTCCTCAGCCTCCCAAAGTGCAGAGATTACAGGTGTGAGCCACCATACCTGGCCTTGTATTCATTTCTTAGGGCTACTATAATAAAGTGCCACAAACTGCATGGCTTAGTCAACAGAAATGTGTTGTTCTGGAGGCTTGAACAGCTCTGGAAGCTTGAAGTCCAAGATCATCAAGATGTTGGCAGGGGTGGCTCCTTCTGAAGACTGTGAAGGAGATTCTGTTCCGTGTCTTCCTTGTAGCTTCTGCTGGTTTCCTGGCAATCTTGGGTGTTTCTTGGCTTGAAAATATATCGTCCCGATTCCTGCCTTCATCTTCACATGGTGCCCTCTCCAAGTGCATGTCTGTCTCTGTGTCCAAATTTCCCCTTTTCATAAGGACACAATTGTATTGGATTAGGGCCCACCCCCATGACCTCATCTCAAATTGATCATCCGCAAAGCCCCATATGCAAATGAGATACTGGGGATTAGAACTTCAACATATGAATTTTGGGGTGACACAACTCAGCTAATAACATTCTCCTTGCTTCTCTCGTGATTATTCAAAACAAGATGGTCAGTGAAGATGGGGGATAAGGTAGAACTAAACCTCAGAGTAACACGGTACCTGCTTTTGTGCAATTAGCAGCTGGAGAAGCAGTTACACTTTGCTGACTATTTCCTCACATACTGCTGGTGGAAGGGAAAGGCTTCCAATACAACATCTTCAGAGCTCAGAACAGTCCTGATACGGAGCAGATGCTCAATAAACATTAACTGAATTAGTAATGAATAAAGGAAACTCAGCACATACTAGTAACTATTTACAATTTACTCTCTAGTACCCCAGACTTTTCCTGGTTTGGAAAAAGCACACAATAAATGGTCACTGAATTTGCAATCAGTTTCTCCCATATAGGACAATGGCCTTATCTTTTCTTTTTTTGGAGACAGAGTGCAGTGGCAAGATCTCAGTTCACTGCAACCTCCACCTCCTGGGTTCAAGTGATTCTCCTGCCTCAGCCTCCAAAGTAGTTAGGACCACAAAAATTAGTCACCATGTCCAGCTAATTTTTGTACTTTTAGTAGAGATGGGGTTTTGCCATGTTGGCCAGGCTGGTCTCGAACTTCTGGCCTCAAGTGATCTGCCTGCCTTGACCTCCCAAAGTGTGGGAATATAGGCGTGAGCCACTGTGCTGGGCCACAATAGCCTTATCTTTAACAGCTGGGCCTTATCAGGAGTGGAATGAAGAGTGTTAGTGGTAAGTCTCAGAGATGCTGGCCACTTCCTTATTCCTGTGTCCCCAGCTACTCCCAGGTGCTCTCACTGCATCCCCTTGGCAACCTAGGGCCCCATTCTAAAGCAAATCTAGAATCCTGAACAGAGCCTGATATTTCTAAACTGTGACAAAACCCGTTTCCTTACCAAAGTTTACTGATCCTGCATCTCTGTTATTCACCAGCATTATAGAGTTGGAGATAACCTCAGCAATCATGGAGTTCTACCTTTTAATTTATAAATGAAGAAATTGAAGTTCAGAGGAGTGAAGCCATGATTAAGTCTACATGGCCAGGACTCCTGACTTGCCACCATGGCTACTCTTTTTTCCTTGATTGTTTTCTTTTGGTAATGAATTTATCAGAGGACAGATAATGCTGTAGTCTAATTGAAATGCTTAGGTGTCCCCAGAGTGTGAGGCCAGTGGTGGGACCTTGGGGTATCTGGCTGGTTGGGAAGGGGCACTGGCTCAGGCCCTTCAGACTCTCAGCTTGGAAGCTGTGCTGCCTGGCTGGCTGTTTGCTTCAAGAAAAACTGCCTTTTATAATAATTCCAGACCCCTCTGCCTCAACTCTCCTACCATCCGGAGACAAGACAGATCTGGAGGGAAGCAAGGCTGTGACCCAGTCTTGACGTCCTTGACACTGGGCTGCCTTTTCTAGTTTCCCAATTCTTATTACCCCTGGCCAATTTCACATCCAAGGATGAACAATGACTCCAGTCTACTGGTGGGTGAACACGTTGATGGTTGCAGGTGCTTTCTTTGCACAACAGCCAGGCCAATTAACGGGCAAGATGTGGCCCAGACAGTCACCCTTGAAGCTCTCTACAGTTTACAGTGTTCTGAGAGAATGCTGGTGGATTCCCCCTGTGTGTTTCCCTAGCACCCTGCCAGCCCTGCTGATGCTGTTGCAATGGCCTATTGTTGTTTAGCATATGTCAGGTGCACTTACAGGGGGTGCCCTAACTGAAAGGCCCTGAGCATGTACGGTTGACTCTCAGTATCTGAGGATTCCATGACTGGATTCAATTAGCCATGGATAAAAAGTATTTGGAAACAAATTGCATCTGTACTAAACATGTACAGACTTTTTTCCTCATCATTATTTCCTAAATAACACAGTGTAACAACTATTTACATAGCATTTACATTATATTAGCAATCTAAAGATTCTAAGTAATCTAGAGATGACATAAAGTATACTGGAGGATGTGCATATGGTGTATGCAAATACTACACCATTTTGTATCAGGGACTTGAGCATCTGGGGATTTTGGTGTCTGAGGGAGATCCTAGAACCAATCTCCCATGCACACCAAGGGATGACTATATTTGTAAAACCTAAACTCTCATTAAGAAGTTGAAGTTAATAAGTAAAAACCAACCAACCAACGAACCAACGAACCAACCAACCAACCAACCAACCAAACTAGTGAGAGAGGGTGAAGGTTTCCATTAGGATAACCAGATTTAACAAACAAAATACAGACAGGAAACTCAGTTAAATTTGAATTTCAGATAAACAACAAATGTTTTCTGATGTACATTAATTCTGTGCAATATTTGGGACATACTCATACTAAAAATTATTTGTTACCTGTGTCTGAAATTCAAATGTACCTCAGTGTCCTATTGTTGATTCAACAACCCTAATTCCTGTGGAATTCCATGGTCAGGATATCCGATGAAACAAACCTTGACTCCTGACTGTTGGAACGAAATCTGGGAATCTGGGACTCTTCCAGTTCTGACATTGGCAGTTCTTCTTGATTGTTGCTGTTCCCAAGCGCAGGACCAGGGTCTTCGGGGAGTTCCACAGGAAGGCTCATGCATGACCCTGGCTCCTGAGAACTCCCTATAACAGGAGGGGCACAGCCAGTTCATGGAAAATGCAACTGTCACAGTGAAGTCAGCACGTTTTTATATATGCAGTCTAATCACAAAGTGCGTTCGGATAACCTTCTCATCGGATTCCTCAACAGCCCTGAATAGGGCTTAGCAAATATCATCTTTCTGCTTCAGATGAGCAAATACTGAGGTGATTTTGGCCAAGTCAGGGCCAATTAAGCAGTGAGTTAAGGGTGACCTGAGCTGTCAGGCCCTAAGATCAATTTTACCTTGTTTTTATTTGTTAGAACATACTACTTTGTTACTAAAGTCAAATACACTTTTCCAAAACCATTACATTATGGTTTTTTCTATTTATAAAAGTAATATTTGATTATTTCAGAAAACATGAAAACCACAGACAAAAAAGAACAGAAGAGAAATCAGCAAAGGAAGTAATCCTACCCTTTTGAGATAACTTCTGCTAATAAGGAGGTGTATGGCCTTCCATTCTCTGTCTTTCTCATATATATTAATATATGATTGGTTTTAAATAACAAAGGCCAAGTCCTCTTGCACACATGCATGCATATATGAATGATAAAAATATAAATGTATGAATAGTTGTATACATGAAGATCATCACATGCATACGTGTACAAACATGTCTATACGTAATATGAACTTAATTATTTTGAAATTAGATTATTTATTTTTGGCATTAATCAGATCTTAAGATTGAGCACAAAAATAGGGTGAAAAGCACCAAACAAACTCTGGATAAAGAGTGTAGGCAATGGCTATGTGGTGTGGCTCCTGCCTGTAATCCCAGCACTTTGGGAGGCTGAGGCAGGCAGATCACTTGAGCCAGGAGTTTGAGACCAGCCTGGGCAACAGGGCAAAACCGTCTCTACAGAAAAATAGAAAAATTAGCCAAGTATGTGCCTATAGTCCCAGCTACTTTGGAGGCTGAGACGAGAGGATCACCTGAGCCTGGGGAGGTCGAAGCTGCAGTGAGCCATGATTGAGCCATTGCACTCCAGCCTGGGCTACAGAGCAAGACTCCATCTCAAAATAAATAAATAAATACATACATACATACATACATAAATACATAAATAAAATAAACAGAGTGTGGGCAGTAAAGGACATGAGAACAATGTCTCACCACAGTGATGAGTGAACCTGTCCTTCACATGGAATCTGTTCCTAATTAAAAATGAGTGTTTGGTGGGTAAGGAGGGTAAAGCTAAAAAGATCTGTCCCTAATACTTTCCCACTGAAATACTGACTTGCCCTGACTACTACCCTGTCAACAATTGACCTCCCCTTTGGACATCAACATTGATAATCCAGAACAGATGTTGCTGTGACTCCAGTAGCACTTGGTACTCAGCTGTAATATGTCTGTGATCAATGTTTTCATCAATATATAATGCTTATATGCAACCTTAGAACCACTTCTTGTTTGAAGGTCTTGAGACAATTATTCATTTGCAGAGGCCAATACTTATATGAGAATATCTTATATGACAGCTAAAATGGTTTGTTTTTGCAGTTACCAGATATGACATCTTAAGACCACAGAGTCTGATGGTGGCCTGGGGCCAAATCAGAAATATCTGTTGGGACACACTCCTAGGCTATGAGTGACCCACATTACTTTCACTGGCCTTGCTGTGGGCTCAGCCGCATGTGACCTGCTATGTCTCAGAGAAACTTCTCTCCTTTCTGTTCCAAAATAAACCTCAAATCACCCAACACGCTATGTAAGTAAAGCTATTCAGAGCTTTGCAACCCACTCTCTAGCATGGCAGCAGATCCTGTAGAAAATTACAGGAGATACCCTGAGGATTGAAGATGCTGCACCACCTCATTCCAAAAGCTTGAGTCCATCTGACTCTCTGGGTCTCCCTTGCTAGCACAAACCACTCAAGAAATACGTGGCTATGAAAATCTACGATCAATGCTGGTATCACTGTATTTGATCATTTCTGGTTGTGTGCATATATGCAAACACTATATGCAGAGTGTTCCCCATCTTAGGCATTTATTTTGTAAAGTGATTATATTTGTATTTCTTTCATCTCTCACCAGGCAGACAAACTCGGTTTTAAATGTATATTAAATCAAATGAAGAAGACCTGTAACACATCTATCAGAATAGATTAGCGTCTACAACGTCGTGCTGTAACATGTTTTTTCCGTGTGAATCTTGCTTCGAAAGTAAAATGTTGGAAAGCTTTGTTTAAATCTACCAATCAGGAAAACCAAACGAATACAAAACAAAATCCCAGCTGGCCAATTGTTTCAGACCCAAGACCTGTTCTATTTATTCTTTTTGTAAGAAATAGTTGCCTGGAACATCATTGCTATGGCAGAAATAGTGTCAAGTTCCTAAGGAGAAGAAGTAGGAGGAAGCTCTGAGTGTAAACGCCCAAACAGTGGAAGGAAAACCACACATCACTTACTTTGAAAAGAGCAGCTGCTTGGGGCCACGATTTTGACAAATCATAATGAGCACTCACAAATTGATTTAATATTAAAATGCATCCAAGTAGACTTTGAAACTAGAATTCTCTAACAGTGGATGGACTGATGAAGCTCACCAGGAAGGTCAGTTACTCAGGCCTGCGAGGTCTTTGATTATTGAAGACATGTGATTGCCACCTAGCGGCCAATATTGACTTCACCTAGAAGGTCGAGCAGTTCTGCAACCCACTTTGCCCAGTGCTTAAGGACAACAGCACCACTCTTTGTTAGTACTCAATTCAAATTCCTTAATATTTCCTCTTTTATCATATCTCTTTGTTCAGTGTAAGTCACCCGTTTACCGTCTCTAAGACAAAACATTTTCCTTCACTCCATGTCATTAGTCCCAGAGAGCCCAAGAACCTATCTGCAAAATTCCCTCCATAGTTCTCATTCCATTTCCTTTTTTGAAAACCACAGTTGTTCTATTAGTAAGAAGGGCTCCTGCCTTCATTTTCTCTACCTAGCTACTTCCACTTTCTCTCCTCCTATTTCACGTCACAAGGTACAAGGGTTTCTTGAGGGAGAGGCCTCTGAAAGAAGGCTCAGTAAGGATAACTGAAAAGCCGAGAACAGTAGTGTCAGAGACTTTTGAACCAGAGCAACTCCACCTTGAAGAAGGTCTGGGTGAAATAAGGCTGAGACCTGCTGGGCTGCATTCCCAGGCAGTTAGGCATTCTAAGTCACAGGATGAGGCAGGAGGTCAGCACAAGATACAGGTCATAAAGACCTTGCTGATAAAACAGGTTGCGGTAAAGAAGCCGGCTAAAACCCACCAAAACCAAGATGGTAGTGAGAGTGGCCTCTGGCCATCCTCACTGCTACACTCCCACCAGTGCCCTGACGGTTTATAAATGCCATGGCAACAACAGGAAGTTATCCTGAAGTAGCCATTCTTTTATTCCTTCACTTTCCTAATAAACTTGCTTTCAGTTTACGGACTTGCCCTGAATTCTTTCTTTCCCAAGATTCAAGAACTCTCGTTTGGGGTCTGGATCCAGACCCCTTTCTGGTAACAGCAACACTCCTGTTACTTCACCAAGGAATTATAAGTAAACATTTCTATGTTACCAAGACTGACAAAGTTCAAAAATAATAATGCTGATGATACAGCTGTTTGTGGTAAAAACATGTGGAAAATATGTTGGCCAGGCGGGTCTGAACTCCTGACCTCAGGTGATCCGCCTGCCTTGGCCTCCCAAAGTGCTGGGATCACAGGCATGAGCCACCGCACCCGGCCCTAGTTTAGTCTTTGTGTTGACAAAGCACAAAGATGAAACCATTTGCCATGCACCTCCTCCACCACACCTGGACCTGCTCTAACCTCCTCTCTGCCCTGCCTGGTCTGAGCCTTGGATCCCATCACCTTGGCTCCCTTGCCTTGGTTCCTTCTTAGATAGAATCAGTGGCAGGCTCCATCAGGAGAACGGAGGGCAGGAGGAAAGAGAATTGAGGTGGAGGGCAGAGGATGCCAGGGTGTCCTGTCCCCCATGCTCCCTCCCAGCTTTGAGCCTTGCTTCTGGCAGTGACTCTGTGACTCCCGCTTCTGGTAGAGACCTCTCCATGGCTCCAGGCCTCACTGGGCGCCATTTCCTCTCTTCTTTCTTCCAGTGTAGGGGAGGTAGCCGCTTCCTGCCATTGCTCCTCTCTGGGTCTTCATCATCCGGTTACTCCTTTCACCCTGTGCACCTATGTGATTAAACGCTCTTCATCTAAACCACCTGAGTTGAATGATTTCTTCTGTTGGGATCTTGATACAGTTCCTATTGTTTGTTTTCCTTTTAATCCAGCCTGATTTTCCCTCTGTGCATCTGAACACATATTATTTGAGATGGAGACTGTCGCCTGGACTCTCGGGGGGACACTCTGACTTGTTTCGTTTATTTAGTCTGAAGTGTGTACTTGCTAATCCAGGTACCAGAAGACATATGTACAGTGACCTTAGTTTTCCAATTAAGTGGACCAAAAGGAAATTTCTAAATTGCTAATTCACTTCTTTGAAAAACCTTATAAAAAGAATATAAATTATTTAACAATTAATGATATACTGAAAAAAAAAGCCTCTTCTTCATTGTTAAAAATTATGTGAAATGAGGAGAATCGCAGAACATCTGTGTTGTATGTTGTGGAAACTATGGGGTAGGCATTAAGGCTGGGAAGAAGAGGGGGACCCAAACCACTGAGGACAGGATAAAGTAGTCAGGGTTTAATCAGAGAGTGCAAAGTGATACAGAATAAAGATTTCTTTTTATTTCTTTTCATGGTCCAGTAAGTCCTCACTTAACATTGTTGGTAGGTTCTTGGAAACTGTTGAGTTTAGCCAGGATGACAAAACAAAACCAATTTTCCCATAGGCTAATTGATATAAACAAAAGTGAAGTTCCTATGGCATATTTGTGGTCACAAAAACATTATCAAACTTCTAAACAAAGACCAAAATACAACACATATATATATATATGTGTATATATATATATGAGACTGGTATGTTAATCTGCCTAACTTTAGTAATCCCTTAACTTCAATCTGTACAGTCATGCACTGCATAATGATGTCTCAGTCAATGAGAGACAGCGTACATGACAGTGGGCCTGTAAGATTATAATGGAGCAGAAAATTTTCTAATCCCTCATGGCCGTCTTAACATTGTAGCAACACATTACTCATGTGTTTATAGTGATGCTGGTGTAATGCGTTTATAGTGATGCTAATACATATATATATATTTATATGTACATATACAATACATACATATATATTTATATATGTATATAATACACACATATATATTTATATATGTATATATTAAATACATATATATTTATATATATAAAATACATATATACATACATATATAAATACATATATATTTATATATGTGTATATATACATACATATATACATATATTGGTCCATTCTCAAACTGCTATAAAGAAATACTCAAGACTGGGTATTTTATCTTTTTTTTTTCCTGAGATGGAATCTCGCTCTGTTGCCCAGGCTGGAGTGCAGTGGCATGATCTCAGCTCACTGCAATCTCCACCTCCTAGGTTCAAGCGATTCTCCTGCCTCAATCTCCCGAGAAGCTGGGATTACAGGCGCCCACCACCATGCCCTGCTAATTTTTGTATTTTTAATAGAGATGGAGTTTCACCATATTGGTCAGGCTGGTCTTGAACTCCTGACCTCAGGTGAAACACCTAACTCGGCCTCCCAAAGTGGTAGGATTACAGGCCTGAGCCACTGTGCTTGGCTGACACTGAGCAATTTATAAAGAAAAGAGGTGTAGGACTGGGCGCGGTGGCTCACGCCTGTAATCCCAACACTTTGGGAGGCCGAGGTGGGCAGAGCACGAGGTCAGGAGTTCGAGACCAGCCTGACCAACATGGTGAAACTCTGTCTCTACTAAAAATACAAAAATTAGCCAGGCATGGTGGCACATGCCTGTAATTCCAGTTACTCAGGTGGCTGAGGCAGGAGAATCACTTGAACCCAGGAGGCAGAGGTTGCAGTGAACCAAGACTGCACCACTGAGCTCCAGCCTGAGCAACAGAGCAAGACTCTGTCTCAAAAAGAAAGAAAAAAGAAAAGAAAAGAAAGGAAAGGAAAGGAGAAGAGAAGAGAAGAGAAGACAAGACAAGACAAGACAAGACAAGACAAGACAAGACAAGACAAGACAAGAAGGTGTAATTGACTCACAGCTCCTCATGGCTGGGGAGGCCTCAGGAAACTTACAATCACGGCGGAAGGCACCTCTTCACAGCATGGCAGGAGAGAGAATGAGTGCCAGCAGGAGAAATGCCAGATGCTTATAAAACCCTCAGATCTCCTGAGACTCACTCATTATCAAAAGAACAGCATGGGGGAACTGCCCGCATGATTCAATTACCTCCACCTGGTCTTGCCCTTGACACGGGGGGATTATTACAATTCAAGGTGAGATTTGGGTGGGGACACAGAGCCAAACCATATCAGGGGGAGCCAAACCACATCTCTGTATTTCTATCTATCTATCTATCTATCTATCTATCTATCTATCTATCTATCTATCTATCTATCTATCTGTCTGTCTGTCTGTCTGTCTGTCTGTCTGTCTGTCTATCTATCTATCCATCCATCCATCCATCTATCTGCGTACTTTCTGAGACAGGGTCTCACCCCGGCTGGAGTGCAGTGGTGCAATCACAGCTCACTGCCATCTCAGCCTCCTGGGCTCAAGCAATCCTCCCACCCCAGTCCCCCAACTAGCTGGGACCACAGGTGGGAACCACTGTGCCTGGCCTGTAACCTTTATACTTTATAAGCTTTTAAATTTTTTTTCAACTTTTTGACTCTTTGTAATAAGATTTACCTTAAAACACAAGCACATTGTACTATTATACAGGAATATTTTCTTTATATCCTTATTTTATAAGCTTTTTTCTGTTTAATTTTCTTTAAACTTTCAGGTTTTTTTTTTTTGTTTTTTGTTTGTTTGTTTGTTTGTTTTGGTTAAAAACCAAGACACAAACACACATGGGCCTAGGTCTACACAGTGCCAGGATCATCAGTATCACTGTCTTCCACCTCCATGTCTTATCCCACTGGAAGGTCTTCAGAGGTAATACTATGCATGGAACTGTCATCTTCTGTGACAACAATGCCTTCTTCTGGAACACTTCCTGAAGGACTGCCTAGGGCTGCTTTACAGTTCACTTTTTCTCACTAAGTAGGAGTATACTCTAAAATAGTGGTCCCCAACTTGTTGGCACCAGGGACCAGTTCCATGGAAAACAAATTTTCCACTGATGGGGATAGGGTGGGTGGGAGTAGGGGATGAAACTGTTCCACCTGAGATCATCAGGCATGAGATTCTCATAAGGAGTGCATATCTCTAGATCCCTCGTGTGTGCAGTTCACAATAGGGTTTTCATTTCTGTGAGACTCTAATGCCACTGATCTGACAGGAAGTGGAGCTCAGGCAGTAATGCTCACTGGCTACTCACCTCCTGCTGTGCAGCCTGGTTCCTAACATGCCAGGGACTGGTACCAGTCTGTGGCCTGGTGGTTGGGGACGCCTGTCTAAAACAACAATACAAACTATAGCATAGCATAGCATAGCATAGCATAGCATAGCATAGCATAGCATAGTATAGTATAGTAAATATATAAACCGGTAACATAGTTTATTATCATTATCAAGTACTATGTACTGCACATAACTGTATGTGCTAGACTTTGATACCTGGCAGAGCAGTAGGTTTGTGTACACCAGCATCGCTACAAACACATGAGTAATGTGTTGCTACAGTGTTGAGACTGCTATGAGGTCACTAGGTATTAGAAAATTTTCTGCTATCTTATAATCTTATGGAGCCCCTGTCAGGTATGCTGTCCTCTGTTGACTGAGACATTGTTAGCAGTACATGATGGTACAGATTGAAGTGAAGTTATTACCACAGTTAGGCAGATTAACATACCTATCATCTTGTCCCTTTTTTGGTGGTAAGAGTACCTAAAATCTACTCTTTTGGCAAGTTGCCGGTATATAGTATTATTAACTATAGTTTTCATGTTATTCATTAGAGCTCTAGACTTACTCATTTTACCTAACTGTAACTTTGCATTCTTTGACCTCTATTTTCTCATTCCCCCCACAACCCCTTACTACTGATAACCACCTTTCTGCTTTGTTTCTATGTATTTGATTTTTTTTAAAAAAACCCACAGCCAAGTGAGATCATGCAATTTTTTCTTTCCATGTTTGCCTTATTTCACTTAGCATAACGTCCTCCAGTTTCATCCATGTTGTGGCAAGTGGCAAGATCTATTTCTTTTTTATGGCTGAATAATATTTGATTGTAGTGTGTGTGTGTGTGTGTGTTGCACGTGTGCACATATCTCACAATTTCTTTTTCCACTCATCTATCAGTGGACTGTTGTTTCCATATCTTGGTTATTGTGAATAATGCTGCAAGGAACATGAGAGTGCAAATATCTTTATGAGTTGGTGATTTCATTTCCTTTGGGTATATGCCCAGAAGAGGGATAGCTAAGTCATATATGGTAGTCCCATTTTTAACTTCTTCAGGAACCTCCATAATATTTTCCATCTTGGCTCCACCATTCTACATTCCCACCAACAGTGTGCAAAAGTTCTCTTTGGTCTGCACCCTTGCCAACACTTGTTCAGAACAAAGGATTTATTAAAGGGGTAGTCATGACACAACTGTGGGAGTTGGTGGAGGTGAGCAAGGACAGATGAGACGTCCAAGGACAAACTAGGGCCAATGAAGTCAACTGGAATGCATGAGGATGTTCTGTCTTCATTAAATCTTGTGAGAATTTTTCCAGTGGTTAGTGCTAAACCTGGAACCGTACATAGAAGGGAAACCTGGGAAACAGTTCCAGTTTAGCTAAGTTGATGCAGTACAAAGCCACTCCGCTGCTATTTTGAGCAGTGTAAGCCTGTCTGAGGAGATGACAAATAGATCCAACAGGCAGTGCTAATTAGTAAGACACTTTTCAGATAGTGTGTCAGGAAACTGAGAACAATATCTAAGACATGTGTCTGTCATGAGTTCAGATGTGGCTGGAGGATGATGGGGCCCATTATGGCCAAAGTGCATCCTGGAGGAACAAGTGACAAGTCTCCTTGACACTATCACCTGCATCCTTCCTACTATAAAGATACCATACTGTTAGTAAAGAAGAGCCCCTTCTTTTCAGCCACATGGAAAATCTGGAGGAATTCACTCTGAGGGGAGACCATTGCCGTGCAGGTGCATTGAAGATGGTGACTGGGGTCAGTGGGCATGAATTAAAATAATAATGATGATGATGATAACAATACCATCTATAAATGCTTAGAGACACAAAGTGTGTATAATAATGGTCTTGACGATGAATTCGGGGCTAGATGTTGAAGAAAGAAGTGAAAAAGAGAAAGGAAAGTGAGGAACTCTCAGGTGAGCAAAATGACTTGAGTCACGGTCTGGAGGCAACAAATAGCTAATATAACATAGTTTTGTATGGATATTACAGATTTTGTTTGTCCATTAATAAGCTGATAAAACTTTGGGTTGCTACTACTTTTTGCCTATTATGAATAATGCTGCATGAACTTTCATCTACAAGTTTTTGTAAACATAAATGTTTTGGCTGGGCGCAGTAGCTCACACCTATAATCCCAGAGGCTGAGGTGGGTGGATTGCTTGGGCCCACGAGTTTGAGCTCAGCCTGGGCAAATAGCAAGACCCCCATCTCTACAAAAAAATCCAAAAATTAGCTGGGTGTGGTGGTGCACACCTGTGGTCCTAGCTACTTGGGAGACTGAGATGGAAGGATCGCTTGAGTCTGGGAGGTTGAGGCTGCAGTGAGCTATGATAGCACCACTGCGCTCCAGCCTGGGCAACAGAGCAAGACTCTGTACCAAAATAAATAAATAAATAAATATTAAAGACACAAATGTTTCAATTTTTTTGGATACATTTGTAGGAGTAAAATTGCTGGGTCATATGGTAACCTTACGTTTAACCCTTCAAGAAAGTTCCAAACTGTTTTTCAAAATGTCTGCACCATTTTAAAATTTCACCAGCAATGAATGAGGTCTCTAATTTCTCCAGTTCTTGCCTACACTTGTTATTTATTGCCTGTCACTTTTTATTTTTGCTCTCTTAGTGGGTGTGATTTTGATTTGCGTTTACCCGATGACTAATGATGTTAAACACGCTTTTATATGCTTGTTGGTCATTTGTATATTTTCTTTGGAGAAATGTTTATTTAAATCCCTTGCCTATTTTGAAAAATTGAATTGTCTTTTTGTTATTAGGTGGCAGGAGTTGTTTATATGTTCGGGATACAAGTGTCTTATCAGATAGATTATTTGCAAATATTTTCACCCATTCTGTGTGTTGCCTTTTTACTTTCTTGATAGTGTCATTTGAAGCACGAAAATTTTAAATTTTAACAAAGCCAAATTTATCCAGTTCTTTTGTCCTTATGCTTTTGGTGTTCTATCAAAGAAACTTTGCCTAGCCCAAGATCGCAAATATTTACTTCTATATTTTCTTCTAAGAGTTTAACAATTTTATCTCTTACATTTGGTTCTATAATCTATTTTGATTTAAGTTTTGTTCATGATGTGAAGTAGGGATCCAACTTTCTTCTGTGTGTGGCTATCCAAAAACATTTTATTCACAAATTGCAGCATCCCTTTCCACTATTTTGCCCTCTATTTTTTTTTTTTCTTAATATATCCATATATATTTGGGCTGGCTCATTTTTAATGGTTGCATGCAATTCCATTTTATGGATGTACCAAATTTATTTGACTTGTACTCTATTGAGAAACTTTTAGATTGTTTATAATATTTTGCTACTATTAAATATGCTGCAGTAGTTTTGTATATATGCTGTTTCCCACTTATCTATAGATGAATTTCTAGAAATGGATCAAATGAGTCAAATGGTAGAGACACATCATTTTGAAAGATAATGACAAGTTGCCCCCCATAGAGTTAGTATCAATTTACACTGACATAGTAGGTTCCTGATCAGTAAGGTGACTTGACAAAGAGTGTATGGAGTTAGATTATTTTAGACTGCAGGACTGTAGGTGGGGCTCTTAAGAAGTGTGCTGCAGTAATGCAGGCAAGGGATGGTAATCAACTTCGCTGATGTGTGGCTTTGGAAATAGAAAAAGGGGGTAGGAAGAACAGAATCAGTAATCAAATATAAACAAATAAGCTGGGCATGGTGACTCATGCCTGTAATTTCAGCTATTCAGCAGACTGAGAAGGGAGGATCACTTAAGGTCAGGTGTTCTGAGACCAGCCTGAGCAACATAGCAAGACCCCATTTCTGAAAATAAATAAAATAGAAGATTTTTGGTTTATCTTTAATATATATGTATGTGCGTTATCTAGTGACTGGCAAAAACTGAATGGGAGTCTCAGTCCCCCTGGAGCTTACATTTCAGCAGAGGAGACAGACAATAGCAAGTAAACAGATATATACCAGGTTATAATAAGGACTATAAAGGAATAGTGTAATGTAAAGAAGAGGCAGAATGAGCAGGAGATCTGGTATTTCCTGGAGGGTGGTCAGAGAAGGCCTCTTTGATCAGCGGTAGTCGATCAGAAATCTGAAGGAAATGAGGCAGCAAGGCACGTGAGTGGAGCACAAGGGCCCGAAGCAGTGGAGCAGGTCTGGCTTGTCCGAAGGCCAGCCAAGGAGTCCACATAACTGGAAAAGAATGACCAAGGAGGAGGGAAGCCGGTGGTACGTGACTCTAGAGGCCACTGTGGTCAGATCCTCTAAAGCCTTGTAGGGCCTTTTAAGGGCTTTGGTTTATAATCTGGATGAGATGGAAGGTTTTGAGTAGAAGAGTGATTTGTGTTCTACGGAAACGGTTCTGGCTGCTGAGTGAAGAATGGATGTACAAGTCTGGAGTGAAAGAAGGGGACCAAGTAGACAGGCCATTGCAATAATCCAGACAGGGTGTGGTGGGGCTCGGACAGAGGGAGAATGGTGGAGGTGGTGACTTGGTCAGTTTCTGGATATATTCAGAAGCTAATCTCTATGTAAGTTTGGAGGTTTAGCTTCTATTTTCAGCTCATCCAAATGATTTGCCTGATGACGGGCAGACCACTCCATTGCTCTCTGCTTATTCTCCTGACTTGTCAAATAAGACCAAGAATTCCTTGTTGGAAATCACTTGGATGCTTAATTGAAATCCCCACACACATGCTGTCACTCTATATTCATTGTCATGAAAAAGGCAGTCTTTCCAACAGCAACACTGGCATTGTTATTATGGCAAAACACTCCTTCCTCTGGCAATGCTTTCCATCTTGAACTTGACTTCAAATGTGTGCTCTGGGAAGGCAGTGACTGTGTGCATGCATCCAACCATGTTTTTCTTAAGATTTTGAATTATAAGCCAACCTGTAATTTTCAAAGCATGATTAGAGAGAGAATTGAAATTGGTATTCACATTTATCCAGGAAGTCATTTATTTATTTATTTATTTATTTAGAGACAGAGTCTCACTCTGTTGCCCAGTCTGGAGTGCAGCAGCATGATCTTGGCTCACTGCAACCTCCACCTCTTGGGTTCAAGCAATCCTTCTGACTCAGCCTCCCAAGTAGCTGGGATTACTGGCACCCACCACGACGCCTGGCTGATTTTTGTTTTTTTAGTAGAGATGGTGTTTCACTGTGTTGGCCAGGCTTGTTGCAAACTCCTGACCTCAGGCTATCTGCCCACCTTGGCCTCCCAAAATGCTGGAATTACACATGTGAGCCACTACGCCCGGCCCGAGGTCCTTATTTATTCACTGCATATCTGTCAAATTTAAATTCCATTCTGACTAACACTGCTTGAGCACCTACTATTTGCAGACCATTTTTTTTTGTTTTTCTTGAGATGGAGTTTTCCTTTTGTTGCCCAGGCTGGAGTGCACTGGTGCAATTTTGGCTCACTGCAGCCTCTGCCTCCTGGGTTCAAGTGATTCTCCTGCCTCAGCTCCCCAAGTAGCTGGGATTACAGATCCGTACCACCACAACGGCTAATTTTTGTATTTTTAGTAGAGACAGGGTTTCACCATGCTGGTCAGGCTGGTCTTGAACTCCTGACCTCAGGTGATCCACCTGCCTCGGCCTCCCAAAGTGGTGGGATTACAGGTGTGAGCCACCATGCCCTGCCTGCAGACCTTGAGTGATTAAAAAAATGAGTAAGGTAAGGTCCCTGTCTTCAAAGAAGCTGGCCATCTATTTTGGGACATAGTTGAAAACAAAAACGACATCTCTTGGTTTTATGCCACAGGACAATCCTTGGGTGTGTTCTAGGAAGAAAGAAACAAAAAGAGAATCATTCTGAACCTCAGTCAGTTATGTTTCTTATTTTACCTTCATGATTAAAATAAGATACAGTCAACTTAGAAGATTTTGAAAGATTTTATCTATGTCCACTCCTTGTGGCAAGTTATGTGACTGTCTCTAGTAACATACTTTCATCAACATTGATCATTAACAGCTTTTTTTAGTTTTAATGTGTGAAAAATGGTGACTGATTAGCCAGCTTTTATTGTATTAATATTGAAGTTAAATATTTTTTATTTTTGTTTATTTTCCACATGTAATTTATCTTTTGAAATTGTGCATGTCCTTTTTTCATTCAGCAGTTGGATTAAAAATCTTTCTTTCTTATAGATGTGTGCAGATAGCAGCTAGAGGAAGGATACTGATCCTGATGTTCCATACTCCAGCAAGTATTATTCTAGGAATCTTACTTATTCTTTAATTCTGTCTGTGATATTTCTGATACATAGAAGCTCTACGTTTTCATATGGTCTGGAAGATTTACCTATTGAGATGTTTCCATTATTAGATAATTTAGACAAAGACAAGCATTCACTCAAATCTCATTTGTGTGTATGTGGCTTGACTTTTTAAAAATGTAACTCTTTTTCTCTGGTTTATTATGACATATGGCAATGGGTAAAGAGCTAATTAAAAATTTTTCTTTTAAAATAGCTGTCTAGTTCTCATGTTAGCATTACAAAAATATCTATTTAGGTCTCTGTACACAATGAGGTTTGTTTTCTGGGCTATTTTGCGTTGTTGACCATCTGCCGATTCCTTGTTCCAATATCATATCTATTGTGCACCTGATACGCTTTAGGTGCCGTGTGAGGCACTAGGAAATAAAATGATCGGCACAACAGATAATGCCACACTCAGGAGGTTATAGCATAGGAGATACAACAGACATTCATAGAGTAATAGTTTAAATGTATCATTTAAGATTGTGATGTGAAAGGAACTGTAAGAACATAGTATTTGGACCTAATCTTTTGGGGAGGGGTGGGTAAGGGGAAGGATGATTCCTGAGAAAAGATTCATAAAGAAAGAAAATAAAAAATGGTGTTTTTTTGCATGAGATGTTCATGAAAATAGCATCTCTAATAGAAAAAATTAGAATAGAATTACAATATCTAACTACAAAGTATTAAAATTATTAAAACCTAAATTATGAATATGTTATAAAAGGCAAATATTTAATGAAGTGGGAAATGTTGGAAACAGGGCAGCAGATGCAGTTTATAGTATAGATGAGGAACACACACCTACAGTTAGAAAAATCTGAATACAACATAGTAAAATAATAGAGTGGTTTTACTGGGGCAGGGAGTCTTTGGGTGACATTCCCCCTGCTTTGGTCAATTTACTAAATGTTCTTTACTGATTATTTCTTTTAAATAAGTATGTTCTTTTCCTCCTTCCTCCTTCTAGAACAGCTCATGAAAATAAAAAAAAAAAAAAAATATACTGCTATCATGGATTCGTTTCTTAAAGACAATTTGCAAACTAGGGGAGTTTTTAAAAAGTCTATCATTGTATATAAATATTAATAAATCTAGCCGGGCGCGGTGGCTCACGCCTGTAATCCCAGCACTTTGGGAGGCCGAGGCAGGCGGATCACAAGGTCAGAAGATCAAGACCACCCTGGCTAACACGGTGAAACCCCCTCTCTACTAAAAATTAAAAAAAATAGCCAGGCGTGATGGCGGGCGCTTGTAGTCCCAGCTACTCGGGAGGCTGAGGCAGGAGAATGGCGTGAACCCGGGAGGCGGAGCTTGCAGTGAGCTGAGATCGCGCCACTGCACTCCAGCCTGGGCGACAGAGCGAGACTCTGTCTCAAAAAAAACAAAACAAAACAAAGCAAACAAACAAACAAAACAAAAAAACAAAACAAAAAAAAAACTATGGACCTGAATGGAGCCTCAATAGTATACAACCCTAATAATTACCCAATTCAGGTATGAATTTACATTTCAAAAACCCCGAAATGCTGGCACAATTCAGATGGTCAATGATGCTTTGGAGTATTTTGTAGGAAAGATTTAGTGATAAAAAAAGAATATTCCAGGTTTTTTGTTTTTTTTTTCTTTGAGACACAGTCTCACTCTGTCGCCCAGGCTGGAGTGAAGTGGCATGATCTTGGCTCATTGCAACTTCCGCTTCTCAGGTTCAAGTGATTCTTGTGCCTCATCCTCCCGAGTAGCTGGGATTACAGATGTGCACCACCATGCCCACCTAACTTTTGAATTTATAGTAGAGACAGTGTTTCACCATGTTGATCAAGCTGGTGTTGAACTCCTGACCTCGTTATCTGCCCACCTCAGCCTCCCAAAGTGCTGGGATTACAGGTGTGAGCCACCGCACCTGGTCAGAAATTCCAGAAATCTAATAATCCCAGTAGATTTATATCATAGTCCTTTATTATATTCACTGAGATCCCCCTGAGTTCAAGG